>NC_135804.1:59043153-59347514 GCF_964213995.1 Mustelus asterias | reverse complement strand
AACAATTACGACGCAGCAGTCATAGTCATTGAGTTAACAGCACTGAAAGACGTCATCCCGCCCATCGAGCTCGCACCGGCCATCAAACGTCTATCTATTCGCATCCCATATTCCAACAAGTGGTCCGTAGCTTTGAATGGTATGGCGTTTCTGATGTTCATCTAAATGCTGTTTTTTATGTTGCGAAGGTTCTCATCTCTCCCACTCTTTCAGGTAGCGAGTTCCAGATTCCCACCAACCTTAGGGTGAAAGTGTTTTTCCTCAAATCCCCTCTAAATCGCCTGCGGCTTACCTTATTTATATGTGTCCTGGTTATTGACCCCTCTACTGTATTTGCCCTGGCCGAACGTCCGCTAGACCTCTGGCACCAGCCTAAGCTCACTTTCAAACTATTGGATCGCAGCCACGTGAGTTAAGTTGAATCTATTTCCATGTACTGCTTTAACTGAGATAAGCTCTTTTGTAATTATCGCCCTTATGGGCAGTGCCAATTACTTTAAATCTATGCCCCTGACATATGAACCTTTCTGTTAAGGTTAGATATTAACGTTAATAGATCCTTCACATGCATGCGATTCATAATTTTATATACCTTAAATTTACCTCAGCCTTATCTGTTACAAATAAAACAACACCAGTCTGGATTATCTCATAGCTAAAATTCTCACTTCCTGACAACATTCCTGTAAATCTGCTCTGTATCCTCTTTACTACGAACGATAGCTTGGCGTGCCTGTTAGTCAGAGTTGTGGCGTTGGCCTAGCTAGTGTTTAGTACATTTCCAACTTGACCTCCATGTTCTTATATTCGCTCCCTGGCTTAATAAAGGAAAATGTCCCATATGCACTTCAACCACTTCATCCACGTGACCTGCTGCTTTTACGGATCTGTGAATGTACCTCTGTTCTTCTACACTTCTTAATGCCCTACCATTTGTTGTGTATTGGGTTGTTTCCTACTCCCCAAATTACCTCACATATTTTCAGGCTGAATTCCATCTGCCACCTTTCTGCCCAGCTGACCAATTCATAGGTATCTTCCTGAGTGCTGCAGCTCCCATCTTTACTATCAACACACGAGTAATTTTATGTCATCTGAAAACTTCTTAATTATGCCAAATAAATTTAACTCTCGAGTTTTGGTATATACCCATGAGAAGCAAGGGACCTAGACCTAAACTCTATAGAATCCGTCTGGAAACGTACAAAAGACATCCTTTGACAAATGTTCTTTGCTGGAGGCTACATTGCTACTCATCTAATTTTGGATCCAATTTGCCACTTGACCGTGGCTCTTCAGGGACTCTGATTTTACTGACTCGTTTGCAGTGTTGAATCTTGCCAAAGGTCCGGCTAAATCCACATAGACTATATTGAACGTGCCACCCTCACTAGCGCTCCTTGTCACCTCCTCAAATAAAACAATCAGTTTAGGCGGACACAAACTTCCCTTAGTATGTCCATGGGGTTCTCACTGAATTGTACATGCATTTCTTTACTGACTATTTATTTGATTATCAGATATTTTTTTCCAATAAGTTGACCCAGGCAAGGTTAGGCTGTCTTGTCTGTAATCACGGGGTCAATCCTTTCCCTGTCTTTATACAAGTTAAAGTTTAATGCTTCAAGTTTATTTCTTAATGTCACAAGTAGGCTTATATTAACATGGCAATGAAGTTATTCTGAAAATCCTCCAGTCGCCATACTCCGGCGTCTGTTCCGGTACACTGAGGGACAATCTAGCATGGCCAATGCCCCTAACCAGCACGTCTGTGCACCTACCAGCACGTCTGTGCTGAACTGTGGGAGGAAACCGGAGCACCCGGAGGAAACCGACACAGATACGGGGAGAACGTGCAAGCACAGCACAGACAAGTGACCCAAGCCGGGAATCGAATCCGGGTCCCTGGCGCTGTGAGGCAGCAATGCTAACAACTGTAAGAGATAATTTTAGTTGTCCGTCGTCCTTTGGCACCAGGCCTGTAGCCAGATAGGTGAGAAAGATGGTAAGCAGAACTCGCATTATTTCCTGCCTTGTTTGTCTTAGTACTTAGGATAGATTTCTTCCAGAACTGGTTATCTATCCACTTTCAAAGATGCTATGCTCTCTCTCGCAATGCTTCTTGCATCCAACATCTCACACTCCCCCTCCTTTACTAAAACGTCGATATAAGGCCTATATTTTGACAACACATATATGCAGTATTAATTGAGAATCATGTTCAGGTCTTCCGCCATAACACAGTACATCACTTTTTAGGAGTCTTTGTCAATCTGTCACATTACGTAGCAATTCTCTTCCGCTCTTTACGCATTCATAAAGCACATTCCGGTTTTCCTTCATAATACTTGTCAGTATTTTCCACGCCCGCTCATTATTTCTTTAGTTCCCTTTTAAATGTCACACAGGCATTTTCCACACTCCTCCAAACCTTCTGCAATGCAGACCTTTCGTATGTGACATGGCCTATTTTGCCTTATCCTACACTGACATCTGGGGGGCACTTTGACATCTGGAAGGCGGGATGGTGCCGGCCAATCCATACCTGGAAGTCCCATTCTTTTTCTTTATGGAAATATAGTCATTTTGAAAGTTTCGGAACTCCCCGTGAATGGCTCCTGTTGCTCAGACACAAATATTCCTTCAAGAAACTGTTTGCGGTTCAACTTTTCCAAATATGATCTCGGTTTAATTTTTGGGCCTTTCACAAACGTTAAGTTTTCACTCTTGGTCTATCCTGGACCTTTCCCATAACAATCAAAGTCTAACTGATTTCTGATTATCATTGCCAAACTATTCCCCCACTGAGGCGCCTTTCGCCTGCCCAGATTCATTTCCTAAAACTAAGTCATTTGGAGTTTGCATATTACTGTCTTAAAACAAATTTCTCCTAAATGCAGTCTTAGAATTATGTACCCTCTATATATTTTATGTTGATATTATCCCGGTTAATAGAGGGTAACTATTACTATTATTGCCCTGTTGTTCCTGTTGAAAATATCTTGTCTAAATAAATGCCGAACAATTTTCCGCTGACTGCTCAGGAAGCCTACATTGCAATCCTAGAGGTTTTATTGTGCTATTTTCTCCATCTATTTAAGCACATGATTTAATTTCGAGATCCTCCGAGGTTTGAAGATATGCTTCTCACATAAAGGTTAATTGAGACATTGGATAGTGAAGTACAAGTGGTTATTGAGGTGGGGACTATAATGTAATTGATAAGACAATTGAATATGTGTTTTTTAATTTATTGCTTGGGTGTTGTCAAGGCTGCAAGTTCACCATTTAGTGCCTATTCTGAGTAGGACTTGAAAAGATGGTGTCGAGCTTAATTCTGCGATCCAAGTGATCTCGGAATGCTGCTAGATCGAGTTTCGGGATTGTTCTATCAGCGGTGAAAATAAACCAGGGGAAGAAGAGCGAACACATCCAGAGAGGTCCTACTATAAAAGCAAAATACTGCGGATGCTGGAATCTGAAACAAAATAGAAAATGCTGGAAAATCTCAGCAGGTCTGACAGCATCTGTGGAGAGAGCTGTCAGGCCCGCTGAGGTTTTCCAGTATTTTCTATTTTTGCATCAGAGAGCTCCCGTTGACCAGATAGACAGGTGAAATTGATTTAATGGCCTCCACCAGTCCTGCAACTGCAAAAGATATATTAAATGTCTGAGGCGCTGTTTGGCTTTATAAAGACTGCAATTAAGGCTACTAGTTTTCTTATTTAATCAATATTTCAGCGACGATAGATCAACGTCATTGTCTAGGTTGCCACTTGAACATTCAGGATGAGGTCCTGAGTCCTGCAAAAGTCTGTAGCCAGGAGAAATTAGCACTTGGGACGTGGAAGGAATTGGTTAAGAAAATAAATTAAGTTGTTAGCTTTGAAGCGGAGGTTTGTAGCCATTTATATTGGCAACGGTGTGCTTTTCGAACTGGCCGCAGTGCACATAGATAGAGAGCGATGCCTGCCAAGACCCGGATTACGATCTGAGGGCAGCTTTTTTTTTCAGTCGTTTTCACAGCCATTGGTGAGCTTCACCCGCAGATGGCCTAGTTGGTAGGTAAACTTATGTTGGATTGGAGAAATTTAAGGAAATCAAATCGGCAGCATTCCACTCATATCTTCCTCAACACGCCTCATTAGTCGAAACAAAACACAATTGCCTTTAATTTCGAAATGAACAGCTAGATTCCGTGCCCTGTAGGCACGAAAGTATTCTTTATTAGAGAGAATATATTTCATAATTTGGCCCAACTTTGAACGTAGAACATAGCACAAGAATAGGCCCTGTGACCAACCATGTTGTGCCGAACATGACACCAATTAAACTAATCCCTTCTGCATGCCCTTGGTCCATATCCCTCAATTCTTTGCATCTTGATGTGCTTCTCTAAAAGCCCCTCAAACGCCCCTATCGTATCTGCCTTCCGACCACCCCTGGCAGCGCATTCCAGGTACTTACAAGTCTCTGTGTAAAAAACTTGGCCCTCACATCTCCTTTGAACATTCTCCTTCTCGCCTTAAGTGCATGCCGCCTAGTATTAGACATTACAACTTTGGGAAAAAGATTCTGACTGTTAGCCTATCTATGCCTCTCTACTTTTCTCGACTTATATTAGGTTTCCCCTCAGCCTTCACCACTCCAGAGAAAACAATCCTACGTTGCCTTGCCTCTCCTTATAGTTCATACCCTTTAATTCAGGCAACTTCCTGGCAAATTTCTTTTGCACCCTCTCCAGGCCTCCATATCCTTCTTGTTATGTGGCAACCACAATTGAACGCAATACTCTAAGAACGGTCTAAGCAAAGTTTTATAAAGCTGCTACATTAAATCCTGACTCTTGTAACCGATGCTCCAACCAATAAAGGAAAACATATCATACGCCTTTCTTATCACCCTTTCTACTGGACTGGCCGCTTTCAGAGAGCTATGGACTTGAACTCCAAGATCCCTCTGTACATCAATACTGCTCAGGCTCTTGTCATTAACTATATACTTCACCTTAACATTTGATCTCCCAAAGTGCAGCACCTCACACTTGACCAAATGAAACTCCATCTGCCATTTTTCCCCCCCATACCGGCAACTGATCTATCTCCCGCTGTATCTTTTGACAACATTCCACACTATCCACTACTCCACCCATTTTTGTGTAATCTGCAAATTTACTAACCCACCCATCTACGTTTTCACCCAAGTCATTTGTATATATCACAAATAGCAGAGGTCCCAGTATGGATCACTGTGCAACACCATTAGCCATGGACCTCCAGACAGTAAAACACCCTCCCACCACTACCACTCTAGTGGCGGCACGGTGGAACAGTGGTTAGCACTGCTGCCTCACAGCGCCAGAGACCCAGTTTGATTCCCAGCTTGGGTCACTGTCAGTGCGGAGTGTGCACGTTCTCCACATGCCTGTGTGGGTTTCCTCCAGGTGCTCCGGTTTCCTCCCACAGTCCAAAGGACGTGCTGGTTAGGTCGATCGGCCATCTAAATTCTCCCTCAATGTACTCAAACAGGCACCAGAATATGACGACTAGGTAACTTCATTGCAGTGTTAATGTAAGCCGACTTGTGACACGAATAAATAAACTTCAAACTTCTGACTTCGATGGGGAAGCCAATTCTGTATCCAAGTGGGCAGGTCACCCCGGATCCCATTCATCTTAATCTTCAGGGTGAGCCTACCATGAGGGACCTTACCAAAAGCTTTATGGGCACCTACGTCACCTCCTTGAAAACATCAATCAAGTTAGTGAGACATGACCTGCCCCGCACAAGACCATGCTGAATTTTCCTAACTTTCCCAAATGCACATTAATCCAATCTCTAAGAATTTTCTCCAATAGCTTCCCAAACACTGATGTGAGACTCACCAGTCAATAATTTCCTGAATTAACCCTTTTTCCTTTCTTGAACAGAGGGACAAAATTAGCTACTCACCAGTCCTCCGGGACCTCTCCAGTGGTTACTGAGTACGTAAAGATCTTTGTCAGGGCCCTAGCAATTTCCTCTCTTGCCTTTCTCAAATAACCTGATGTAGATCCCATCGGATCCTGGAGACTTATCTATCTTAATGCTCTTCAAGTGGCCCAACACCACTTCGTTCTTGATCTCAAAATGCCCAAGCATATTAACATGCCCCACATTTATCCCACTATCCTCCATGTCCTTCTCCATGGTGAATACCGAAGCAAAGTTAGGGTCTCGCCCACATCCTCTGCCTCCAGGCACAAATTTGCTCCTTTATCCTTGAGTGGTCCTACCCTCTCCCTAGTTATCCTCTTGTTTTGAATGTATGTATAAAATGCCTTGGGATTCTCTTTAACCCTACTTGCCAAAGTCATTTCATAACCTCCTCCTTGCTCTCCTGCTTGAATTCTTTCCTGTTTTCTTTATAATCCTGACGGACCCTAGCCGATTTCAGCTTCCTAAACCTTACATCTGCTTCCTTTTTTCCTTTTGACTAAATTCAAAACCTCCCTCATTATCAAGTGATCCCTTAACTTACCATGCTTCTCCTTCCTCCTTACTGGAACATGCCGTTTCTGAACTCTGATCAGTCGGTCTTTAAACAACTCCCCATGTCAAAGGTCGGTTTGCCCGATATCAGCTGCTCCCAATTAACTCTTTCTAGTTCCTACCTAATTCTGTCGCAATCTGCCCTCCCCCATTTAGTTCCTTCCCACAAGGTCCTGATTTATCCTTATTCATAGCTATCTAAAAATCTAAGGAGTTGTGATATCTGTTTTCAAAATATTCTCCCACTGAAAGATTAGTCACCTAACCAGGCTCATTTGTCAATACAAGATCTAGGATGGCCCCTGCTCTCGGTGGACTATTCACATATTGTTTCAATAAACTCTCTTGTATGCACCTCAATAAGTCTGCCCCGTGTAAGCCTCTTGCTCTAAGAGAGTCCCAGTCAATATTTGGGAAGTTAAAGTCACCCACTATGGCGCCCCTGTTACTGCATCTTTCCATAATCTGCCAACATATTTGTTCCTCAATGACCCGGTGGCTGTTGGGGGCCTATAGTATAATCCCATCAAAGTAATTGCACCTTTCTTATTTTTGAGCTCTACCCATATTGCTTCAGTAGACGAATTCTCCAGTATGTCCTCCCTGAGTCCAGACGTGGGCATCTCGGAGACATGGATAGAGCAGGGACAGGAATGGTTGCTGCAGGTTCCAGGGTTTAGATGTTTCAGTAAGTGCAGGGAAGGTGTAAAAGAGGGGGAGGTGTGGCATTGTTAGTCAAGGACAGTATTACGGTGGCAGAAAGGACATTTGATGAGGACTCGTCTACTGAGGTAGTTTGGGCTGAGGTTAGAAACAGGAAAGGAGAGGTCACCCTGTTGGGAGTTTTCTATCGACCTCCGAAAAGTTCCAGCGATGTAGAGGAAAAGATTGCAAAGATGATTCTGGATAGAAGCGAAAGTAACAGGGTAGTTGTACTGGGGGACTTTAACTTTGCAAATATTGACTGGAAAAGCTGTAGTTCGAGTACTTTTGAGGGGTCGGTTTTTGTCCAATGTGTGCAGAAAGGCTTCCTGTCGCAGTACGTAGATAGACCAACAAGAGGCGAGGCCACATTGGATTTGGTACTGGGTAATGAACCACGCCAGGTGCTAGATTTGGAGGTAAGTGAGCACTTTGGTGACAGTGACCACAATTCGATTACGTTTACCTTCGCAATGGAAAAGGATAGGTATATACCAAAGGGCAAGAGTTATAGTTGGGGGGAAAGGAAATTATGATGCGATGAGGCGAGATTTAGCTGGCATAGGTTGGGGAAGGAAACTGCAGGGGATGGGCACAATTGTAATGTGGAACTTGTTCAAGGAACAGCTACTACGCGTCCTTGATAAATATGTACCTGTCAGGCAGGGAGGAAGCAGACGTGTGAGGGAACCGTGGTTTACTAAGGAGGTTGAATCTCTTGTGAAGAGGAAGAAGGAGACTTATGTTAAGATGAGACGTGAAGGCTCAGTTAGGGCACTTGAGAGTTAAAAGTTAGCCAGGAAGGACCTAAAGAAAGAGTTAAGAAGAGCCAGGAGAGGACATGAGAAGTCTTTGGCAGGTAGGATCAAGGAAAACCCTAAAGCTTTCTATAGGTATGTCAGGAGTAAAAGAATGACGAGGGTAAGATTAAGGCCAGTCAAGGACAGTAGTGGGAAGTTGTGCGTGGAGTCTGAAGAGATAGGAGAGGCACTAAATGAATATTTTTCATCGGTATTCACACTGGAGAGGGACAGTGTTCTCGAGGGGAGTACTGAGATGCAGGCTGTTGGACTGGATGGGATTGATGTTCATAAGGAGGAGGTGTTAGCAATTCTGGAAAGGATAAAAATAGATAAGTCTCCTGGGCTGGATGGGATTTATCCTGGGATTCTCTGGGAGGCTAGAGAGCAGATTGCAGAGCCTTTGGCTTTGATCTTTGTGTCGTCATTGTCTACAGGAACAGTGCCAGAAGACTGAAGGATAGCAAATGTTGTCCCCTTGTTCAAGAAGGGCAGTAGGGACAACTCTGGTAATTATAGACTGGGGAGCCTTACTTCTGTTGTGGGCAAAGTATTGGAAAGGATTATAAGAGATAGGATTTATAATCACCTAGAAAGGCATAAGTTGATTAGGGATAGTCAGCACGGTTTTGTGAAGGGTAGGTCGTGCCTCACAAACCTTATTGAGTTCTTTGAGAAGGTGACCAAAGAGGTGGATGAGGGTAAAGCGGTTCATGTGGTGTATATGGATTTCAGCAATGCGTTTGATAAGGTTCCCCATGGTAAGCTTTTGCAGAAAATATGGACGCATGGGATTGAGGGTGATTTAGTGGTTTGGATCAGGAATTGGCTAGCTGTAAGAAAACAGAGGGTCGTGGTTGATGGGAAATATTCATCCTGGAGTTCAGTTACTAGTGGTGTACCGCTAGGATCTGTTTTGGGGCCAGTGCTGTTTGTCATTTTTATTAATGACCTGGATGAGGGCGTGGAAGGATGGATTAGTAAATTTGCGGATGACATTAAAGTCGGTGGAGTTGTAGACAGTGCAGAGGGAAGTGGCAGGTTACAGAGGGACAGAGATAAGCTGCAGAGCTCGGCTGAGAGGTGGCAAATGGAGTTTAGTGTGGAGAAGTGTGAGGTGATTCACTTTGGAAGGAGTAACAGGAATACAGAGTACTGGGCTAATGGTAAGATACTTGGTAGTGTGGATGAACAGAGGGATCTGGGTGTCCATGTGCATAGATCCCTGAAAGTTGGCACCCAGGTTGATAGGGTTGTTAAGAAAGTGTACGGTGTGTTCGCTGTTATTGGTAGAGGGATTGAGTTTCGGAGCCAGGAGGTCATGCGGCAACTGTACAAAACTCTGATGCGGCCGCAGTTGGAGTATTGCGTACAGTTCTGGCCGCCGCATTATAGGAAAGATGTGGAAGTGTTGGAAAGGGTGCAGAGGAGATTTACCAGGATGTTGCCTGGTATGGTGGGAAAATCGTATGAGGAAAGGCTGAGGGGATTGAGGTTGTTTTCATTAGAGAGAAGACGGTTAAGAGGTGACTTAATAGAGGCATACAAGATGATCAGAGGATTAGATAGGGTGGATAGATAGAGCCTTTTTCCTCGGATGGTGATGGCTAGCATGAGGGGACATAGCTTTAAATTGAGGGGTGAGAGATATAGGACAGATGTCAGAGGTAGGTTCATTACTCAGAGAATAGTAAGGGCATGGAATGCTCTGCCTGCAGCAGTAGTGGACTCGTCAACATTAAGAGCATTCAAATGGTTATTGGATAAACATATTGATGATATTGGAATAGTGTAGATTAGAGGGGCTTTAGATTGGTTCCACTGGTCGGTGCAACATCGAGGGCCGAAGGGCCTGTACTGCGCTGTAATGTTCTATGTTCTACGTTCTATTCTCCTTGATTAATAATGCAACTCTTCTACATACGTTAACTCCCTCTCTATCTCGTCTGAAACATCGAAACCCGGAACATTGAGCAATCAGTCTCATACCTCTCTCAAACAAGTCACTGTCTGGCCACAACATCATAGTCCCATGTACTGGTCCAGGTTCTAAGCTCATCTGCCTTACTCATAACGCACCTTGCGTTGAAATAAGCGCACTTCAGCCCATCATCTTCATTAACCTATCCCTGCCTGTCCTTCCTTTCAGACTTACTAGTCCTAACATCCACCATCTCCTCAATTCTTCCACTTGCTGTCCTCCTGCTCTGGTTCCCAGCCGCCTGCCACTCTAGTATAAATTCACCCGAATAGCGCTTGCGAATCTCCCTGCAAGGATGCTGGTTCACCTCCTGTTTAGCTGCAACCTGTCCCTGTACAGGTCAGCCATGCCCCAGAAGAAATCCCAAATCATCCCAGAACGTGAAACTCTTCCCTCGGCACGAGCTCCATAGCCACGCATTCAGCTGCCCTATTTTATTATTCCTTGCCTCACCAGCACATAGCACTGGTCGTAATCCAGAGGTTACTACCCTCGAGGTCTTGCTTTCCAGCCTCTTTCCTAATTCCCTATACTCTCTTTGCAGCACCTCATCCATCTTTCTACCAATGTCGTTGGTACAAATGTGCACAACGACCGCTGGCTGTTTATCCTCCCCCTTAAGAATTTCTTGCAACCACTCAGAAACGTCCTTGACCCTGGCACCAGGGAGGCAACACACCATCCTGGAGTTTTGAACGCGGCCACAGAAAAGCTTGTTTGTATCTTAACCAGCGAATCTCCTAGAACTATCACTCGCTTGGACTTTGCCCGACCCTGCTCTACAGCAAAGCCAGTTGTGGTGCCATAGGCCTGGCTGCTGCTCTTTTGCTTCACTGAACGGTTATCACCCCCACTCCCCCTCCCAAAAGTACCCAAAACGTTGTACCTGTTAGCGAGGGGACTATGATGTGGAGATGCCGGCGTTGGAATGGGGTAAACATAGTAAGAAGTTTAACAACACCAGGTTAAAGTCCAACAGGTTTATTTGGTAGCAAATGCCACTAGCTTTCGGAACAGGCTGTCCCTTCGTCAGATGAGTTTTTTTTAAGACAATCGACAATGGTTTCATGGTCATCATTAAACATTTTAACATGTAGCAGGATGACCGGAAAGTGATGTTTATGAAGGATTAATGTCGAGACGTCAATGGGAGCAATATTAAAATATTGGGGTGTGGAGTTGGCAGAGCGATGTAAAGGGAATAACTGCTGTGAGAACGGGTTGTTTGAAAGGTTGGAGCCACGGACCGAAATGTTAATATTGCTTGACAGGCGATGGGGAGTGAAGAATGATATTTTACTGCAACGCTGGACAGTAAATATGTGGTAAATGCTGATGAATGCCTATCTTAACGTAGTGATTTTTTTCCAAGATTTTGTGGCAAGCATCTGTCAGGAAAGAAATTCTAATTTGATAAATTATTTCATCTAAAACGTGGAGACAAAAGAGATAAAGTTGCTAAATAGGGACAAATTAACTAAATTGCATTATATTTTTGTTTAATGCCTGCAGTATACCCAGGCAATTGGGTTCATGAGTACAAGATACCTGGGCAAATTCTCTCCGGGAGAAATGCGAAACTCATCTGAATTTTGGGCTACTGTGTAAGGCGATTGGCCGCCAAACGGAGCATGCGTTTGGTAAACTAAAGGTGGTTGGAGATGCTGTGATACAAATTGGAATGACACTGGACAATTGGCTGTAGCTGCAGGGAATAGCTGCAGCAGATTGGCATTTTTGGAGGCTACAGCACGAAAGCAGAAGAAAGTCACCTATGGATCCGATTTGCATTGTTATTGGGCCACCATGCCATGGCACACTATAGGGTTTCCTATTATCTGCCAATTGTATTATATTGTCACGGCGAATATAGTGGATGGGCATTCCATTTTCTCATTTTTTGTCCAAAAGCCGTAACGACAGCCTCATGTGTTCAATCTCAAGGAGCAATGCATTCAGTGACAAAACTGTGCCTTTAAGAATTTATTTTTGCCATGTTTCTTGCGCAGGATTTGGAGAGGAGTCAATTCTAATTACCAGTGTTGCTTTGACTATGACAGCCAGCCCACCTGTTAATTCTCTGGAAGTATAAATAATTCTAATTGCTGGAATGTTTGTTTTAATCTGGGCTAATGCAGGTGTGTTCATTTTTTGTGCTTTCCCTGGGGGTTTTCAGAGTCGTGTTTGATTAAGTTGATTGATAGGAAAGTCATGTGACTGGGTGGTCACAGAGCGACACAAACTCAGTTGCTGCTTGGAGGATCTTTAGAGAGAAGAAGGAGCTCTCTACCTCTCTCTTTCTCTCTCTTGGGTTTGAGACTGGAATCTGCCAGAAAATAAGTCTCTATCTCTGACGTTCTGCTGTTTGAGGACAGATTTTTTCGAGGGCTGCTGCATGGCATTCAGAAGGCAGGTATCTTTCTGTATCTCTGTCCAAAGGGGTTTAAAGGCCAGAAACCTAGCATATACGCGATCCTATATGTACTTTTGTGATAACTGATTCTGAAGAAGGATGTATGTCTGTGGGGATATTGGCTAAATTAGAACTATAGGGATAGCTAGCTGTTAAGAATTATACTTAATCATGTTTCAGTACTTCAACTGATAAAAGTTATGCGAATTCATTTTGTTATATTTCAACTGTGTTGTTAAATAAAGTTTATTTTACTAAAAGCTTCCTAGTGGGTTGATAGAATCACACCTAGAGTGAAACACCTTATGCTTCCACGAATGTCACAATCAAAAACATTTGAGTTCAAAGTAACTCCATAACATACCTTTGAGTTTCTGATTTTGTCCCTAACAATTCCTTTAGAAGTTCAACAGCATATAGAGACATAAATATAATGTTTGACGCCGGAAGTATATCATTTGACGTAAGGAAGAAATATACAAAGACAGAAAAGTGTTTTATGTCTAGTTTTTTCAGCTGTTTAAGCAGGGATATTGGGACATTGGAGCAAGTTAAGAGAATGTGCACAAGGTTGAATCCTGGGATAGAACTGGTGTCTTATGAGGAAAGGTTGAACAGATTGTGCCTACATTAGTTGCAGTTCAGAAGAATGAGAGCTGAACTTATTGAAACGTATAAAATTCTGAAAGGGTTTCAAAGGGTAGATGTGGAAACTAAATGTTTCTCCTCACAGATAAATCCAGAACTAAGGAGTATAGCTTCCGAATCAGGGAGGAATTATCTAAGATGAGATGAAGTGTAATTTATTTTCTCAGGGGTCTTTGGAATTCTCTACACCATAGAGCTGATCAGGGAGAGTCCGCATGGATTTTTCAAGCTAATTCATGCCAGTCAAAATAGATTTTTTGATGAAGTGTCTGCAGTAGTGAGCAGGAAATTCATATGGATGTTATTGATGTGGACAGTCAGAAGGATTGATAACGTTTTCGTATAGGAGCCTCCATGGAAGTTTTAAGCGGAGGGAATTAAAGGCAAATTATTCATCTGGAGAGGAAATTGGCTGCCTGACAAGAGACAGAGTACCACTCAGGGGCAGGTACCCTGCTTAGCAGGATGTGATGACTAGTGTCCTACGAGGATCTGTGAAGTGGCCTCAGCAATTCACCTATTCACTCAGTTTGTAAACAGCTTAGATGGTGGAATAAACAACCACATAACCAGGTTCTGTGACGACAAAATGATAGTCAGTTTAATGCAGAGCAGGTGGAAGCAAAAACGTGCAAAGGGATATTAATAGATTAAATGAATGAGCAAACGTGGTTTTGAATAGATGTCAATGTAGGCAAATTTGAGGTAGCCTATTTTATAGCTAAATGGGATAGAATAGAATATTTTCTAAATGGCCAAAGGCTCGATGCAATGGAGCTTCAAAGGGACTTGGGTATCTAAGAACAGAGCTCATTAAAATCTCATGAATCAATACAAAAAACGTTCAAAAGGCTAATGGAAAGCTAGAGATTTATTTAGGGGGCTGAAATACAAAAGGGCTGAAGAACTGCTTCAGAAATGCAAAGGAAAGCACATCTGCTGTATTGTGGGCAGTTTGAGCATTACTCCTGAAACAGGATATATTGCACTTGGATAGGTAGTGCAGTTTACCAGAATAAATAACAAATTTTACCTAGGCTGTGGATATTAAACTACAAAAAGAGATTTCAAAAGATTTGTGGATGACACGAAGATTGGTAGAGTTTCTGATAGTGCTGAGAATTGTCAAAGAATATAAAAGGATATAGATAGATTGGAGAATTGGGCACAGAAACGGCAGATGGAGTTTAATCCAGACAAATGCGAGGTGATGGATTTTGGAGGATCAAACTTAAGTGTGAATTACTCAGTAAATGGCAGAAACCTTAGAGTCATTAACATGCAGGGGGATCTGGGCGTGCAGGTCCACAGTTCCCTGAAAGTGGCAGCACAGGTGCTCAAGGTGATTCAGAAAGCATGTGGCATGTTTGTCTTCATCGGCCGGGGCATTGAGTACAAGAATGGGAAGTTATGTTGCAGCTATATAAAACCTTGGTGAGGCCGCATTTGGAGTATTTCGTGCAGTTCTGGTCACCAGACTACCTGAATGATGTGGAAGCTTTGAAGAGAGTGGAAAGAAGGTTCACCAGGATGTTACCGGGTCTCGAGGATGTTGGCGATGAGGAAAGGTTGAATAAACGAGGATTGTTTTCACTGGAAAGATGGAAGCTGAGGGGAGACCCGATAGAAGTTCGCAAAATTATGAGAGGCATAGACAGGGTGGCTAGTCTGAGGTTTTTTCCAAGAGTGGAAATGTCAATTAAAAGGGGCACAGATTCAAGGTGAGAGGGGGAAAGTTTAAGGGAGATGTGCAGGTGAAATTTGTCACGCAGAGAGTGGTGAATGCCTGAAACGGGCTGTCAGAAGAGGTGGTGGAGGCAGGCACATTAATAACATTTAAGAGACATCTGGATGCGTACATGAATAGGGAGGGAATAGTGAGATACGCACCGAGTAAGGGCAGAATGTTTTATTTTAGTTTAGTCGAGGCATCATGATCAGCACAGGCTTGGAGGGCATAAGGGCCTGTTCCCGTGCTGTATTTCATTTTGTTCTTTGTACTTTGTTCTATATGATTGTAACACCCAAAATTTGGATGGATATGGGTGATTTGATTGATGTTTTCAAGATTTTAGGCAGAACAGAGAGGCAAGTTGCAGCGTGTACGTGCTGTTTGGGGACACGGGCATGAGGGAACATTGTCTAAAATTAGAGCCAGACTTTATAGGAGTGAAATTCTACCACGAAAGTTGGTAGAAGTTTGTAACTCCCTCTCGCAAATAGCAGTTCTTGCTCGAGTAATTCAACAGGTCAGCCAGCATATGTGGAGAGAAAGAGTTAACGTTTAATTCCAATGCCATCTCGACTGGAAATATTAATTATGTTTCTCTCCACAGGTTTTCTCTGGCTTGCTGAATATTTTCTGCGCATTTTATTTTGATTTCAGCTGTCCAGTATCCGTTTTTGCTTTTGTGACCTAGGTCAATTGTTAATTTTAAACCTGAGACTGAGAGATATTTGCTATCAAAAATGTGTCGAGATATTGGCAAAAGTGGGTAACTGAAGATAGTTGACAATTGCCTGGCAAAATCCGAGAGAAGATAACTGGCCTGCACTTATTCCTGTGTTCATACATGCCGAGATTACACATCTCTCTGGGCGCAATGAGATGCACTGCAAGAATTCAACAAGGCTCCTTAAACAGTGACTTCCAAACACAGGATCACTACCAGCTAAAACACAGGGGCAGCAGATAGATGGAAACAACATCAACCTGAAGGTTCCCCGCAAGCCATTCACCAATGTGACTTGGAAACATATCGCTTTTCGTTCACTGCCACTGGGTCAAAATCCTGGACCTCCTCCCTCCGCAACACCTCCCCTTCCTCCCCATCCCCGCCCCACCCCTACCCCAGCCCCCGCCGCCTCTTGCAAAATGGATTGTAGCTGTTCAAGAAGGTTGCTCACCACCACCTTCTCGAGGACAATTACTGATTGACAATAATTGTTGGCCCAGCCAGCGAAGCCTTCATCCCTTTGATTAATAATATAAGAGTAAGCGGGCACGCATTGGGTAGCTGCAGAATAATACAGGAAAATGCACGGCTGTCCATATTTTTTGGAAGAATAAAAAAGCAGAATATTATTTACATAGAAAGAGACTGCAAAATGTTGCAGTACAGATGCATCTGCCCGTTCTTATACATGAATCACAATAACTTACAATGCAAGAGCAGCAAGTAATGAGAAAAACAATGCATTGTGTTATTGCAAGACAGATGGCGGGGACAAGTGGGAATTTTTCTCTCCAACAGTAGGGGGCATTGGTGCGACCGGACCGAGAATATTTGTGTGCAGCTTGTGTCATCTTCACCAAGATCGGTGGTGAGGATGAGTGGAGTTTTACTTTCATTGGAGCAGTTTAGAGAATGTTTACCAAACTTAATTCTGGAATGAGGGGACCAGATAATGAGGAAAGATTGAGCAGCTTGAGCTATACACAGTGGATTTCATAAGAATTATGTGTAATCTGATAGAAAAATAGACGATTCGGCGGGGATAGTGTTTGACAGGGTGGTTCTTGACAGGATGGATGCGAAGGGAATGTTTTTTTCTCTCGTGGGAAAATCTAGAGCAAGGTGGTACGGTGTAAAAATTAGGGTTTCCCACATTTAAGACAGGTGAGGAAGATTTGTTTCCTTCACTGGTCGATTAAACTTTGGGATTCCTTTTCCCAGCAAGCTGTGGAGGCCGGATCATTAAACATATTCAAAGCTAAATTAGGCAGAATTTTGGTCTACAAGAGAGTCAGGAGAATGTGTGCGAGGGGACTTGTTATGAAAGTGGCGTTTTAACCATGGTCAGATCAACCGTGACCTAATCAGGCGGTGGAGCAGACCCGATGACTTCATTGGTGGCCTTCTGTTTGTCCCGGACATCAGCCTCAAAAGCAGTCGCTGCTAGCGCACAGCGATGGGTTACCTCTGGCCTAAATGGACCCCAGTCCACAAGCCAAGCTTCCTGTGTCAGAATGAGTCTATGTTGTGGTTGACCCCCACACCACCAAATGCCACCCACCCTCACGTCCCCCAGCTGTAACCATCACCTTCCTGTTTCACATCTGTAGTCTCCACAAAGGGCGGAGATAGGGTGGAGGGGGCCTGGGAATGATGCTCCTTCGGAAAGTCGGTGCAGAATCGATGAACCGAAAGGCCTCTTTCTGCACTGTAGAGATTCTATGAACTGTTCTTGTGTAGTTGTCTTTGTTCGCTGTTGGTCCGTAAAGGTCCTTATACTCCTCAGAGGTTTTCCTTCCCGAGGTGGACAAATCCATGAACTCGAAATCCTTCCTTGCTCTCAACAAATGTCCATAATATGTCAAGGACTACCACAATTGTCTATGTGTCATTCGTTTTGGAGAGGGTGGGTTTTCTCTCCTTCTCAGGCACGATTAGACTTAGTAGCAAAGCTGAGTTGTGAATTGACTTGAGTTTTTATATAACGTTCAACTGCCTCTTATCTCAAGGCTCCAATGTCTTATCTCCTACAGATAAGAATTCCTATGCAGACATTCCAGACCTGTGCTTTTGTATACACAAGTAATTCCCACTGCAAAAGATAGTCTCAATATCTCAGTTTCTTGCTGAATGTAAAGTCATGCTAGTTCCTAATAATCAAGTTAGATTTTAAGAATTAGTATTCTTATTATTAACATAACATTAGCTCTCGTATTCTCGTTAATAATATAATCTCACAACTTGAAAATAATAATGGGAACTTATTAAATTTAATAGAAGTAATAGGGAAAGACGCCGGAGAATTCCCTGCTCTTTTAAGAAGTAGTGTCAAGGGGTCATTTGTGTTCACCTCAGAGGTCAGATTGAGTCTTGGTTTGATAGCTCTAACCGCTTTGGCAACAGACTGCCAGAGCTGATGACTCCGACATTCATCGATTTGCTCTTTGTGGAATAACCGACATTTTTCTGGAACAAGTAGCACATCGCTCGCAAACTCACAAACTGCCAGACACAAAGTTTGAAACTCTGTGGTTATTCTCAAAAAGGATTGTAATGACAAGATTTCAAACCCTTGAAGAGAACACTTATAATTAATGGGTTTTGTCAGAGATTTCAAACACCCACAGCTCATGCAAGTCGCTCAACATTTTTGTCCGACATGCACACTGTTTCATTCAAGGTTAAAATGAACTTGTGAAATATAAAGTCTAATAGATAATATTTTAGTCCAAGTTCAACATATTCTATATCTCACGCCCCCCGTCCCCCCATCACTCAAAAGTAACCGCCATTCCCCCACCGACGATCATTGTCTCCAAGGGAAAACAAAGTGACATTTGAATTTTCAGCAGACAAGTCAGGTAGTTCCTGCAACTTTTGAATTCTGTGCTAGATTCCTTCAATGGACGTGAAGAAATTATGGACGTGAAGAATATGTTCACATTAACCATTTAAGGTGTAAAGCACAAATATCTAAAAATGTTCATACCCCAAGTTTAATCGCCAAAATATGGGAGCTGTCTACTTTTACTAGCACCACTGATCAGCTTCGACTTTGCATGTGATTCATGTTGAATAGTTTAATGAGTGATGGAGTTTGAATCGTTAGATGCTACGAATGCCTGTTATACGGTCCTCTCAATTTAACTCATTTAATCAGACTAGAACAGTACTTTACGTTTTGGATTACAGCTGAATACTAGCTACAGCAGCAGTTTTCTTTAGTAGTGTTGTGTGCATCAGGTTGCAACATTGGCATTTCATTTCATCAGATCACTTGGGAAGGTAATGGTTTTTCAATTTCACGAATCATCACATTGCATCAACAGCAACGATTAAACTCTGAATCCAATCTTGGTGCTCAGAGTTCAATGGAAATCCGTGAGAGAGAATATCCTTCAACTGCATAAAGTAGAAACTAGCCAAAATCATTTCCACTATTAAAGTAAATCAGGCAGCAGATTAATACAAAAATTATCTGTGCTGTTTTGAAATTACAACTCAGAAATTATCCTACACAACTCCAATACTCAAACTTGCCAACTTCAAATTGAAAGTTACGTATTCCATTCTATTTCAGAAAGGAAATAATCCATAATGATTGAAATCTGACAACACTTGGGCAGCCACAACATAGGCACTTGCTTAATGCACAGGCTGATGCAGAAACAAAGATTCATCCTCTCACTAACAATTCTGTAATTTCTTCTAATAGTCAATAGTGGAAACGATCAGGTTCTGCCCTTTGCCTATCTTGTGATTTTGACCCAGTGAAGGAATGGCGATATTTCTCCAAGTCAGGATGGTGTGTGGCACGAATGGGAACATCCAGGTCATTGTGTTCCCATGGCATCTGTTTCGTTTGCCATTCGAGGTGATAGAGGTCGTGGGTTTGGTGTTGTTGGAGGATTGTAAATTCCGAAAGAGAATTCTCTATCAAAGTTTAGTCAACAAAATTATATAAGAAATAAGAGAACTGGTAATATGCAGCAGGTCAAGTGGCGACAGTGGAGAGAGAATCAGTCTGTTTCAAGTAGATGGCCTTTCATCAAAATCAGAAAAAAATGAGTGCCGCAGTTTTTAAGGACGTGCGGAGACCAGAGAGGAAATAAAACAACAGGACTGCGACTGGGTGAACAACAGAAATGATTAATTGGCAAAGGTGATAGTGCAAGAAAAAAGTGGTTACAATGGGGCAAGTGGAAAAACAGAACATGAGTCCAGAGGAACTGTAAATGGCAACAGCAGAACTGCTGCCAACACAATGAAATGGAAGCAGTTGCCCTGATCTGAAATTGTTGAACTCAATCTTGAGGCCAGAAAGTTGTCAAGAAATCAAAAGATTCCTCGAACCTCTGTCGAACATCAAGTCGAGCAAGTGTTGAGATCTTTCAGGTGGAGTTTCAGGAGTTAGGAAATAGATTACAAAACAGAACCACTCGAGTAATAATTTCGAGATTGCTCTCAGTGCTACATGCAAGTGAGGCCACAAACATGAAACTAGTGCAGGTGTGAGGACACAAATAGAAAAATAGTGCAGATGAATATGTGACTGGAGAAATGATGCAGGAGGAGGGGTTTGCAGTTTATTAGGGCATTTGGGCCAGTTTTGGGGAAAAGACACCTGTACAAGTTGGATGGCTTGCACCCAAGCAAAGCAGAGAGGTTAGCTTTTACTGGGTTGGTGTTTAAATTAAATTGGCAAGGGGCTGGTCCATAAAGCAGCAAGAGGGACCATAAATAAGGTCAGAAATTAAACATCCTAAATGGGAGCAAGGCTGATTTTGAGGGTATCAGGCAGGAACTTTCACAAGTTAATTGGGGGAGACTGTGGGAAGGCAAAAGGACATCTGATAAGTGGGAAGCTTTCAAAAGAGTGTTAACCAGGATTCAGGGTAAGCACTTTCCTCTTAGAGTGAAGGGCAAGGATGGTAGAGGTAGGGAACCCTGGATGACTCAGGATATTGAGGCCCTGGTCAAGAAGAAGAAGGAGGCACATGACATGCATAGACTGCTGGGATCAAGTGAATCCATTGAAGAGTATAGGAAGTGTAGGAGTAGAGTTAAGAGAGAGATCAGGAGGGCAAAAAGGGGACACGAGATTGTTATGGCAGATAAGGCAAAGGAGAATCCAAAGAGCATCTACAAATACATAAAGGCCAAAAGAGTAACTGGAGAGGGTGTAGGGCCTCTTAAGAACCAACAAGGTCAACTATGTGCAGATGCACAAGAGATGGGTGAGATCCTAAATGAATATTTCTCCTCAGTATTTACTGTTGAGGAGAGCAACGATGTTAGGGAACCTTGGGAAATAAATAGTGATATATTGAGGAGTGTACACATAACAGAGAAGGAGATGCTGGAAGTCTTAAAACGCATCAAGGTAGATAAATCCCCGGGACCTGATGAAGTGTATCCCAGGACATTGTGGGAGGCTAGCGAGGAAATTGCGGGCCCCTGAGCAGAGATATTTGAATCATCGATGGTCACAGGTGAGGTGCCTGAAGATTGGAGGGTGGCAAATGTTGTGCCTTTGTTTAAAAAGGGCTGCATGGAAAAGCCTGGGAACTACCGGCCAGTTACCCTCACATCTGTGGTGGGGAAGTTGTTGGAAGGTATTTTGAGAGACACGATCTACGGGCATTTAGGCATTTCCAGGCAAGGACTGATTAGGAACAGTCAGCATGGCTTTGTGAGTGGAAAATCATGTCTCACAAATTTGATTGAGCTTTTTGAACGGGTAACCAAGAAGGCAGATGAGGGCAGTGCAGTTAATGTTGTCTACACGGATTTTAGCAAGGCCTTTGACAAGGTACCGCATGGTAGGTTGCTGCATAAGGTTAAATCTCAGGGGATACTGGGTGAGGTAGCTAAATGGATACAAAATTGGCTTGATGACAGAAGCCAGAGGGTGGTTGAAGAGGGTTGTTTTTCAAACTGGAGACCTGTGACCATCAGTGTTCCTCAGGGATTACTGCTGGGTTCACAGTCATTTCTTATTTGTATTAAAAATTTGGATGAGAATATAGGAGGCATGGTTAGTAAGTTTTCAGATGACACCAAGATTGGTGGCATAGTGGACAGTGAAGAAGGATATCTCGGACTGTAACTGGATCTTAATCAATTGGGCCAGTGGGATGATGAACGGCAGATGAAGTTTAATTTAGATAAATGCGAGGTGATGCATTTTGGTAGATTGAACCAGGGCAGGGCTTACTCAGTTAATGGAAGGCCATTGGGGAGAGTTACAGAACAAAGAGAGCTCGGGGTACAGGTTCATCGCTCCTTGCAAGTGGAGTCACAAGTGGACAGAGTGGTGAAGAAGGTATTCAGCATGCTTGGTTTCATTGGTCAGAACATTGAATACAGGAGTTGGGACCGTCTTGTTGAAGCTGTACAAGACATTTGTAAGGCCACACTTGGAATAGTGTCACCCTTTTATAGAAAGGATATTATTAAACTAAAAAAAGTGCAGAAAAAATTTATTAGGATGCCACTGGGACCTGATGGTTTGAGTTATAAGGAGAAGCTGGATAGACTGGGATTTTTTTCTCTGGAGTGTAGAAGACTGAGGGGGTGAACTTATAGAGGTCTATAAACTAATGAGGGGCATAGATTAGCTAGTCAATATATTTTCCCAAAGGTAGGGGAGTCTAAAACTAGAGGGCATTGGTTTAAGATGAGAGGGGAGAGATATAAAAGGGTCCAGAGGGGCAATTTTTTCACACAGACGGTGGTGAGTGTCTGGAACAAGCTGCCAGATATAGCAGTATAGGCGGGTACAATTTTGTCTTTTAAAAAGCGTTTAGACAGTTACATGGGTAAGATGAGCAAAGAGGGATATGGGCCAAATGCGGGCA
Organism: Mustelus asterias; assembly: GCF_964213995.1. NCBI lineage: Eukaryota > Metazoa > Chordata > Chondrichthyes > Carcharhiniformes > Triakidae > Mustelus > Mustelus asterias. The sequence goes on along the minus strand of NC_135804.1, from coordinate 59,325,123 downwards.
ATTGGGATTAGCTTAAGGGTTTAAAAAAAAGGGTGGCATGGACAAGTTGGGCCGGAAGACCTGTTTCCATGCTATAAACCTCTATGCCTCTATGATAAGTTAGAGATCCCAAAATTTGCAAGGACCAGATTGAGTAAAACAGGAAATTTGAAATGTACATCAATATCAGTCGTGCAACTATTGCAGTTGGTGAACTGCAGGCATGGATTGCGACATATTGTTATGAAGTGATTAGGTATATTCCTTGGAAGTGGAAAGCTGGATCTTCTAAAGATAATGAGCTCTGGATGATGTGAAGGAAATAACAGTGAAAATGAAATGGAACAAAGAGGATTATAACCTTTGTCAGGAACTCAGGGGCTGTGACTGCCAGGTGGGAGCGGGAGAGGAAAAATCAAAATATGACATTGCAGGAAAGCTGTGAATTGATTGGCTGGTGTGTATAGTAGCTTTATTTCCTATCCTGCAAAGATGAGAAGCTGATCAAAGTAGCTGAAAATTCAACAATTTCATTTTTTAATAATAAGATTTAAGCAATACATTTCAGCAAACCTCCCTATATTTAAGTGGCTTCGGGAAGAGAGCAGCTTAAGGAAGTGACCTTGGGAATAGTAGATCCATTGGTGGTTACTTTCAAAAATTCTTTGGACTTTGGACTCGTTGCTCTGATTGGAGGGTAGCTAATGTACGCCCGCTAGTCAAAAAGGGAGGTAACGAGAAAACATGGAACTTTAGACCAGTGAGCCTAACATCGGTAGTGGGCAAGTTGCTCAAGTCTGTTATCAAGGATTTCATAACTCAGCATTTAGAAGTCAGTGGTATAATCAGACAAGTCAGCATGGATTTACAAAAGGGAAATCATGCTTGACGAATCTTTTGGCATTTCTTGAGGATGTAATTAGTAGAGTTTACCGAGGAGAACCAGTGGATGTGGTTTATTTAGGTTTTCAGAAGCTTTCGACAAGGTCTTACATAACAGACTACTATGTAAAGTTGAAGCGCATGGAATTGCAAGTCATGTCTTGAGGTGGATAGAAAGCTGGTTAGCAGATAGGAGACAAAGAGCTGGCATGAATGGGTCTTTTTCTGATTATCAGTCATTGACTAGCCGGGTTCTGCAGGGATCTGTGCTAGGACACCAACTATTCACATTATATATTCATGATGTGAAAGAGAGAACTGAATGCACCATTTCCAAATTTGCAGATGATACAAAGTTGGCTGGTGGGGGTGAGCTGTGAGGAAGATGCAGACATGCTTCAGCTTGATTTGGACAGGCTGCGTGTGCGGGCATCGCATGGCAGATGCATTATAATATGAATAAATGTGAGGTTATCCACTTTGGTAGCAATAATAGGAAGATAGATTATTATTTGAATGGATGTAAATTGAGAAAGGTGGATACGCAACGAGACCTTGGAGTCCTCATGCATCAGTCACTGAAAATAAGTGTGCAGGCACATCAGGCAGTAAAGAAGACAAATTGTATGTTGGCCTTCATAGAAAGAGGATTTGAGTGTAGGGATAGGGTCATTTTGCAGCAATTGTATAGTGCATTGGTGAGACCACACCTGGAGTATTGTGTGCAGTTTTGGTGTCCTTATCTGAGGAAGGATGTCCTTGCTATAGAGGGAGTGCAGCGAAGCTTTACCAGGCTGTTTCCTGGGGTGGTAGGTCTGTCATATGAGGAGAGATTAAGTTGTTTAGGATTATATTCACTGGGGTTTAGAAAAGTGGGAGGGGATCTCATAGAAACTTATATAATTCTAACAGGGTTAGAGAGGGCAGAATAAGAAAGAATCCTCAAAATGGTGGGGGAGTCCAGAACTAGGGGTCATAGTTTGAGGATAAGGGGTAAACCTTTTAGAACTTAGATGAGGAGAAATGTCCTCACCCAGAGGGGTGAATATATGGAATTCGCTACCAGAATGTAGTCGAGGCCAAAACATTGTCTGATTTCGAGAAGAAATTAGATATAGCTCTTGGGATCAAGGGATATGGGGGGGAAGAGGGCATCACGTTATTGAAAATGAATGATGGAACAGGGTCGAAGGGCCTACACCTGCTTCTGCTTTCTATGTTTCTAATGAGTACCTTTTCGATCGGCTTTATTATTTAATAGAAAAGGGAATTGTAGGGCAGCTCTGACATCTGCTCTGCACACCTTGCTCCATGTCGGAATACATAATCAGAAGTCTCACAACACCAGGTTAAAGTCCAACAGGTTGCTTACCCCAGTCCAACGCCAGCATCATGGCTTGTGCTACCAAATAAACCTGTTGGACTTTAACCTGGTGTTGTGAGACTTCTTACTGTGCTTACCCCAGTCCAACGCCGGGATCTCCACACCATGTCGGTACGCCAGGACATTTCCTAGATCCTGGATATGCAGGAAGTATCATCACATGCACCAGTTCGAAATCTGGGGTTCAGAACTTGAGCAGCAATTGGTGGCGCCGCAGCACATTTTGAGAAGTTCAGAGCTTCATCAAAAGCAGGGTGATGGGGAATGGGTGATCAATAAATAGTCATGCTGAAACAGGCAGGTAGTGCAGGACTCAGGAACGCATCTCGCTCTCCAATGGATATTCAGTTCCCAATCCTGATGAAAATGACGGTTAATCTACAGAGTGTAGCCAGAGCACAGTCTGTGGCATCCCAAGTGACTCAGCCATAAATATGGATGCAAAAGAGGCTGGAAGAGCAAAGGTGATAGGAGATTCAATAGTTATGGTTATGGAAATGTGTTTCTGTGGCCAAATATGTGAACCCAGGACGGTGTGCTGCCACCCTGGTGCCAGGGTAAAGAATATCACTTGAGCGGCAGCATAACACCACGAGAGGGAAGGTGAACAGTCAGCAGACGTGGTCCATTTTACTATGAATGACATAAGCAGAAATAGAGATATGGTCCTGTTGACACAATTTAGGGAACTAGATTGGAAATATGCAAGCTGGACGTGAAAAGTAGTAATCTCCAGATCACTCCCAGTATGACAGCTAAGTAAATATCCAAATAAGAGGAGAAAACAGATGAATGCCTGGCTGCAAAGATGGTGCATGAGGAAGGTCTGTACATTCCTGGGGCACGTCACCACTTCTTATCATAGAATAGAATCTCTACAGTACAGAAAGAGGCCATTCGGCCCATCGAGTCTGCACCGACCACAATCCCACCCAGGCCCTACCCCCATATCCCTACATATTTTACCCACTAATCCCTCTGACCTACGCATCTCAGGACACGAAGAAACAATTTATAGCATGGCCAATCAACCTAACCCGCACATCTTTGGACTGTGGGAGGAAACCGGAGCACCCGGAGGAAACCCATGCAGACACGAGGAGAAAGTGCAAACTCCACACAGACAGTGACCCAAGCCGGGAATCCAACCCAGGTCCCTGGAGCTGTGAAGCAGCAGTGCTAACCACTGTGCTACCATGCCGCCTCGAGGAGAGATAGGACCTGTACAGTCCATGCGTAGGAACCAGCAGGAAATACTAGAGAGAAATACCAAAGTGGGCAGAATGTTTAGAGAGAAAAATCATACTATAGTGGGAAATAATAAGCTGTCAAATGAGTTTCGCATAAGGGGGTAAGTGAAAAGTCTAAATTAGGTTTACAGTGCATGTACATGAAAGAACGAACTGTGTTAAATAAGATTGATGAGTTGTAGTCATCTGTAGCCACAGAAGGTTTAGGACTGGGATTTAAATGTTGCTGGTTACAAGGTGTCCTGGAAAGGCAGGGAAGGGAAGAGAGAAGGCGGGGTGGCCGTATTGCTTAGTACTGATGAATTGATGATATTGCAGTGCTGTAGAGAGAGGATGTTCCAGAGGGGTCAAGGACAATCTCTCTTGCTAGTGTTCGGGAACAAAATAGGTGCAATTCCATTGTTTATAAGCCATCAACTAGTATAGACATGGAGTACCAAATCTGCTAGGAAATTGCAGAGGAGTACAAGAATTATACAGTAAGTATAAAGGGTGATTTATCTGAATATTGATGCGGAGATGCCGGCGTTGGACTAGGGTGGGCACAGTAAGAAGTCTCACAACACCAGGTTAAAGTCCAACAGGTTTATTTGGAATCACAAGTTTCGGAGCACTGCTCCTTCATCAGGTGAATCTGAATATTGATTGGATAGTAGCAGTGTAAAGGACAGCAGGGCGCACAAATTCCTGGAGTAATTCAGGAGAACGTTCTACAGTATGAAGAGGCATTATAATAATTCTGTGAAACCAGTGCAAATGTTTGCTGCTTTGTTATCATTTAGTTGGTTTGTCTATATGACTATTACTGATCACCACCCTGGATGGGCAGGGGCTGCACGATCAGGCAGTACCGTTGAAAGTACATTCACTAACAGCACCTCATCAAGATGAGAATAAATTAAATTCTGTAATTTTTTTTTAGTACACTGGCTGGTACCTCATGAGACCACAGGCAAAAACCCTAAAGATCTCTGCTCTTGCCAGCAGATGCCCAATATGCAGAATACTGTCCACACCAAACTTTTCAATGTGCAATTCAGCAATGCACATGATCACAGGTGTTCTTTTACCGACTCATCTCCCCGGGATCTCTGTCCTGAGCAAAATTGCTCTCCCCATGCCACCTACATCAGGAATGTGCCGAAACAGGCAAGCGACTGCAGAAGGTCCACTCCAACCCAGCCTGCCCTTGTTTAAGGACATCTTCAACTCCAGAGAGGTACATGTTTGTTTGAATTACATATGTATGTTCAGTGTGCATACATGCTGCCATCCAGTCATTGAATTGCTGTTGATTGCAATGTTACTTGCGATACTGTTGGGAATAATATATCAGCACGGATACTAGATTGGCAAGCTAACAGGAAACAAAAGTTCAAGATAAATGAGTCATTGTTAGGTTGGCAAACTGTATATAGTGAAGCGCCACAGAGATCAATGCTGGGCCCTCAACTATTTACAATCTATATTAGTAATTGCATTGTAGCCAAATTTGCTGATGATAGAAATATAGATAAGAAGACAAATTGCAAGGAAGGCACAACATTTGTGGAGGAATATCAGTAAGTTAAGGCTATGGGCCCTGACAATATTTCGACAATAGTACTGAAGAGTTATACTCCAGATCCAGCCGACTCCCTAGGCAAGTTACAAAACTGGCATCTACCCAGCAACGTGGAACATTGTCCAGGTATGTCCTACACACAAAAAGCAGGACAAATCCAATCTGGCAAATTACTGCCCAATCAATCTACTCTCGACCATCAGTAAAGTGATAGGAGGAGTCATCAACAGTGCTATTAAAAAAGTGCACCTGCATATCAATAAACTGCTCACTGAAGCTTTGTTTTGGTCCCGCCAAGGTCACTCAGTTCCTGACCTCATTTTCAGCCTTGGTTCAAACAGCAACAAAAGAGCTGAACTCCAGGGGTGAGGTCACATCAACGCAGCATTTTACCGAGTGTAGCATCAAGGAGCCCAATCAAAAGTGGAGTCATGTGAATCAGGAGCAAAAACTCTCCGCTGGTTGAATTGATGTCAAGCACAAATGAAGATGGTTATGGTTGCTAAAGGTCAAGTCATGTCAGCTCCAATAAATCACTGCAGGAGTTCCTCAAGGCTGCATTGAGGTCAGGAACTGAGTGACCTTGGCGGGACCGAAAGAAAGCTTCAGTGAGCAGTTTATTGATATGCAGGTGCACTTTTTTAATAGCGCTGTTGATGACTCCTCCTATCACTTTACTGATGGTCGAGAGTAGATTGATGTTAGGCCCAACCATCTTCAGCTGCTTTATCAATGACCTTCCTGCTAACATGAGTTCAGAACTGGGGATGTTCACTGATGATTGCACAAAGTTTAGCACCATTTGTAACTTGCCAGATAGTGAAGCAGTCCATGCCCAAACACAGCAAGACTAGACAATATCCAGGCATGGGCTGACATGTGACAATAATATTCATGCCACACTAGTGCCAGGCAATTACCATCTCCAACAAGAGAGAACCTAATCATCACCCTGTGTCATTCAATATCATTACCATCGCTGATTTCCACACTATCAACATCCTGGGAGTTACCATTAAGCAGAAACTTAACTGGACTAGCCATGAAAATACTATGGCTACAAGAGCAGATAAGAGGCTAGGAATCCCGTGGCGAGTAACTGAACTCCTGACTCCGCAATGTCTGCCCAACTATTGACAAGGCACAAGTCGGGAGCGTGATGAATGCACTTCTCTTGCCTGGATGAATGCATCTCCAACAACATTCAGGAAACACGACAACATCCAGCAAGAAGCAACCTGCTTGACTGGCGGCCCATTCACAAACATTCACTCCCTCCACCACAGACGAACAATAGTAACAGTGTATCATCTATAAGATGCACCGCAGGAATTCATCAAGGTTCTTTAAAGAGCAGCTTCCAACCACTGGACCACTACCATCTAGAAGGACGGGGCAGTAGAGATATGGGCCGAACATCAATCTGGAAGTTCCTCTGCAAGCCACTCACCAATGTGACTTGGATATATGTCGCTGTTCGTTCACTGCGGTTGTGTCAAAGTCCTATTACTACCCCTCACCCCGCCACCATCACCTCTGCCGCCGAATTACACTCTGAGTGCACCTACAGCATATCGACTACAGTAGTTCACTACTACCTTCGCGAGGACAATTAGCGATGGGCAATAAACGCTGGCCTAGCCAGCGAAGCCTTCATCCTTTGAATTAATAATGGAAGAGTAAATGGGCAAACATTTGATGTTGGAGAATAATACGGGAAAATATGAGGTTATCCACAATATTTGGAAGAATAGAAAAGCAGAATTTTATTTACGTGGCAAAAGACTGAATAATGCTGCAGTACAGATGGATCTCAGTGTCCTTATACATGAATCACAATAAGTTGCAGTGTGAGTACAGCAAATAATTAGAAAGGTTGATGCATTTTTTTAAATTGCAAGACAGATTACATTTACAGGTGGGAAATTTTTTCTCCAACGGTATGGGGCATTGGTGAGACCGGACCCAGAGTATTGTGTACAGCTTGTGTCATCTTCACTGATGTCCGGGTGGGGCTGGATGGAGTTCAACTTTAATTGGAGCAGTCCAGAGAATGTTTACCAGACTGATTTCTGGAATGAAGGGGGCAGATAATGAGGAAAGGTTGAGCAGGTTGGGCCGAGACACAGTGGATTTCGTAAGAATTATATGTAATCTGATGAAAAGAAATGTGCGATTCAGCAGGGGAGGGTGCTTGACAGGATGGTTCTTGACAGAATGGATGCTGAGACGAATGTTTTTCTCTCATCAGAAAATCTAGAGCAAGAGGATCCAGTGTAAAAAGACAAGGTTTCTCCCATTTAAGACAGGCGAGAAAGATTTTTTTCCCTCACGTGGTGATTCATCTTTGGGATTCCTTTTCCCAGCATGCAGTAGGGGCCGGATCATTAAACATATTCACAGCTGAGTTAGGCAGAATTCTAATCTACAAGACAGTCAGGAGTATGTGGGTGAAGATAGTGGAGTTAAGACCATACTTATGAACCGTGATCTAATTGAATGGTCCGATGGGCCTGTTCCTTTTTCTTATGGTCTTATGATGATTTATCCGATTGGCTTATTTTGCTCAAGCCTTCGTCCTTGGTGTCAAAGTGAGAGGCTCAAGAGAGAAATGAGATTATTAATCCCTGCACTAGGGAGAATAGCCATCAACTAAACTTGGCGCATTATCCATTTGTTGGGATAAGGACTCCACACTGAACCCCAGAGTAAGAAAATTCTTATCGAGGAAAAACGTTATTGGTAAAAACTGCAATCACTGATTTAGAATGAAAATTAACAAGGTTTACTGAACAAAGATTGATACTTAACATTCAACTAGTGGAGCCGTGGCATGATCCATGAGTTCAACATGTGTCAGTCTATCCTTCTCTGGCTCCTGGGACTTTTGGGTCATCTTCATTCCTTGAACCTGATCCCTTGACTCACGACATCCTTCAATATTTAACTTGGTCAACTGAACTTTAATATGAATTCCTTTTTCAACATTAACACTTCGACTCTAGTTTTCCAGTCTACCTTAATACCTAAAGCATCTAATCCATTTTAATTGCTGGAGCTGCATGTTGTACAGTTCCTGCTGCCGAGCCGCTCTCTCTCCCAAGCTGCCGAAAACAACTTCCTAACAAAAACGGGTTTTCCCAAAATATCTAAGACTGCATTTTACAGATCCCTGCCACTAGATTATTATGATGTGGAGATGCCGGCATTGGACTGGGGTAAACACAGTCAGAGTTTTAACAACACCAGGTCAAAGTCCAACAGGTTTATTTGGTAGCAAATGCCATTACCTTTCGGATCGCTGCTCCTTCATCAGATGGAGTGGATATCTGCTCTCAAATAGGGCATACAGAGACACAAAATCAAGTTACAGAATACTGATTAGATTGCGAATCTCGACAACCAGCAGGTCTTAAAGATACAGACAATGTGAGTGGAGGGAGCATTAAGCACAGGTTAAAGAGATGTGTATTGTCTCCAGACAGGACAGCCAGTGAGATTCTGCAAGCCCAGGAGGCATGCTGTGGGGGTTACTGATTAGAACATAGAACATAGAACAGGACAGCACAGATCAGACCCTTCGGCCCACGATGTTGTGCCGAGCTTTATCTGAAACCAAGATCAAGCTATCCCACTCCCTATCATCCTGGTGTGCTCCATGTGCCTATCCAATAACCGCTTAAATGTTCCTAAAGTGTCTGACTCCACTATCACTGCAGGCAGTCCATTCCACACCCCAACCACTCTCTGCGTAAAGAGCCTACCTCTGATATCCTTCCTATATCTCCCACCTCGAACCCTATAGTTATGCCCCCTTGTAATAGCTCCATCCACCCGAGGAAATAGTCTTTGAGTGTGACATAAACCCAAGATCCCGGTTTAGGCCATCCTCATGTGTGCGGAACTTGGCTCTCAGTTTCTGCTCAGCGACTCTGCTCTGTCGTGTGTCGTGAAGGCCGCCTTGGAGAACGCTTACCCGAAGATCAGTAGAAAACCGTACCACCGCAGGGAAGTCTGTTGTCAACTTGTCGGACTACACACTTCAACCAGATGGAATCGAAGTTCTCAGCCGAGGGCTCAATTTTTGCCCCACCACCAAAATAGACCCCATTTGTCTCGCAGCAGACACAGAGGAATTCATCAGGCAAATTAGGCTACGGGAGTTCTTCCACAAACCCCAAGAGGCCAACAGCGAACACAATGAGACAGCCAATGAACCCGAACAGCCGACAGAGAGATCCGCAGTGCAACCGAAGAGGAAAGAGTCGAATTGGACTCCTCCGGAAGGCTGCTGCCCTCGACTTGACATGTATGCCCAAGCCGTCAGGAGGTGCATCAACACCAAATTCATTAGCCGCACTCACAAGACAGCCCCGAACGTCACCCAAGCACAACGCAATGCCATCCACGCTCTCAAGACCAACCGCAACATTGTCATCAAAGCAGCAGACAAAGGAGCAGACATTGTCATACTGAACAGAACAGATTACTGCAAAGAAGTGTACCAACAATTAAACAACGAGGAACACTACAGACAGTTACCCACAGATCCGACCAAAGAACACACCTGTCAACTCAGCACTCTGATCAAGACCTTTGATCCGGACCTTCAGAGCACCCTCTGTGCTCTCATCCCACGTCCTCCCCGTGTTGGAGATCTCTACTGCCTCCCAAAGATACAAAAGGCAAATACACCCGGCTGTCCCATCATATCGGGCAACCTGTGCGAGAACCTCTCCGGCTATGTCGAGGGCATCCTGAAACCCATTGTACAAAGAACCCCCACCTTTTGTCGCGACACTACGGACTTCCTACACAAACTGAACACACATGGAGCAGTTGAACCAGGAGCACTCCTCGTCACAATGGATGTCTCAGCACTCTACACCAGCAACCACCACGATGATGGCATTGCCGCAACGGCCTCAGTACTCAACGCCGACAACTGCCAGTTTCCAGATGCAATTTTACAACTCATGCACTTCATCCTGGAACACAATGTCTTCACCTTCAACAACCAGTTCTTCATCCAGACACATGGAACAGCCATGGGGACCACATTCGCACTTCAATAAGCCAACATCTTCATGCACAGGTTCGAACAAGACTTCTTCACTGCACAGGACCTTCAACCGATGCTATACACTAGATACATCGATGACATTTTCTTCCTTTGGACTCATGGTGAACAATCACTGAAACAACTATATGATGACATCAACAACTTCCATCCCACCATCAGACTCACCATGGACTACTCTCCGGAATTGGTTGCATTCTTGGACACATGCATCTCCATTAAGGACGGTCACCTCAGCACCTCACTGTACCGCAAGCCCACGGATAACCTCACAATGCACCACTTCTCCAGCTTCCACCCTAAACACATTAAAGAAGCCATCCCCTTTGGACAAGCTCTCTGTATACATAGGATCTGCTCGGATGAGGAGGATCACAACAGACACCTCCAGATGCTGAAAGATGCCCTCATAGGAACAGGATATGGCGCTCGACGCATCGATCGACAGTTCCGACGCGCCACAGTGAAAAACCGCAACAACCGCCTCAGAAGACAAACACAGGACACGGTGGACAGAGTACCCTTCGTTGTCCAGTACTTCCCCAGAGCGGAGAAGCTACGGCATCTCCTCTGGAGCCTTCAACATGTCATTAATGAAGACGAACGTCTCGCCAAGGCCATCCCCACACCCTCACTTCTTGCCTTCAAACAACCGCACAACCTCAACAGACCATTGTCCGTAGCAAATTACCCAACCTTCAGGAGAACAGTGACCACACCACACAACCCTGCCACAGCAATCTCTGCAAGGCGTGCCGGATCATCGACACGGATGCCATCATTTCACGTGAGAACACCATCTGCCAGGTACACCGTACCTACTGTTGCAACTCGGCCAACGTTGTCTGCCTGATACGCTGCAGGAAAGGATGTCCCGAGGCATGGTTCATTGGGGAAACCATGCAGATGCTATGACAACGGATGAATGAACACCACTCGACAATCACCAGGCAAGACTGTTCTCTTCCTGTGGGGGAGCACTTCAGCGGTCACGGGCATTCAGCCTCTGATCTTCGGGTAAGCGTTCTCCAAGGCGGCCTTAACGACACACGACAGTGCAGAGTTGCTGAGCAGAAACGGATAGCCAAGTTCCGCACACATGAGGATGGCCTAAACAGGGATATTGGGTTTATGTCTCATATCAGTAACCCCCACAGCATGTCTCCTGGACTTGCAGAATCTCACTGACTGTCCTGTCTGGAGACAGTACACATCTCTTTAACCTGTGCTTAATGCTCCCTCCACTCACATTGTCTGTACCTTTAAGACCTGGTTGGCTGTAGAGATTCGCATTCTAATCCGTATTCTGTAACTTGATTTTGTGTCTCTGTATGCCCTGTTTCAGAGCAGATATCCACTCCATCTGACGAAGGAGCAGCGCTCCGAAAGCTAATGGCATTTGCTACCAAATAAACCTGTTGGACATTAACCTGGTGTTGTTAAAACTCTTACTAGGTTCTTTTGGCAGCCCTATAACTGTGACAAAGAACAAAGAACAAAGAACAGTACAGCACAGGAAACAGGCCCTTCGGCCCTCCAAGCCTGTGCCGCTCCTTGGTCCAACTAGACCAATCGTTTGTATCCCTCCATTCCCAGGCTGCTCATGTGACTATCCAGGTAAGTCTTAAACGATGTCAGCGTGCCTGCCTCCACCACCCTACTTGGCAGCACATTCCAGGCCCCCACCACCCTCTGTGTAAAAAACGTCCCTCTGATGTCTGAGTTATACTTCGCCCCTCTCAGCTTGAGCCCGTGACCCCTCGTGATCGTCACCTCCGACCTGGGAAAAAGCTTCCCACTGTTCACCCTATCTATACCCTTCATAATCTTGTATACCTCTATTAGATCTCCCCTCATTCTCCGTCTTTCCAAGGAGAACAACCCCAGTCTACCCAATCTCTCCTCATAGCTAAGACCCTCCATACCAGGCAACATCCTGGTAAACCTTCTCTGCACTCTCTCCAATGCCTCCACGTCCTTCTGGTAGTGCGGCGACCAGAACTGGACGCAGTACTCCAAATGTGGCCTAACCAGCGTTCTATACAGCTGCATCATCAGACTCCAGCTTTTATACTCTATACCCCGTCCTATAAAGGCAAGCATACCATATGCCTTCTTCACCACCTTCTCCACCTGTGTTGCCACCTTCAAGGATTTGTGGACTTGCACACCTAGGTCCCTCTGTGTTTCTATACTCCTGATGACTCTGCCATTTATTGTATAACTCCTCCCTACATTATTTCTTCCAAAATGCATCACTTCGCATTTATCCGGATTAAATTCCATCTGCCACCTCTCCGCCCAATTTTCCAGCCTATCTATATCCTGCTGTATTGCCCGACAATGCTCTTCGCTATCCGCAATTCCAGCCATCTTCGTGTCATCCGCAAACTTGCTGATTACACCAGTTACACCTTCTTCCAAATCATTTATATATATCACAAATAGCAGAGGTCCCAGTACAGAGCCCTGCGGAACACCACTGGTCACAGACCTCCAGCCGGAAAAAGACCCTTCGACCACTACCCTCTGTCTCCTATGGCCAAGCCAGTTCTCCACCCATCGAGCCACTTCTCCTTGTATCCCATGAGCCTTAACCTTCTTAACCAACCTGCCATGTGGGACTTTGTCAAATGCCTTACTGAAATCCATATAGACGACATCCACGGCCCTTCCTTCATCAACCGTTTTTGTCACTTCCTCAAAAAACTCCACCAAATTTGTAAGGCACGACCTCCCTCTTACAAAACCATGCTGTCTGTCACTAATGAGATTGTTCCGTTCTAAATGCACATACATCCTGTCTCTAAGAATCCTCTCCAACAACTTCCCTACCACGGACGTCAAGCTCACCGGCCTATAATTTCCTGGGTTATCCCTGCTACCCTTCTTAAACAACGGGACCACATTCGCTATCCTCCAATCCTCAGGGACCTCACCCGTGTCCAAAGAAGCGACAAAAATTTCCATCAGAGGCCCAGCAATTTCACCTCTCGTCTCCCAGCAGTTACTTCAGTAACTGCTGGGTTGAGATGGCAATACATCAACCTATGCCACTTATACATCAATTGCAATGTCCTGTACAGTTGCTAATTCCCTGGTAAGTACCGGGCTTCTAACTTTGATTCCCCTGACAAATGCACTCTCCGCCTCAACAAGTGTTATCCCTTAGCATGTGTGAAGTGATACGCTCTTCACTTTATGCCATTTTACAGGTCGTACTGCAACATATAGCCTAAGTATTTGCACTTGTACCAACACAATTAACAACTCATAATCAAACATTTGCAGCTCTTGACAATGTTCCTCGCTTTCCACCTTCTTTGAACCAACCAGCTTGACAGCCCTTGCATCCTTTCGAACCATTAACTATAACGAGTATCAACCGGAGGTCAAGCTGGTACTCTGACCACCTTCCTGGCCATTACTTCAGATTTTTTTAGTTCTTAAAGCTACATGCTCACTTTTAGAGTTCTTACCAACATATCCAAAATTCACGAATTATTCCAGTAATACATACAAATTAAGCCGGTTCATCATTAAATTCATGCACTGTACAATTTGATAAATTATGTCTTATTAAGTACACAAATGCGTCAACATGGTAGAATCCATCACACATCTCGAGCAAGCAACAGGAATGAGGTTTTACATATTAAATTAAATCTGATAACGGTAACATTACTGGCAGCTAAACAGTGATTATGACACAAGTGTAAACTAGTATTAAGTAAATTTATATCGGAAGATTTATCTTTACGTAGTAACAGTCAACATAAGGAAGAACTTCCAGATAGATAAGCAAAATCCCTGAACTAATTTCAGAAACATTTGGATCTTCTGTTCGAAGGGTAGCATCATCCAGGATGCAGGGCCCACATTTTTTTTCTGACCACTATCTACCATGTGTTCATTACTTCTGCTACAAAGAATGTCAAAGTTCTCTAAGAATTAAATCTGGCTCCAGTTCTACCTCTAATCAGCATTGGGATTGTTGTCTGAATAATGGTCACTTGAACCAATGTTCCTGGTAACACCTTTTTTTCGTGTATCTTTTGGTACTTTATTCCCAATCAAAAATCAAATTCAAAATAGATCCAAGCTGACAAGACAAGCCATACCTCCCATCTTGGGCTCCATCAAACAAGATCCAAGCTGACAGGATGTGGCACTACACCTCCCGGGCTTGATCTGACCTTCATCTTAGCCAAAAAGCCCAAGTGGCTTTTTTAAAATTACTTCAGGTAAAGCCTCAGCATAATCTCATTGGCCAAGACCAGATGCAAGACCAGATTTACACTTGATCTCCAGTTAACGTTTTTTTTATTTCCAATCACAAGTCCAAATTGGCCCAGAGTCCCTACAAGAGAGGCATTACAGATCCAAGCTGACAAGACAGGGCACATTCTTCCTGTCCCGGGCTTGATCTACATGATCCAAGCAGATAGGATGAGGCATCTTGGGCTTGATCTGAGCTTCATTTTAGCTAAAAGGCCTAGATGACGTTTTTAAAAATTGCAAGTGAAGTCTCAGTATCACCTCATTGACTTCTATCGAGGGTCGGATCAAACTTCTACACTTAATCTTAACTAAAAGGCCGAGAAGATCTCAGTTAACAATTACCACATTCACTTTATAAAGCAAGAGGAATGAGCTAGAAAGCAGGCTGCTATTAGACCAGGTTGACATTATGATTAAATTTAATTGAAACTTCTTTTTTGCATTACAAAGTAAATGCATGCTCTTTATTTAATAGCGTTTTATTTTTAACATCAATTCACTTTCTCGAACTGCTATGCAACAATCTGAAAGCCTTCTCGCTGGTTACAATATAAACCACAACACTACCGTATCTATTGTGGTTACTTGTTCAGAAAGCAGCAGGTTCGTATTCGATGGTTCACAAGCTCTCGCTCTGAGCATATTTCCTTTTGTAAAGCGCATGCTTGCCACGCCACAGACCTGTGAACCAAATGAACCTGTTTGTATATCGAGAGAATGTTAATTATATTGGGTATATTTTGAATGACTTAGTATAAACACCTGCACTAGTACAATTGAAGCTTCTTAAGCGAAAATAACTTTAGTATTTGGTTAAATTGAACAGACCGTAAAATCGCCCTTATTCCCCGCAATGCAGCCATTTGCGAAAGATTCGCCCCGTCACTGTAATAAATTCAGTGAGATAAATTTAACACCCTATTGCGTAAATTTGCTATTCGTTTAACAAGATGCAACCAAAATATAATAACCACTGGTCTAATACTAGTGAAAGATAACCTTTCTTTAAGCAAAAAATTATAATTTTTATGTATATATATAATCAGCGCAGTAATATGCTTTGTTAAAGCATGTCGTGTTTTTCTATCGTATATTCGCTATGGTTCACAGGCACGTATGCAATTTGGAAAGCAGTCGAAATCTGATTCCCAGGGCCAAAACTTAAATTAAGATCCGAGACATCTGTCAGTATCGAACATTCGAAGCGAGTCCAATGAGTAAATACCGGAAGGTTTGTCAGGTTTATGGACAGTACAACTATATTTTTTTTCAAGTCGTTTCACAGGTTTTGGTACACGTGTAGAAATCTGATTTGTCAACAATTAATCAATTCTAAAATCGCATTTAGATTTTCAGCCACGAACTAGTCCTCTTCATTGCAGCATCTCTATTCCAGCTAAGGCAACTGCAATGCAGAAGGCAGAAGGGGGACAACATCACAAGACGAGACATAGACAGTCACGAAGGTGAACTTGTAATGAGGCTTAATCTAAATGAAATAGTACTTAAATGTGTATCCATGGTGACAATTGTCTTGTTCCGTGTATATGATCATTGTTTAATGTATCTTTAATCAATGCCTCGTCGGGTACAAAGTTAAAGTCCTGGGATGTCCCGCTAAACCGCAGGCAACAGAAAGAGGTTCATTCATCATGGGTTACCCATTACGTGGAGTATTTTTTTTAAATGTAGCAATCGTTAGAATTCCTCCGCTTGTTGTTTATTTTAGTTTTCTGATTCATAACAGCGCCCTATCTGTACAATGAATATTTTTTTAATTCCGGATATACAACAGTCATTGAAGTAAAATTAAAATACTGCGGATGCTGGACATCTGAAATAAAAAGAGAAAGTGCTGAGAGATTCAGCAAGTACGGCAGCATCTGGTGAGAGGAACGGACGTTCCAGTCGAATATGACCCTCTCATTGAGGGAAGATAAGAATCAACCATACTACTATGGGTTTCGATTCACGAGTATGCTTTTAGCTTCCCCAAAGGACATTGGTGAACCAAATGTGTTTACAACAATCGGTGATATACGTCATAGACTCCATTACTGAAACTGACGTTATATTCTAGATTTATTAATTTAATAAATTCAATAAAAGCCCAGGTAGAATTTGAACCCATGATTCGCTGGGCCTTCAGGTTTACTCGCCCAGTGACAATATCACAATACCACTGACTCTCCCTAAAATATTAATAGTGTGTCGGGCCAAGTTTTGCACATGCAACGAGATTGAGGGCGCAATTTTTAGAGGCCAGTCTGCGGGATTAACACAGTACTGGATGCACACAAGGAAGGCTGCAGAAGGTAATGTGTAGAGGGGTGGCTGAAGTGTGTGGCCGGTGATGGATCCCGAGAGATGCTTTTGCAAGGTGGTGTGGGAAGAAAAGAGGGGCCTATTCCTAAAGGGAGGAAGAAGCAAATCAGCCAGCTTCCCAAACAAGGTCTGACTGGAAGTGGCTGATGAAGCAAGCAGCTCCATGATCATAGCACAAATAGACGTGCTAGAAGCACGTCAATGTCATAGGGAAGGTTGGCAAGGTAAGTGGCATTCATGAAGACAAGGTGGCAGACCTGCTTGTATAATATGGTCACCATGACATGTCCAGGATTTGAACAGCCCATGCACGGGGACTCGAGAAAAGATTTGTGCAGCAAGACAGACAGACGGCACAGTCAAATCAGAGCACCATCACCAATTATTGGTTTTCTGAAAATGAAGGTGAGAATGGGTGACGATAAGAAGCAGCAAATTTCCAAGATGGGCAGCAAAAAAGCCCTGAAAAAACTGCTAAAAAGGGCAGCAAGAAGAGGAGGAGGTCCAGGAAGGAATGTTACTCCGTCTACATCTACAAAGTAATGAAGCAGGTTTACCATGACACCGGCATCTCTTCCAAAGCATCATGAACTCGTTCATCAATGACATCTTCAAGCGCATCGCGGGCGAGGCTTCCCGCCTCACCAAAATGTATCAATCGCAGCAGCATCAGCTCCCGGGAGATCCAGACCGCCATGCACCTATTACTGCCTGGGGTGCCTGGCCAAACACACTGCGTGGGATTGGAAAAAGGCAGTGACCAAGTACACCAGCTCCAAGCGAAACTGTACAATCCACTGAAAAAATGACCAAATATTGGCACTCAATGCAACGCCAAGCTGGGAGAAACACATGCAGTATGCCTCACAATGCTGCAATGATGGACATTGTGCCGCAACCTTATGAGCTGTGTAGGGGAAACTGAGCTGATCACTATGTGTTGCTGCAGAAAAGACCTCATAATACAAGGGGGTAAAGGCGAAGGGACAGTGTAGCTCCTATCTTCGCAAACATAACGCAAATAAGGTGTAGGGGTCTCCTGAATGGCACAGACTATCAGGCTGTCACAAAGGGAAAAACAGATTTGGGACCCCAGATGACTGAGGGCTACAATGATTGTGCACATAATCCTTCGCATTTGTCTTTCCAGCAGGGCACAATGACCATGTGAAGTTTGGGAGCATATACAAGCAGGAAGGAGGGGAAGTAGAAGATTGTAGTTAACAGCAATCTTGTCTCTCTCGCGGGGCCAGTGGTAGAGGATAATGGCAGAAGGCATCAATAGCAGGTGATGGAGGCTGTGATAAGTGCAACCTGTCCCCATTGAACAACAGAGGCAGAACCAGCCAATGTTTAGCTCCACGCAAATGCTGAGCCTCAGTGGTCTTCAGTGAAGCGAGCTCTTATAGGACAGGAGCAGGGTAATGGGTCGACATCTCTCAGAGTTCCCAAAAGTAGTTCACTCTCATGTACACATCATGGGTATGGCCATCCATGCCATCTCCCTGGCTATGGGCGCATGGTGTTCTCCATTGAAACAGTGGTGACCTTTCTGGAGAACCACGTTCAGCAGGTTACTAAGTGGATGTAAGAGGTGCACATTGGTGTCAACATTGAGCAGTGTTGAATGCTGGGCTGGCATGATGAGTCAGAGACGCCTGACCTGCTTCAAGATAGTAGTCTGCACTTGGTAAACAGCGAAGTGCAGGTGAGCCATGGAAAGGTCAAGCAATGGATAGCTGAAAGCACCAGGGAGGCTCTGCCCAAGGCACTTTCAGCTTTAATGGCAACACCTCAACCCTGGTCATGATGTTAACGTTGATTCACACACCAATAACAAAGGCTGTCCCTGCACAGATGTAGATGACCCAACCTATGTCATGCTCCTTATGTGCTGCGTGACTGATAGGTCATCCATCATCAGCAACTAATGCTCTAGTGCGAAGCCAGAAGCCTGCCACTACATCAGCTCCAACCACAATGAACTACAATGTGAAAAAAGTCAGAGCAGACTGTTAAATACAGCTAGTCACGTAACAGATCTCATAGGGTTTTTCATCTGTGGCAAGGTATGTTTTCTTTCTTCACTTAAACCTCTACTTTATGTCTACTTCAGCAACTCCTGCGATTCTTACTCCTTCGGGATGTAATGACTAGGTGTAGTGACATGGAGCTGCAGTCCATGGAAAAGACTGATAGTGTATCATGGCAGCCAATCAGGGTATCCACAAGGAGTTGACTGGTTCTGGTCCGTTGGTAGCATGGGGAGTGTCAGCTGAATCTAGACAGGATAAGCAAATCACAAATGTTTGTTGCATTCATGTTAATGCACACCACTCCCAGACCCTGATCAGAGCTCCAAAAGTACAATTCAGCGCTAGTTCAAATCCGTTTTACCATGCCAGGATGTGCAGACCAAAGCACACTAGCACGATAACATACAAAGCATAGAAAATAGGAGCACAAACATGTAATTTGGCCTATCGTGAAAGCGCCACAATTTAATAAGATCATAGTTGATCTGATAGTCGCATTACCTCCAAACCAATGCCTGGCACACCTATGACACTTGACTCCCTTGTAGGGGACGAGAAAAGAGACACTTAATTGGCCATATTGGTGCAGGCAGGGTGGGGTATCAATCAGAGCCATATAAACACCCAGAACACATTTTCAGAAACACAAGTGTTTCCTCAATTGTTGACTTTGGAGTTAGAGAGCTGAAATTGTGTTGCCCATCTAAAATCTATGATAAACACTTTTTCTTCGGAATCACAAAATCATACAAAATCATTGGTGCAGCCATCGAGTCTGCACTAACAATCACCTTAATGTTTATCTCTTATTCCATCACGGGAGCTCTTGTTTGCCCTTTCTTTTCAGTTCGTGGGAATATACATTGACTGTGCCCAAACTCTATTTTCTTCGATCAGTTATAATTTTGCTTGCCAACCTTTGATTCCAATTTATCAGCACCAAATCCATTCTTACCTTATCGAAGTTGGCTTTCATTACTCTTACTCTTCAGAGATTCTGCATTAATATCACGCAGAACATTTTCGGATTTAATGTTTATTTAAACAGGAATATTTAATATAATGCATTGTGCTTATCTGACTTACCTCTCGTCTGCACCAGATGCAATTTATGTGTTTAGAACCTAATTATCCACCCGTTGCTTGCCAGTAAATTTATAAATTTGATAGAAGCATAAATTAGCATTAACTATTATTTGTAATTCTGATTTTTGAAAAGGCTGAGCCCATGTACATTTCCAGGAAGGTGAAATGTGGATACAAGCTAAACTTTGTGTCATCTCAAATTTTCCAATATATGCATGTAATTTATATGTAACTTGCCTGCTTCTGATTGATTCTGATCTGAATGAGTCAACGAACCTGTGAACGAAATAAGATTTAGCAAAGCCATTATCTTCTTAGCAACATGAGACAAAATGTATTTGCAGCTTAGTGACAGGAAATGGAACCTACTAAGTTTATTATCTTTGGTGGCCAGCAGTGTTGCTCTGTCAAATTACAACTTCTAACTGATACGAGAGCTTTCAGATTCCTGAGAAACTGAAGGCACACATTGAAGATTAAAAGCGATTACAAAAGAATGGTGAAAATGGTCCTTATATGAAAAAAATGTAATTGTCTTCGAATCAGTTCAGAGGCATTTCCCCTGGACTCTTGCCTGGGATGTGGGGGTTTTCTTATAAAGGAAGGTTAAACACGTTGGGCCGATACCCTTTGGGGCTTTGAAGAATGAGAGCTGATCTTATTAAAACATGAAAGATCCAATGGGCACTTGACAGGGGAGATATCAGGATGACATTTCCACTTGTGGGAGCGATTAGAACGAGGGGGGAATAATTAAGAATGAGACAGAGATTAGGAGATTTTTTTCTCTCTCAGAGGGTCGTCAGTATGTGGAATTCTCTTCTCCGGGAAGCAGCGGTGGCTTGGTCATTGGATTTATTCAAGACAGATTTAGACAGACTGGAAAGTGGAATTGAGGCAATAACCAGATTAATCGTGATCTTATCAAATGATGGATTAGGCTTGAAGGACTGAATGGCCCACTCCTGTTCCTTAGCCCTATGCTCCTATGATGGTTGTACACCGTTCCCTGATCAGGCAAAGTGGGAATACTCCCGAATAACTGATTGCCCGCTTTGTTCATGAATGTCTATATTCTGGTTGAATATTGGAAAATATTAGTTAAAAAGCAAAAAGTATATAAATGAAGATTGAAATGTTCCTAATATGCCAAGCTATGATCCAGCAAGTAACTTTAGATCTAAGTATACATACAGGGCTTTAGTTTAGCAACTGTTGCCATTTAACTATAATTAGGATAGTGTGAATTTACAGAACTTTTAAAAATGCTTGAATATACCGTAGGGATAATAGAGTCATAGAGGTTCACAGCATGGAAACAGGCCCTTCGGCCCAACTTGTCCGTGCCACCCTTTTTTTTAAAACCCTGAAGCTAGTCCCAATTGCCCGCATTTGGGCCATAATCCCTCTATACCTATCTTATCCATGTAACTGTCTAAATGCTTTTTAAAAGACAAAATTGTACCTGCCGCTACTACTACCTCTGACAGCCTGTTCCAGAAACTCACCATCCTCTGTGAAAAAATTGCTCCTCTGGACACTCTTGTATCTCTCCCCTCTCACCTTAATATCCTTTATTACAACACAGTGACTACACATCAAAATGTATTTCAAAGGCTGTAAGTGCTGTGGCATGTACCAGGTTCATAAAAGGCATGATATCAATCAGTTTCTCTTCCACATTTTTATCACACTGGACAGTTCATGTGTTAATCATTAAAGACCCACAGACTCAGCCACATACTATGTTATAAAGATCATTCCAAAAATAAATTAGTCAAACACCAAATTTTAGTTTCTTTTAGTTCATACACATACATAAAGGTAATTTATACAGACAGGCTTCAGAAAGCACAATCTCGAGGAAAGATCTGCCATACTGGTTGTCTGACACAGCTATCATTTGTCAAAGAAATGCACATGAAAGCACCTGCTCAAGGATCAAGTTTAACCCAAATAATAATTCCACAGTAAATAACGTTCAAGATTTGGTTAAAAATTCATATATTGGTGGAAAACTGATTAGGATTAGTAAAAATGTGTAACTGTTTTAAACTGATAAATGCTGGAACGAGAAAGGACTTCCATGGCTGAAGGTTTTAATTATATGGTAACAGACTCAACCAAGCTGTAAGAAGAGCAATACCAAAACTGATTTAAGAGGGGTTTACCTGAGCAAGACAACTAAGTTAATTGTCAACAAGTAAATAAATGATGCTTATGCATGGGTGGGGAAAGAGTGGTTGTCCTGCAGTCTAAACATATGGATAAATGAAAGAAATATTTCTAGGTGGCCATGCTCCAGCTCAAAGACAGAGACACTCCAACATAGTTAAGTAGAAAGGATTTCTGAAATGTACATTACAGGGATGAAGCATGCCAGGTATTGTAAGTGACCAATCAAGACAAAAGGGACAGCAAGAGTGGGTACAGGGCTACTCTGCAAGTCTAGAATTACTCAACATGAATACAATATTGGATAATTGTGATGCAGACATTGTCAGTGAAATAAGGAAATAAGACCAAATGACCATAAGACAGGAGCAGAATTAGGCCACTCGGCCCATCGAGTCTGCTTTGCCACCATCAAGTCTGCTCGGCAGGATTGATTTCTTTGATTACTTTGATTTCTTTGATTGATTTCTTTGATTACTTTGCTCGGCAGGATTGATTTCCCTTTCCGTTTCCTATATTTTAATGTGCCATTGACAATTATTCATGATAAATAAAAATGCAATTCCTCTTTTATACTATTTAATTGGATTCATTTTGTTAAAGCTGTGAATCTTACCTGCACAATTATATGTCACAAAATCATCGGCGAGGATAAGGAGCAACGTTAAGATTGCCAGTGAACCCACGACAATACGAATGATTTCATAATTGCAGGTGACACTTGTTGTCCCTACAAGATATGAGAAAGTAAAGCAAAACTCAAATATTACATGAACTTCATTCAATTGACCTGAATTTAACTGTAATCAATGTGACCCCATCCAAATTAATTGATTTTTTACATAGAATGTAGGAACTTCTCAGTGACAAAGGACAAGGATCATTCTAACCAGCTATCTGCTATCGTGCAGATGCATAATATAATGACACTGAAGTCATTGATTAAATATGGTAATGAAACCCGATCAATCAGTCCTCAAATGCCTTGACATGAGTCGCAAGTCACCTGCTCCTCTCAATCACTCTACACTTATTACATATGTCTTAAATTACCCATGTACTGTATCCCCTAATGTTATTTTCTGAAATAAACCCAATTTGCACATGCATGAATCGATACTAATAATATCAACTGAGAGACACTTATCTATATTTCTTCTTAGAAGCATAGCATCCAATTTAACTACCCTTTCTCAATGCTTATCACACCAGTGTAGCCGTTTTGGTTCTTCATAGCAGTGGCACTTCGTTTAAACTAAATTAATAAAAGCGTCTGATAAAAATTTAACAAAGCATTATGACAGCAGTGTCTGACTCATTTGAATAATCACAGAGCTAGATTTCAAAGCCCACATATTTTGTAGTGAAAATCTAAAGGTAAGTGATCTTTCCTTCATTTGAGAACGTCGTAAATGGATGCAAAAGTCATATGACATATTATACTTTAGTTAACTAACTCACGGTCTGTTCAAACGTAACTGATAGGCTTGCTAAATATACTAGCAGGTCTCCCCTGCTGCGATTACTGATTGAGATAAGTCATAGCCCCACCCCTGAAAAAATCTGGAATGGCATGGGTCCATTTAGGACTGCTTGAGTGAATGCAGTACCGCCAGGCGTAACTGTTACCTTAGTAATATTACCTTAATAATATTGAGTATTAATTTCAATGGACTGGAAGTTGCCAAATATCATAGATGGCACAGTGGTTAGCATTGCTACCTCTCAGCCCGAGGGACCCGTTCGATTCCAGCCTTGGGTGA
This sequence comes from Mustelus asterias, assembly GCF_964213995.1. Classification (NCBI taxonomy): domain Eukaryota; kingdom Metazoa; phylum Chordata; class Chondrichthyes; order Carcharhiniformes; family Triakidae; genus Mustelus; species Mustelus asterias. The sequence goes on along the minus strand of NC_135804.1, from coordinate 59,301,318 downwards.
CTGTTTTTGTGGAGTTTGCAGTTCCTCCCATGCTAAATTGGCTCTTAGTATCCAAATATGTGTAGGTTAGATGGATTAATTGCGGAGATGGAGCGTGGTGTTGGACCAGGGTCAGACGTTCTTTCATAGAGTAGGTGCAGACTCGATGGACCGAATGGCCTCCTACTAATCCCTCTGACACTAAGGGTCAAATTAACTTGGCCAATCCACCTAACCTGCACATCTTTGGACTGTAGGAGGAAACCGGAGCACCCGGTGAAAACTTTAATTTTCTTTAAGGTACCAGGCAATGTGAGCTCTGACGAAGGGTCATCCAGGCTCGTAACTTTAGTTCTGTTCTCTCTCCACAGATACTGTCAGACCTGCTGGGGTTTTTCAGCATTTTCTGTTTTTGCTTCAGATTCCAGCATCTGCAGTAATTTGCTTTTATCTTAGTATGAAATGAGCTACTGGTGATTGCCGTTTCAATTCGTGTCTGTACAAACAAGGAAGCAATGATGACTGTCTGTCGCCCTCTCGCTATTGATCTACGTCTTTCACTCAATGCCACTCAAATGTTTTGGAGAATATTTAAGTTTTTGTCAAAAGTACACCTGAGATGCTTACAGGCTCCATGTTTACTTCAAATTCAGCTCTATTTTGAAAGTGAAATTACAAAGAAGCATAGAAACTAGAAGCAGGAGTAGGCCATTCGGTCATTCAAGCCTGCTCCACCATTCATTTTGATCATGGCTGATCACCGAATTCAATGTCCTGATTCCCGTCTTCCTCCCGTATCCCTTGACCACATTGGACACTAGAGCTATATCTTGGACTGGGTGGTGTGCAATGAGAAAGGATTAGTTGGCAATCTAGTTCTGAGAGAACCCTCGGGGACAAGTGACCATAATATGGTAGAATTATTTGTCAAGGCAGATAGTGATATAGTTGATTCTGAGACCAGGGTCCTGAATCTCAATAAAGGTAACGATGATGGTATCAGGCATGAATTGACCATGATGGACCAGGAAACATTACCGAAAGGAAAAACAGTTTATAGGCAATGGTACGCATTTAAAGAATAAATAGGTGAATTCCAGAAGCTGTTTATTCCTGTTTGGCACAAGAGTGGTAAGGGAATTGTGGCCAAACCATGGCTGACAAGGGAAATTAGAGACAGTATCAGATTCAAGGAAGAAGCATACAAATTGGCAAAAAAAGAAGCAATTGGCCTGAGGATTGGGAGCAGTTTAAAATTCAGCAAAGGAGGACCAAGGGATTGATTAAGAAGGGAAAATGGAGTATGAAAGTAAACTAGCAGGGAACATGAAAACTGACTGTAAAAATTCCTATTGGTTTGTAAAGAGATAAAGATTGACAAAAATGAATATAGGCCCTTTACAGTCAGAAATGGCAGAATTCATAAAGGGATGGCCGATGAATTGAATTCATACTTTTCTTCAGTCTTCACAAAGGAAGACATGAATAATGTGCCAGAAATCCTGAGAGAAACAAGTTTTAGTGAGGAGCTGAAGGAAATCAGCATTCGTAGAGAAATTGGGGAAATTGATGGGATTGAAGGTGGGTAAATCTTCAGGGCTTGATGATTTCATCCCAGAGTACTTCAGGAAGTGGCACTGGAAATAGTAGATACTTTGGTGGTTATTTTCCAAATTTCTTTGGACTCGGGATTGGTTCCTACACATTGGAGGGTAGCTCCTATTCAAAGAAGGGATGTAGAGAGAAAACTAGGGACTATTGACCAGTGAGCCTAACGTCGGTACTGGGGAATTTGCTGGAGTTCATTATCAAGGATTTCATAACTCAGTATTTGGAAGGCAATGGTATAATCAGACAAAGACCAGCTGCTTGTGTGCCTGAACAAAACATTAAACAATCTATTTTTTCTAAATCCTACCTATTCACAAGTAAGGTTAAGATAATTAAGAGAAAGTAAGAAATTAATTTCAGAGCCCCAGTATAGTTCAGATGCTGTGCAAAACTGCAACAAAAGAGAAAGAAATAACCTGTGAGCATCTGTCTATTTTGCTGAAGTATAAATCATTTTCTTCTGAATGTGGTTCCTTGTGTGTCTGTAGGTGCTGTTTTGTGTAATGGCTTGTGAATGCCCTGTATTCTGGTCTTGAATGTTGTTCTAAGTTTTTTTCCTTGTGTGTTTAAAGCATGCATCTCATATTTCTACGGGTGCATGGAATTATGAAAGTCTGAATGTGATTACTGTGTGTGCCTGGTGAGTTTGCAATGTTCTGCCTGCAAGAATCTATAGCTGCAAAAGAATGCTGTGAATTAACTGTTTGAAATTTACAGCTATGAGAATCTGTGTTGCTTTTGTTTTATGTGGATGATCATGGGTTTGGTTTATTGTTGGCTTTGGGAAATAAAAATAAGAAGATCATAGATAAAACAAGTAAGGAAAGTTGGGACACACTCTGAACCCCAGATAAGCATAAGGAATGGTGGGATAAACAAAGTAAAGGAAAATAGGAGATACAAATATTGATTCTGTGTAAATGTTACCTTGATATGTGTCAGTCAAGTATATTAGAGGTAGGGCTGCTGACGCAAGAAAATCGACAATTACCAAGGGAACAAGAGACACTTTGAACCAGAATTGCCCACAAGAGTATAAGGGAAAGAAGCAATCTTTGCAAAAAGTGAGCTAACTCTTTCTGATAGCAGCTTGAACTTAAATAATGAAGTAAGCCAGTCCACCTCGGGCATTATGAACCAATGTGCTTTTTCAAAAATTGGCAGAGTTAAAGAAGGCAGACTCCAGCCACCGTTCAGACTCTTTTAAAATTGTAAAGGAAGTCAGGCACATGTTACCTTTGGGGGGGGGGGGGGGGGGGGGGGGGGAGGTGGGGGGGGGGGGGGGTTAAGGGAAAGAAGGCAAATAGTCAAAACATGTTAATACCTGGAATCAAATAGGGATGTTTGATTTCTGTTTTAAAGAAATTATGAGAATATCAAATTGGACTGTAAAATATCTCCAGACAAACTGAATACGATGAGATGGTAACTAATGCAGATGTCAAATGTTATGATGAAATAGGAAATAAAATTACAAAAGAAGGACAATACAAATCTTTACGAGAACTGAATTTAATAATCTGGCCATCACCTGACACATTGGAAATGTACAGGAGGAAATAAACTAAGAGTTAGAGACCCCTTTGACATGAAATGGTCAATATGGCCTAAACTCCAAAAAAAAACTGTTTTAGAAAATCCAGACAATAGAGAAACTAACTTTAAGAGAAACATAAGTTGATTGTGGCCAGAGAGAAAGTTATGAAAGGGAATTATTAATTTAAATAATTCGAATGAGAACACAAATGCTTAATAACAATTAACGACAAGATGGATTCTGGTAAAGGAAAATGGAAAAAGATATGTTGACGCCTTTCCCACACGGGACTGCTCAGCCAATATTGTGGCTCGAATAACGCTGGAGGAAGTAATTTCCTGGTGGGGCATACCATTGCAGAAAGATTCAGATCAGGGCACACGTTTCACTGAGCAATTGCTCAAGGATTTTGTAAACGGTTAGGTATAAAACAAAATTTGGAAGGCACCTACCATCCACAAGGTTCAGGTCTGGTCGAATGAATCAATCAAACATTAAAGAAAGCACTAGCTAAAGTAATTCAGGTTACAAGGCGACATTGGGCAGATTTATTACTCAGTATCTTAATGGGATGAAGAGCAATACCCAGCAGGATGACAGAACTAATCCCTTTTGAATTAATGACGGGAGAGCTATGAGAGTGCCAGTGGATGTAGTAATAGATGGAGAAGCGATAAGACCAATGGCAGAGAGAGTGAGGCGGTTTGCAAGGGAACTGTGCAAACAGCTGCATGTGTTAAGGCAGGAGGTGAGAGATCAGCAGATTATACGCGACATAGAGGGGGATGTCATGACGGAACAAGCTAAGGTACCCAGAATTGTGGAAAAGGTGATTTGTACCCAAATGGATAGGTCCAAAAGAGAAAATGCTGGAAAATTCTCAGCAGGTCTGGTAGCATCTGTAAGGAGAGAAAAGAGCTGACGTTTCGAGTCCAGATGATCCTTTGTCAAATCTTTTTCAAAATGGATAGGTCCAGATGAGCTTGTTATGACCAGTGATACATGCACTTGTGTGGATAGCAAAGATGGGGGGCATGGAAGCACAAATTGATTCTGTTTTACAGAATTAAGATTCACCAGCCGGTAACTACTGGGGCGGTTTTCTGCTTAATTTACAGAACGCTAATTGCCTTGAGGCACTGATGGTCCTGACCAAAGGAGCGATGAGCAGTACCACAACTCGAACGCCACTCAAAGGGATCTGGAAAACCTCAAACAACGTGAACGCAACACATCATACGGAACCGAACGCTGAATGTGACAGTAGGAGAGGAAGTGACTTTAAACTGCAGTCAAGGTCTGCTACAGTTGGGACGAGGAAGCGTCGGGGATCTGACAGACGCGACCGGGTGATAGGGAATGTTTGGGATGTCCCGTTCATTTATACAAATATCCAAGTCAAACCTTTTGCTTCAAACACGCGGTTTGGGACGATAAGTTTGAAGTTGTTTGTGAAAAGGAGAGATTTTTTACACAATACGCTTAACAGTTTATGCTCAGATGGATATGGGAAATGCACCTGAAAGAAAAATTAATTACTACAACTCCACCCCCTTCAACAACACCATAAACAATCCCAGCTGAAGCAATTAAAGTATCACTCCTCATGCCAACTGCCCCACCGTGTCCAAGCATGAGTTACAGAAACAGCAAACGGTCCTGTATTATTCGATTACAATAAAGTATTGTCAGATAATATTTACCATGAGCTGGTACCTGTAGACCTAAACATTTTCGGTATAACCCTGACCCAGTCGTATTCCCCTCATACTCGGGACTGTATACGACCTTGCTGGCCAATTGATGATTGAAGCAAATCAGTTTAAAGGAGGGGTGCTGCCAATCCCAGCAAAGAAGATCCAGTCAAAACGTGGTTTAATAAATGATACAGGGACTGCCTTTAATTCAGGGACGTCCATTTCCTCCATATTCTTTGATCCTCTTAGTTTCAAGTGCTATTTTTACTGCTTCTTGAAAACATTCTGAACAGAATTTTATGACCTCATCACGCCCATAAAATCGGGCATGATGCGACTCGCGGGAACGTTGCCCGTTTCCGCCCCCATTCCCATTTTAAGAAAATAAATCGGTATGATCAGGACCCCGCCCAAAACGGGTGAAAAGTCAATTTGCATTTTTTGCATTCATCACAATGCAATTAATGAGCTTCACTCCCAATCGTCCAAGCTCACCTGCCTTAACAACCTTGTTAGCTGTGGCTGAAATTGGACAGGAAAACACCTCAGCTGTAAAAGTCGGTTTCAGGTGCTGGAACAATGAGGTGAGAGAGGAGGTAAGTCTCTGCTTTCAAACGACTCCACGCTGCTCGGGGTGGTTTGTGGTGGCCGTGTTTTGGGTCAGGGGGCCTGTGGGTGGGAGCTCACGGGTGCAGGAGAGGCTGCTATTGCTCACGGGGGTAGGGGGACTGTGTTGCCATTCTGGGGGGCTGTAGGAAGGAATGTGTTGCTGGGGAGTTGTGGGGGCAGTCTATAGCCCCCTACACCTTTGGGATCCCCATGATCATAGTGAATCCTGCAGCCCAGGCTTCCTGCTGGGCCTGGTCCAGGTCAGATTTAATATAGGAGCCAGCCTGGTCACACAGGACATCTGTGACCTCCTTCACAAACTTGTGGATGGATGATTGGGAAATGCTACAAAGGTCTCCGCTGGTGGTCTGGAAGGACCTGGTGGCATAAGAGTTTAAGGTGGCCATCACTTTGATAGCCACTGAGAGTGGGTGACCAGCTTGTGCCCTGAGGTGCAAGGTCATAGAATCCCCACAGTTCAGAAGGAGGCCATTCAGTTCATCATATCTGCACTGACTATAATCCCACCCAGGCCCTATTCCTGTAACCCCACATATTTATCCTGCTAATCCCCTGAGACTAGGGTTAATTTAGCTTTGCCAATCAACCTAACACACACACCTTTGAAATTTTGGAGGAAACCCATGCAGACACGGGGAAGATCGTGCAAACGCCACACACACTAACTCAAGGCTGGAACTGAACCCTGGGTCCCTGGGACTGTGAGGCAGCAGTGCTAACCACTGTGTCACAGTGTTGCCCAAGTCTTGCAACAAATGGCATAGGTGTCGCAGCAAGGGGACCTTTTGGAGGAGGAGGATGTAGAGCCCAACCAATCAGGCATCATTGGAGAGGAGGCCACCCAGCAGGAGGAGGAGGAAGGGGATGATGGTGAGCAACCCTATCCAGGTGCTGGAGGGCTGGTGGCAGCAAGGGTCAGGCATGCGAGGGAGATCCTGATCAGCACGTACGTTGGTCACTAGGAGCTTCTGTTGATGCATGTGGGTTTCTTTCCCCCACCCCACTCCTCCCACTGGCCCAGTGCTAGACCATAAGACACAGCAGCAGAATTAAGCCACTTGGCCCATCCAGTCTGCTCTGCCAATCGTGGCTGATATCTTTCCCATCCCCATTCTCCAGCCTTTTCCCCATAACCCTTGACCCCATTATTAATCAAGAACCTATTTATCTCTGTCTTAAAGACATTCAGTGACCTGGCTTCCACAGCTTTCTTGGCAAAGAGTTCCACAGATTCACCACTCTCTGGCTGAAGAAAGTCCTCCTCATCTCTGTCTTAAAGGATCATCCTTCAGCAAGAGGCTGTGCCTTCTAGTCCTAGTTTTTCCTACTCGTGGAAACATCCTCTCCACATCCACTCTATCCAGGCCTCGCAGTATCCTGGAGTTTCAATAAGATCCCCACTCATCCTTCTAAACTCCAACGAAACAGACCCAGAGCCGTCAACTGTTCCTCGTACAACAAGCTTTTCATTATCATTCTTGTGAACCTCCTCTGGACCCTTTCCAAGGCCAGCACATCCTTCCTTAGATATGAGGTCCAAAACTGCTCACAATACTCCAAATGGGGTCTGACCAGAGCCTTATACAGCCTCAGAAGTACATCCTTGCCCTTATACTCTAGCCCTCTTGACATGAATGCTACCATTGCATTTGCCTTCCTAACTGCCGACTGAACCTGCATGTTAACCTTAAGAGAATCTTGAACAAGGAATCCCAAGTCCCTTTGTGTTTCTGATTTCCTAAGCATTTTGCCATTTAGAAAATAGTCTATGCCTCCGTCCCTTCTTCCAAAGTGCATAACCCCACACTTTTCCACATTGTATTCCATCTGCTACTTCTTTGCCCAATCTCCTAACCTGTCCAAGTCCCTCTGCAGCCCCCCTGCTTCCTCAATACTACTTGTCCCTCTACGTATCTTTGTATCATCTGCAAACTTAGCAACAATGCCTTCAGTTCCTTCCTCCAAATTGTTAATGAATATTGTGAAAAGTGGCGGTCCCAGCACTGACCCCTGAGGCACACCACTAGTCACGGGCTGCCATCCTGAAAAAGACATCTTTATCTCCACTCTCTGCCTTCTGCCAGTCAACCAATCCTGTATCCATGCCAGGATCTTACCCTTAACACCATGGGCACTTAATTTATTTAACAGTCTTCTATGCAGCACCTTATCAAAGGCCTTCTGGAAATCTAAATAAATCACGTCCACACTATCCTACAATCTCCTGCAACATTGTAACACCAGAGTGGTGAGCATGGGTACGCTGTGTTAGCAAGTTTCTGTGGCAGGCAGGATGTTGATGACGACTTGCTATGTGCCAGTGTGATGACGCCCTGGTGCAAAGTAGTCTAACTCCTACCTGAGCTCTGCATGCAGGCACCTGGACCCACATCTCGGTGGTGGGTAAGAGAGCACTGGGGTGGGTGGGGTTGGAGCAGTGGGGTAGCGAATCTTTCCAGGGTTCTGGGGATGCCATAGCAGATGCTGTCAATTGCTGCAAATGCCTGCCATCCCCTGGAGCCAGTGAATTATTTGAGCATCTTGATTTTCAGAGCAGCAGTGCACTGAGGGGCTTTCCCCACTGACATCAACGTGCAGGGTCCCTCTGGTGACCGTCGGGGTAAGTACATCTCAGTTAATCTAATCAGAGACAAATTAGTCACAGGTGTGGGGTGAAATAACATTTATTGGTGCCAATAAAAGCGCTTTCAAAATAAGTGGTAGTATAAAAACATGGGACTTTAAAGTGTCTAATATTCAACTAATGTTGCCCTTCACCTGTTCCATCTTGGTGCCGCTACAACTTCTTAATCTTGCATCACGTACCACTACGTCTCGGTATCTCTCCTCAGTGATGGGGATCTCAACACATCAGTACAAAAGAGGCTGAATTTGCAACCATCTTCAGCCAGAAGCGCAGAATATATGATACATTTCAGCCTTCTCATGATGTCCCAACCTTTACAGATGCCAGTCTTCAGCCAATTTGATTCAACCCACTTGTTATCAACAAACGGTTGAAGGCACTGGAAAGAACAAAGGCTATTGATGCTGGCAACATTCCAGAATCGTGCTGAAAATATGTGCTGCAGAACGAGCTGTTCCAATATGGATACAATGTGGTCAGCCAGAAACCCGGGTTCAATTCCCGGCTTGGGTCACTGTTTGTTCGGAGTCTGCATGTTCTCCTCGCGTCTGCATGAGTTTTCTCCCACAGTCCCAAAGATGTGCTGGTTAAGTGGATTCGCCATGCTAAATTCTCCCTCAGGCACTGGAGTGTGGAGACTAGGGGATTTTCACAGTAACTTCATTGCAGTGTTAATGTAAGCCTACTGTGACACTAATAAATAAACTTAAAACTATACTGGCATCAACCCGAATGTGGAAAATTTCCCAGGCATGTCCTGCCAACAGAAAGGAGAATAAATCCAAATTGGTCAATTATTTACCCATCAGTCTACCCTCAATCTTCAGTAAAGTGATGGAAAAGATGTGGTCATCAGTGCCATTAGGTGGCGCTTACACAACAATAGCCTGTTCCCTGAGGATGAGTTTTGGTTCTGCCAGGGCCGTTTGTCTCCTGATCTAATTGCAGCTTTGGTCCAATTATCAACAAAATTATTGAATTCAAAAGGTGAGGTGCAAGTGACTGTCCTTAACATCAAATCAGCATTTGACAGTGTGTGTCGAATCTGTGATGCCAAGCAAAGCTTAAGTCAATGGAAGGAGGGATGGGGAGGGGGTTCCCTAATAGTTGGAGGTGTACCTATCACAAAGGAAGATAGTTGTGGTTGCTGGAGGCCAATCATCTGAATCCCCAGACATAATTGTTGGAGACCCTCGTGGTAGTGTCTCAGGGTCATGCATCTTCAGCTGCTTCGTCAATAACCACCCCCCTCCATCAAAAGGTCAGAAATTAAGATGTTTGCTGATTGCAAAATGTTCAATACCTTTTGCCTCTCCTGCAGATTGGAAGCAGTCTACCTCCAATATGTAGCAAGACCAGATTCAGACTTGGGCTGATAAGTGGCAAATAACATCAATGCCACAAGTGCCAGGTAATTATCATCGCCAACAAGCGAGAATTGAAGCATCTCCTCCTGACTTTCAAAAGCATTTTCATTGTTAGTCTCTCGCCATCAACATCCTGGAGGTTACCATTGATCAGAAACTTAATTGGACCAGCATTTTAATTCTCTGCTTACAAGAGGCCAGAGGCTGGAAATTCTGCAGCAAATTATTTATCTCTTGACACTCCAAAGTCTGTCCACTATACACAAGGTACAAGTTAGGAGAGTGATGCAATACACTCCACTTGCCTGGATTTTTGCAATCTCTCCTCGTACATCAGTCTTGCCATCCCCAGAATCACTCGAGAGCAGGAACATAAGAACATAAGAACATAAGAAATAGGAGCAGGAGTAGGCCATCTAGCCCCTCGAGCCTGCCCCGCCATTCAATAAGATCATGGCTGATCTGACGTGGATCAGTACCACTTACCCGCCTGATCCCCATAACCCTTAATTCCCTTACCGCTCAGGAATCCATCCATCCGCGCTTTAAACATATTCAGCGAAGTAGCCTCCACCACCTCAGTGGGCAGAGAATTCCAGAGATTCACCACCCTCTGGGAGAAGAAGTTCCTCCTCAACTCTGTCTTAAACCGACCCCCCTTTATTTTGAGGCTGTGTCCTCTAGTTTTAACTTCCTTACTAAGTGGAAAGAATCTCTCCGCCTCCACCCTATCCAGCCCCCGCATTATCTTATAAGTATCCATAAGATCCCCCCTCATCCTTCTAAACTCCAACGAGTACAAACCCAATCTCCTCAGCCTCTCCTCATAATCCAAACCCCTCATCTCCGGTATCAACCTGGTGAACCTTCTCTGCACTCCCTCCAATGCCAATATATCCTTCCTCATGTAAGGGGACCAATACTGCACACAGTATTCCAGCTGCGGCCTCACCAATGCCCTGTACAGGTGCATCAAGACATCCCTGCTTTTATATTCTATCCCCCTCGCAATATAGGCCAACATCCCATTTGCCTTCTTGATCACCTGTTGTACCTGCAGACTGGGCTTTTGCGTCTCATGCACAAGGACCCCCAGGTCCCTTTGCACGGTAGCATGTTTTAATTTGTTTCCATTGAGATAGTAATCCCATTTGTTATTATTTCCTCCAAAGTGTATAACCTCGCATTTATCAACGTTATACTCCATTTGCCATATCCTCGCCCACTCACTCAGCCTGTCCAAATCTCTCTGCAGATCTTCTCCGTCCTCCACACGATTCACTTTTCCACTTATCTTTGTGTCGTCTGCAAACTTCGTTACCCTACACTCCGTCCCCTCCTCCAGATCATCTATATAAATGGTAAACAGTTGCGGCCCGAGTACCGATCCCTGCGGCACGCCACTAGTTACCTTCCTCCAACCGGAAAAATACCCATTTATTCCGACTCTTTGCTTCCTGTCGGATAGCCAGTCCCCAATCCACTTTAACACCCTACCCCCAACTCCGTGTGCCCTAATCTTCTTCAGCAGCCTTTTATGGGGCACCTTATCAAACGCCTTTTGGAAATCCAAAAACACCGCATCCACCGGTTCTCCTCCATCAACCGCCCTCGTCACATCTTCATAAAAATCCAACATGTTCGTCAAGCACGACTTTCCCCTCATGAACCCATGCTGCGTCTGATTGATCGAACCATTTCTATCCAGATGCCCTGCTATCTCCTCTTTAATAATGGATTCCAGCATTTTCCCTACTACAGACGTTAAGCTGACCGGCCTATAGTTACCCACCTTTTGTCTCCTTCCTTTTTTAAACAGCGGCGTAACATTAGCCGTTTTCCAATCAACCGGCACTACCCCAGAATGCAACGAGTTTTGATAAATAATCACTAACGCATCCACTATTACCTCTGACATTTCTTTCAATACCCTGGGATGCATTCCATCCGGACCCGGGGACTTGTCCACCTTCAGTCCCATTAGTCTACCCAGCACTGCCTCTCTGGTAACATTAATCGTATTAAGTATTTCTCCTGCTGCCAACCCTCTATCGTTAATATTTGGCAAACTATTTGTGTCCTCCACCGTGAAGACCGACACAAAAAACGTATTTAAAGACTCAGCCATATCCTCATTTCCCACTATTAACTCCCCCCTCTCGTCCTCCAAGGGTCCAACATTCACTCTAGCCACTCTATTCCTTTTTATATATTTATAAAAACTTTTACTATCATTTTTTATATTAATTGCTAGCCTAGCTTCATAGTCTATCCTTCCTTTCTTTATCGCTTTCTTAGTCTCTCTTTGTTGTTTCTTAAATTTTTCCCAATCACTTGTTTCTCCACTATTTTTGGCCACTCTGTACGCAGCTGTTTTTATTTTAATACTCTCCTTTATTTCCTTCGTTATCCACGGCTGGTTCTCCCTTTTCTTACAATCCTTGTTTTTTGCTGGAATATATTTTTGCTGAGAACTGAAAAGGATCTCCTTAAAAATCCTCCACTGTTCCTCAGCTATCCTACCTGCCAGCCTGCTCTCCCAGTCTACCTTAGCCAATTCATCCCTCATCCTATCATATTTCCCTCTGTTCAAACAGAGGACACTGGTTTGAGACCAAACTTTCTCCTCTTCCATCTGAATCAGAAATTCGACCATATTGTGGTCACTAGACCCAAGAGGGTCCTTCACAATAAGATCCTTAATTCTACCTACCTCGTTACACAATACCAGATCCAAAATAGCTCGTTCCCTCGTCGGTTCCGTAACATGCTGTTCAAGGAAACTATCCCGACAGCATTCTAAGAACTCTTCCTCCATTCCACCCTTACCGACTTGAGTCTGCCAGTCAATGTGCATGTTGAAGTCCCCCATGATAATTGCCGTTCCGTTTTTACACGCATCCCTTATCTGCTTGTTTACAGCCCTCCCTACCTCAACATTATTATTTGGGGGCCTATATACCACACCTACTAGTGTCTTTCTCCCTCTACTATTCCTCATCTCTACCCATAATGATTCCACGTTTTGTTCCTCAGAGCCTATGTCATCCCTCAGTACTACCCTGATATTATCTCTTATTAATAGCGCGACCCCACCACCTTTTCCTTCCTGTCTATTCTTCCTAAACGCCTGATACCCCTGGATATTCATCTCCCAGTCCTGGTCACCTTTCAGCCACGTTTCTGTAATGGCCACTAGATCGCACCCACTTGTGCTGATTTGCACCATCAACTCATTCACCTTGTTCCGAATGCTTCGTGCATTCAGGCAAAGTGTCCTTATTCCAGCTTTTATCTGGACCCGCTTTGATGAGTCGCGAACACCGTCTCCCTCTACTCCCTTATCTAAATTACCGCCTTCATTCACTTGCACCCTCTCCTCTACCATTAATTTTGTAATTCCCCTTACCCCTGCATCCTCCCCCCCATCAATTAGTTCCTTGATCCTAGTCAACTCTTCTAGCTCCCCTCCCCCCAACCTATCTAGTTTAAATTCTCCCCAGTAGCCTTAGCCAACCTACCGGCCAGGATATTGGTCCCCGTGTGATTCAAGTTCCACCCGTTTTTTGTATACAGATCACCCCTGCCCCTAAAGAGGTGCCAATGGTCCAGGAAACTGAATCCCTGCCCACTGCACCAGTCCCTCAGCCACACATTCATCCTCCACCTCACTCCATTCCTGCCCTCACCTTCCCGTGGCACAGGCAGTAATCCTGAGATTACTACCTTTGCTTTCCTCTTTCTCAGCTGTCTCCCTAAGTCCCTGTACTCCCTTTTCATGACCCCTTCTCCCTTCCTACCCACATCAGCGGTACCAATATGTACCGCTACCTCAGGCTCCTCTCCCTCCCACCTCAGGATTTCCGGGACGCGACTAGCGACATCCTGGATCCCGGCCCCAGGGAGGCAGACCACCATGCGAGAATCCCGCCTACCTCCGCAGAAACGCCTGTCTGTCCCCTTCACCATCGAGTCCCCGATTAATACCGCCTTCCTCCTCTTTTCCTTAGCCCTCTGAGTTACAGGGCTGGACTCCACTGCGGAGACACGGCCACTGCTGCTTCCCCCAGGCGGGCTGTCCCCCCCAGCAGTACTCAAGCAGGAGTACTTGTTGTGCAGGGGCAAATCCACCGGGGTGCTCTCAACCACCCTAGCCTTACCCTTCCTGGCCGTCACCCACTTGGCCTCTTCCCGTGGCCCTGGTGTGACCACCTGATGATAGCGCTTGTCTATCACCTCCTCATTCTCCCTCATCAGCCTAAGATCCTCGAGTTGTAGTTCCAGCTCCCTAACACAGTCTCTCAGGAACCGCAGCTCGACACACCCCTCACAGATGTGGATGTCCGGGAGGCCAGATGCCTCCAGGACCTCCCACATCCTACACTGGGAACAACACATTGGTTTCACACTCATACTGGACACTTTATGTCAAGTAAGACAGTGAAAAGTTAATAAGAGTGTAAGGAAACAAAAACTCACCCCTGCTCGTCCAAGCCCTGTGAGCCAAAGCCCTGACAGCTCACTCAACTTCCCACTCACTCTGCTGCCCGCTACGATGCTGCCCGCTGTATACTTTGGTGCACTTTTAAACCCTCCAAAAACTTCCCCTGGCCACTCCTGGCCTGACTTCCGGTTTTGAAAAAAACCTCCGATTTTAAACCCAAAATTAACTGAAAAAATAATTAATTAATTACAGTCAGCAAACCCACTCTCTTACCCTCAGCCTGCTCCTGGGAACAATCCTTCCTTAGAAAAGGAAAACGGCACACAGTACTCTAGGTGTGGCCTCACCAAGACCCTGTATAATTGCAACAATACATCCCTGCTCCTGTACTCGGGACCTCTCGCAATGAAGGGCAACATACCATTTGCTGCCTTTACCATCTGCTGCACCTGAATGCTTACATTCAGTGACTCGGGAACAAGGACACCCAGGTCCCGCTGCACACTCCCCTCTCTGAATTTACAGCCATTCAGGTAGTAATTTGCCGCCTTGTATTTGCTTCCAAAGTGAATAGCCTCACATTTATCCAAATTATACTGCATCTGCCATTGATTTGCCCACTCACCCAATCTGTCCAGATAATTCTGAAGGATCTCTGCATCCTCATCACAGTTCACCATCCCACCCAATTTGATATCATCTGCAAACTTTGAGATGTTACATTTTGTTACCTCATCCAAATCATTAATATGTTTTGTGAATAGCTGTGGCCCCAGCACCGATCCATGTGGCACCACTAGTTACTACCTGCCAATTTGAAAAGCACCCATTAATTCCTACTCTTTGTTTCCTCTCTACCAACCAGTTTTCTATCCATCCCAATACACTTCCCTCAATCCCATGCACTTTAATCTTGTATGATAATCTCTTATGCGGGACTTTGTCAAATGCTTTCTGAATGTCCACATATATTGCATCGACTGGCTCCCCCTTGTCAACTCTTTGCATCTTCAAAGAATTCCAGCAGATTTGTCAAGCATGATTTCCCCTTCATAAATCCATGCTGACTCTGTCTGATCCTGTCACTGTTTTCTAAATGTTCAGTACCAATGTTAAGCTGACTGGTCCCGATTCCAACCTGTAGGAACTGTTCCAGAGTCTATAGAATCCTGAAAGATGACCACCAATGCATCCAATATTTCTAGAGCCACTTCCTTACATACCCTAGCCACTTATGTACTCTGATTCTTTGATTCTGGAGACTCCTGTTTGGAAGGGCAAACACATTTGATCTTTTTCTGTCCTGTCATGTAGGTTGTCCCCTAAACAGACATGTCCCACCTCCCAGGGGACAGCCTTCCAGCCCTGAGGATTAGGAGGAAATTTCAATGGGTGAACTCTCACATTGGTGCCCCAGCACTTTTCACCAGTGCAAAATTTGTCACCTTGGTGTGTATGTTATTAAAGACAAGATCAGAAAGTCCAAGGTATTTCATGAAGTTTGCCTGGACCCTAACGTTTACATTTGATTTTTGCATTAGGGTGAGCATAAGGTGTTTCACTCCAGGTATGATTCAAGTGACCCACTAGGAAGTTTTTATCATAACAAACTTTTTAAAGAACACAGTTAAAACATAGCAAAAAGAATTAGCATAACTTTGCCAATTAAAATACTTAAACATTACAACATATAATTCTTAACAGCTAGCTTGCTCTGTTGTTCGAATTTAGCAGTATCCCTCAGAGACATTAATCCCTTTTTTAGAACCAGTTAGCACAGAAACAAAAGATGCTAATATAGGTACTACATTTCCAACCTTTTGACGCTTCCGAAGTGTGATCTAGACAGACACATGTCTTCTAATTCTCATGCAGCAACCTCCAGAGAAAGTCCCACAATGAATCAGTAGAATCTCAAAGGGAAAGGCTTATTTCTTGGTAGATTCCACTTTAAAAAGTGCAAAAGATACAGAGAAAGCAACCTCTCTGTAAAGTGCCCCAAAGCAGACAGCCTTGAGTTCTCTGTGAAAGACTAGCTGTAGCCAGTCATATGATCTTACCTGTCAATCAATCTAATCAAGCCCCAATCTGCAATATCCCAGGGGAAAAGACAAAACAACAGAGCTCTGCATGAGTTCAGATTAAAACAAACATTGCAGCCATTAAGATCAATTATACAGTTTTGGAAACAATACACCACTGCTGGATCCAGACAAACTGCTCCAATAAAATGGATGGGTCTAGTAAACACATTCTGCACAGAAATATGGACTTGAGGAAGAGTTCTTAGAATGCTGTCGGGATAGTTTCCTCGAACAGTATGTTACAAAACCTACGAGGGAGTGAGCTATCTTGGATCTGGTCCTGTGTAATGAGACAGGTAAAATTAATGATCATCTTGTGAGGGATCCTCTTGGAATGAGTGATCACAATATCGTTGAATTTCTAATACAAATGGAGGGAGAGAAAGTAGGGTCCCAAACCAGTGTCCTCTGCTTGAACAGAGGGGAGTACAATAGGATAAGGGCAGAATTGGCTAATGTAGACTGGGAGCGCAGACTAGTTGGTAGAACAGCTGAGCAACAGTGGCAGATTTTTAAAGAGATTTTTCTCAATACTCAGCAAAAATATATTCCTGTGATAAAAAAGGAATGTAAGAAAATGGATAACCAGCCGTGGATAACTAAGGAAATAAAGGAGAGTATTAAATTAAAAACTGATGCGGACAGAGTGGCCAAAACGAGTGGGGAATTAGAAAATTGGGAAAGCTTTAAAAAACAACAAAGAACTACTCAGAAAGCAATTAAAGAAAGGAAAGAAAGATTATGAAACTAAACTAGCACAAAATATCAAAACATATACTGAAAGTTATTACAAATATATAAAAAGGGAAAGAATAGCTAAAGTAAATGTTGGACCCATAGAAGACGAGAAGGGGGATTTAATAATGGGAAACGAGGAAATGGCCGAGGCCTTAAACAAGTTTTTTGTATCGGTCTTCACGGTAGAGGACACAAATAGCTAACCGAAAATTGATGGTCGTGGGACTGTAGGGGGTGAGGTCCTTAAAACGATTATTATTACTAAAGAGGTAGTGCTTGGTCGGCTAATGGGACTAAAGGTAGACAAGTCCCCGGGCCCGGATGGAATGCATCCCAGGGTACTGAAAGAAATGGCAGAAGTAATAGCGGATGCGTTGGTTGTAATTTATCTAAATTCGCTGGACTCTGGGGAAGTGCCGGCTGATTGGAAAACAGTTAATGTGACGTCACTGTTTAAAAAAGGAGGTAGATGAAAGGCGGGTAACTATAGGCCAGTTAGCTTAACGTCCGTAGTTGGGAAATTGCTGGAATCCATCATTAAAGAAGAAATAGCAGGACACCTGGAGAAAAAATGGTTTGATCAAGCAGACACAGCATGGATTCATGAAGGGAAAGTCGTGTTTGACGAATTTACTGGATTTTTATGAAGATGTAACGAGTGCGGTTGACAGAGGGGAACCGGTGGATGTGGTGTTTTTGGATTTCCAGAAGGCGTTCCATAAAGTGCCTCACAAAAGGTTGCTGCAGAAGATTAGGGTACACGGAGTTGGGGGTAAAGTGTTAGCGTGGATTGAGGATTGGCTATCTAACAGGAAGCAGAGAGTTGGAATAAATGGGTGCTTTTCTGGTTGGCAGTTGGTGACTAGTGGCGTGCCGCAGGGATCGGTGCTGGGGCCTCAACTGTTTACCATATACATAGACGATCTGGAGGAGGGGACCGAGTGTAGGGTAACAAAGTTTGCGGATGAGACAAAGATGAGTGGGAAAGCAAATTGCGTGGAGGATGCGCAAAGTCTGCAGAGAGATTTGGGTAAGCCAAGTGAGTGGGCGAGGATCTGGCAGATGGAGTATAATGTTGACAAGTGTGAGGTTATCCACTTTGGAAGGAATAATAGTACATTGGACGATTATTTAAATGGTGAAAAATTACAACATGCTACTGTGCAGTGGGACCTGGTGGTCCTTGTGCATGAATCGCAAAAACTCAGTTTGCAGGTGCAGCAGGTGATGAAGAAGGCAAATGGAAAGTTGGCCTTTATCGCGAAGGGGATGGAATATAAAAGCAGGGAGGTCTTGCTGAAATTCTAACAGGTACTGGTGAGGCCGCAACTGGAGTACTGTGCAATTTTGGTCTCCTTATTTGCGGAAGGATATATTGGCCTTGGAGGGAGTACAGAGAAGGTTCACCAGGTTGATACCGGAGATGAGGGGGTTAGCTTATGAAGAGAGATTGAGTAGATTGGGCCTGTACTCGTTGGAGTTTAGAAGGCTGAGGTGAGATCATATAGAGACATATAAGATAATGAAGGGGCTCAACAGGGTAGAGGCAGAGAGATTCTTTCCACTTAGAAAGGAAACAAGAACTAAAGGACACAGCCTCAAAATAAGGGGGAGTCAGTTTAGAACAGAGTTGAGGAGGAACTTCTTCTCTGAGGGTAGTGAATCTCTGGAATTCTCTGCCCATTGAAGCAGTGGAGGGTACCTCGTTAAATATGTTTAAGTCACAGGTAGATAGATTTCTGATCAGTAAGGGAATTAAGGGTTATGGGGAGTGGGCGGGTAAGTGGAACTAAACTACTATCAGATCAGCCATGATCTTATTGAATGGCGGGGCAGGCTCAAGGGGCTAGATGGCCTACTCCTTGTTCTTATGTTCTTATGTTCTAATGTTCTGTATAAAATACATTTCTTAAAGGCACAATATCATAAAGTATTTTCTTTTAGTTCTGCATTCACAGCCTGATGTGATCACCACACACATGCCAGAGGCTGTGACACATGAAGCCACTGACACTTGCGGGGAATGTGGGAGGCCAGGCCAATGCTGTGTCCTAGGCTGTGGATGTAACTTTGTTGGCATCAGTAAGGCGGAAGATTCTGGGTAAACGGCATGAAGTGTGTGGAGATCTGGCGAAGATTCCGGATGATATGCAATTTGACATTGTTGAAGCCCATCAAGACCTTCAGTGCTTTCATTTTCCCCTCATCTGCACATGTGGCTTCCTCCGTTGAAAAATTGGTTACGCTCACTGAGAGGCAGACCTACATGCTATCACTTTGTCGATAAACATAAACATAATGCAGCGACAGCAAGTCAAGAGGTATATTGAGATGCTTGGGAAGCTCCAACACACTCACATCTATCTCAAGTCAGCTGGAATGTATAAGTGTGTCTTAAGATGAAGGAGAAGCAACTGTCTTCCACATCAGAGGGCTCCTGTTAGGATTCTGTGAAAGTGAACAGTCATTCATCCACCCCTCTGCTATTGATATCAGGGTCTCGAGCTGCCATGAAAATAGAGGAGGGTTTTGCACCTGTGCAGGAGCATTTCAGTGTGCTGGGGCCATCCAGTACTCAGCTAGACAGAAAATGGCTGCTAAGGTCATCACAAACTAAGTGGCAGCAAAGTCAGCAGCCTGCTGTGACTGAAGCTGACAAGGAAGGGAGTACGTTACATGGGACTCATAGCAGAAATTAAACAATCTGCTTCATGGGTGAGTACAATAGAATTTACTACAGTGCAGAAGGAGGCCATTCGGCCCATCAAGCCTGCACCTACAACAATCCCACCCAAGCCCTATTCCTGCAACCCCACAGATTTAGCTTGCTAATCCTGACACTAAGGGACAATTTACCATGGCCAGTCCACCAAACTGCACATCTTTTGGAGTGTGGGAGAAAACTGGAGCACCCAGAGGAAAACCACACTGATATGGGGAGAACTTGCAAACTCCACACTGACAGTCACCTGAGGCTGAAATTGAACCCGGGTCCCTGGCACTGAGAGGCAGCACTGCTAACAACTCTGCCACACTTAAGGAGTTATTGCACATGTCTGTTTATGTTTGTACTCGAGATGTGCTGTGGCATATCAATATTGATATCAACTACTAACAGCCTTCCACAAGTGCAGGATGTCCTAGCTTTCCCTAAGGCCTGTTTGGGGTGGACTATAGCACCATGTGGTTATCATACTGACCATGTGGAAACACAAGGTGACACTGGACGCAAATGCCTGAGATTTTAACGGAGGTAAATGGCAACACTGGAGGGTGAGGCTGGAACTTTATTTCTCTGGAAGGATAATGTGAGAAGGGTGATCTGAAAAGTGTATCTCTAAGCACCTCCAAAGCCCCTGAACTGCCTAATTCATTGCATCTTCCTTGCAGCCCCTCATGTCTTTCTGGATTCTGGTCATCATCTTTGGTTAAGGATGCCTCACCCTCCACAGCTCACTAGACAGGGCCTTCCCCTTCTGCAACACCAAGTTGCGTAAAGTGTGGCAGACCGCACACATCTGTGAGATCCTTGCTGGACATATTGAAGGGCTTCACAAACTGATTCCAGGCACCTGAATTTCATTTTCAAGAGATCTCTAGTCTTTCTGATGAGTCAGGAAATTCTTGTGAACCTGGAAGCAACTGAATAGCAGGATCCTGAGCAGCACACAACTGCAATGCTGTTGGGGCTCAGGTTGTCTATCATTACTATAGAAAGATCTGTGACTCGCAGGAGAGGTGCAGTCTTCGGCAACATTATAGCTCCAGAATTGAGAAGTTGCTCATCCACTGACTGTGCATCCCTGCTACAGCATAAGGTCTCTGCACTGGAGCCTGTGACTTGTAAGTTCATATTCCTATTAACTACTTCCCTCTATGTTGATCCTGCTGCTCACTGGATGACCTGGCTCCTGGATGGACATTCCCCAGGGAAGATGGACACTCTTGGGTTTCAAGGGCTACTCTTCCACATACATCCTCCAACCACCCAATTCCATCCTCTCCCTGCCCCCATTTAATCCACCAAATACCAGCAGCCAGTTTAATATATTTTTGTATGGATGATGAGCATCACAAAATGCAAATCAACTGCTGTAAATATGATAGATCTGGTTTCACTGCCTATAGCAACCACATCACTCAGTATTGTGAAGGCCTTTTGTTTCCTGGAATAACAAAAATAGCAAAAGCCTCAGTCCCTAAATGAAACACTTCTCAAACTGTTTTCCAGTTGCATATTGTTCCTCTTTCATAGTGAGAGGAAAATGGATACTGTCTCAAAAATGAAATATAATTCTAAAATATTCAGACCCACAGCAAGAACAGGGGTCTGAAATAATTAATGATTGACATATTTTAATTAATAAATTGTTGGAAAACACAATTTTTGGTTTGAATTTGGTTAGAAGAATTTTGCAAAGCTCATGGCATTCCTGCAAGTGTAGCAAAGTTAAATCAGGAGCACAGAAAGAAAGAAAAGAACATAAAGAAAAAATTTTTTTTAAAAAAGAAAACAAAAGAATGAATAAAAATGGTCTGGCAGCATTGAAGTTGCGTTCTGATGAAAGATTATCAACCTTGACTCTCTTTCCCTCTCCACAGCTGCTGTCAGGCCTGCTGCGTATTTCCATAATTTCCTGTTATTTCAGATTTCCAGCATCTGCTAACTTTTATTTTTCTCTATAAGTTAGGTTTTGAGGAAGTTTAAAATATGATAGTTTTACAGAAGGTGGTCTAGAAGATAGGAATAAAAGAAGTAAATCTCTGATACCAGATGAAAAGTGCTGGGGAAAGAGAACACATGAGTCAGGGTCTGGGGCAATGATAGGGTCTTGCAGATGCAGGGTGAAGTGAACCTATTACCACAAAGCCGAAAGAGAAAATGCTGGAAAATCTCAGCAGGTCTGGCAGTATCTGCAAGTAGAGAAAAGCGCTAATGTTTCAAGTCCAGGTGACCCTTTGTCAAAGCTGAAAGCCATCAAAAGTGGGAGATATTCCTACCCTGTAGGATGACGGAATGAAAGATGAGTCATAGCCACAGAAACCAGGGGAAAGGCTGCTAATGGCAGCCCATAGAGGGAATAGAAGGTGCGAATGGCCAAACGGCAGAGAAGCTGAAATCCGAGGTTAAGCTGTGACAGATGGAAATATGGGGGGAAACAAGGGGCCTTTCCCCTTGCTTCTGTGGCTATGACTCATCTTTCATTCCCTCACCCTACAGTATAAATACCTCCCATATTTATACTGTATATAAATATACCTTTTAGCTTTGACAAAGGGTCATCTGGACTTGAAACGTCTGCTCTTTTCTCTCATTACAGATGCTGCCAGACCTGCTGAGACTTTCCAGCATTTTCTCTTTTGGTTTCAGATTCCAGCATCCGCAGTAATTTGCTTTTATCTATTACCCTAAAGGTTTCACCTCCATCTAAAAAGCTCAAGTCAGGCTTGGAATGATGCAAATTGTACTCACTTGGTGGTATGAAAATTTTAAAATATTCTGCAAGCTTGACATTACCCTGGACAAAGCATTTCATCTGATCATTGCCCTGCATTATTCATTTCCTGCACCATAAAAGTATTGGGGTTGTAATAAGTATGAACTATAGGATACACTACAGCAAATTTCAAAGTACATTAGTACTGCACCTCTGCACCACCCGGAAAGACAAAACCCAGGGAGATGGTGGTGTTGTGGTATTATCACTGGATTTCCAGAGACCAGGCACTGTCTAAGCCTGGCTGCATACAGATAGGAACTGCTTCATTATCTGAGGAGTTGTGAATGGAACTCAACACTGCAATCAGTGACCATGCCCACTTCTGAGCATATGATGAAGGGAAGGTGAAGCGACTCAAAATAGCTGGGCAAAAGAAACTGCCTTGAGGAATTCCTGCAACAACAGCTTGAGAATGGCATCCTAGGAAATGTTGGTGGAGATGTAGCCTCGTCTGGTGGTGTTGATATTGTACACGGTTTGTGCTCTTGGTCAAACAGCATGCCAGTGTTGTACATCATCTTATTTCACTTACAGCAGTGGTGGGGAGAGGGAGAATATAATAGAAACATAGAAAACATAGAAAACCTACAGCACAAAACAGGCCCTTGGGCCCCACAAGTTGTGCCAAACATATCCCTACCTTTTAGGCCTACCTATAACCCTCCATCCTATTAAGTCCCACGTACTCATCCAGGAGTCTCTTAAAAGACCCTATTGAGTTTGCTCCACCACCACTGACGGCAGCTGATTCCACTCACCCACCACCCTCTGTGTGAAAAACTTCCCCCTAACATTTCCCCTGTACCTACCCCCCAGCACCTTAAACCTGTGTCCTCTCGTAGCAGCCATTTCCACCCTGGGAAAAAGCCTCAGAGTCCACCCGATCTATGCCTCTCAACATCTTATATACCTCTATTAGGTCCCCTCTCATCCTACGTCTCTCCAAGGAGAAAAGACCAAGCTCCCTCAGCCTATCCTCATAAGGCATGCCACTCCATCCAGGCAACATCCTTGTAAATCTCCTCTGCACCCTTTCAATCTTTTCCACATCCTTCCTGTAATGAGGTGACCAAGGGTACAAAGTTTTTGGTTGTCAGCCAGATAACATGACTTTGATTTCCTAATTTTGAATTGGAGGAACGTCTGATTAATGCACAACTTGATGTCACATGGATCATCTTTTTTAATATGTATACATTTCATTCTTGGGACATGAGCATTGTTTGTAAGATCAACATTTATTCCCCATATCTAAGTGCCCTTGAGAAGATGGTGGTGAGCTGTATTCCTGAACCACTACAGTCCATGTGATGTAGGCACACCAACGATGCTGTTAGGGAGGGAATTCTATCATTTTAAAACAATGACAATGAAGGAATGGTGATATGGTTCCACGTCAGCATGGTAAGTGATATGGAGGGGATTTTGCAGGCGATGGTGTTCCCATGTGTCAGCTACCCTTCTCCTTCTAGGTGGGAAAGGTTTGGGAGATGCTGTTGCAGGAGCCTGGATAGGTTGCTGCAATGGTACATGCTACAAATTGCTGCCACTGTGCACCAGTAGTGGAGTGAAAGAATGAATAAGCACCAATCATGAGGGTTGCTTTATCCTGAATGGTATCAAGTTTCTTGAATGGTGTTAGAGCAGCACTCACCCAAGCAAGTGCAGAGTATTCCATCACACTCATGATCCTTGGAAGTGAGAGGGTGACTTGGACAGTTAAAAAGCATGTTGCACAATTTCTTATGGAGAAAGATGAAAGTAGGGATATCTGAGGAACACATGGTCCAGTCAGCAATGGAGATAAGTGGGTTCCTCGTGGGCAGGCCTGGCAGTGAATAGCAAAACCACTCATGAATTTGTGTATGGAAAGTCAATAATGGAGGGATGTGTACTCCAACATATTTCCCTACAATTGCATCATTACTGTATTTCATGTTAGTGATGTCCATCATTCCCACCGCATGAGGACATGCACACATCACAGCCCTGAAGGGCAGCTGGATCATTTGAAAGTTTTTTAACATAGAACCGGAGGTCATTAAGGCCCCTGGAGAGTCTAGGAGCAAGGGGTTGCTCGTTGGGCAGTGCCAGGCACCAAGTTCCAAAATTTTGAATCAGTATCGATAAAGGAAGGGTGATATTTCTCAAGGTGATGTGTGATTTGCAAAGGAAATTAGAGGTGATATTTTTCCCACGCATCTGTGTTCCCTGCCCTTTTAAGTCGAATCCGTCTTGGCAATTTGTTGTAATGAAATGTAATTGCTTCTCGCTGGTACATACTGCAACCATATCAATCAGCTGGCTGCTTGGTCCTGTATAACCTTCCTATGTATTGTTGGTGATACAATTGACCACGCACTCCATTCAGAGCATTCCACCATGTGCCAATTGGTATTGTTTACGCTGGAAAATATTTTGGGAAGACGAGTAACCCCTTGCTGATTTCCTAACCTCTGACATGTTGTTGTAGCGATTGCATTTGTATGAGAGGTTTAATTAAATTAAATTTCTATGCAATACGAATTACCATCCCATATAATCTCGCGAATTTAATGGTGGGGGCTTAATGATGGAAGTCCCAGTAAATTTCAAAACGAATGGGTTGTCCTTTTTCATATGAGAGATTGTCATTGCCTGGCATCTGTGCGGTAGAAGTATATAGATGTTTTCGAGACCTTGCTGCATACGGCCATCGACTTGCATTATATAAGGAATTGCGAAGAGAAATTAGTATTTAACAAGCATTAGCGAACATCATTATTTCTAACTTTATAATGAGGTGAAGGTCATTGATGAACAGATAAAATGTTCAAGATGGCTGGTCATCGAGCCTGACGAATTCCCACAGCATTGGCCCCCTGCCTGCAATTGAAATCATTGATATGAATACAGCCAGTGAAGAACTAATCTAAAATCATTAACTCAAATTTAACTAATGCTCCTTTCTGCGCTGTGAGTTCAAAGACGGCAAGCTTTTGCATTGATGAGGGCGCTGAAGGATGACGAGAGTCCACATGGTATCTACTACAGCCTCCAAAATGGTACCGTTATCATGACCCGGAGGTTAATGAAGACATTTGATCACTTACCCACCACAACTGGAAGATCAATGTTGCAGCAAACAAGTACTCAAAATTTGATATAAAAACCAGAACACAATGCTTTCCGTTGTTAAATATTTACACAAAATAAGCACCAATGAAAATGTATTTAGTCGAAAAGTGAAGATTTTCTGATCATGAGATCGGCGGCAAGGCAAAGGTAATAAATGATGGCAGGAAGGAACCCACATTTGCATCCACATGAAAAGGAAGCTTGAAGACACCAACAGCAATGTTGTGTGTTACTTTTACGTTCATCAAATAAACAAGTTCAGGGATCAATTAAAAGGCAACCCATTAGAAGGGTATTGCACCAACGTAAACAGGTATCAAAGAAAAGGTAATGTGATTAAAGGGATCGGTATAACAAATCAGTCCCCCGTGCCCATTGAGTGCAGAAGGCCTCAGTGCTGCCAGTGGGTACGTCGTGCTCCCTTCTCAGGAACACCTGACAGCGAAAATAGCCACGGTAGAGGAGCAGACAGTCGGGACAGACGACCCCACCGACCGCACGCTGCCTGGGTTTGATAATCGACAGCTTGGTTAGATCCAGGTGCTGGCCCTTCTCTCTCACCGCCCCAACGAAACGGACCCAAATGGAAAGAATATCAAAATCAAAAAAACAGTACAACTGACTAAAGATACTGCGCAAAAATGAAATGAAAAATGAGCAAGTAGTATCAAATGGAACAACAGAAGGCAGTGCATTAACAATTGTGTTCAAAACTGTGAGAGCAAAGAGTATTGCCCATGATGTGGAAACCTCGGGCGGCACGGTGGCACAGTGGTTAGCATTGCTGCCTCACAGCGCCAGGGACACAGGTTCCCGTCTTAAGGTCACTGTCTGTGTGAAGTTTGCACATTCTCCCCGTGTCTGCGTGGGTTTCCGCCGGGTGCTCCGGTTTTCTCCCACAGTCCAAAGATGTGCAGGTTAGGTGAATTGTACATGCCAAATTCTCCCTCGCTGTAACCGAACAGGCGCCGGAATGTGGCGACTAGGGGATTTTCACAGTAACTTCATTGCAGTGTGAATGTAAGCCTACTTGTGACTAATAAATAAACTTTTTGCTTTAAAGCAGGGCGTGCATGATGTCTGCTGTTTGGAACAAATTCGAACTGCGGATACGTTCATGTTTTCTTTATTCATTCATGGGATGTGAGGTTCACTGGCTGGACCAGCATTTATTGCCCATCGGAGGCCATTTAAGTGTCAACCATATTTGTAAAGGTCTGCAGTCACACGTGGACAAGACCAGGGATGGACCACAGATTTCTTGGCTGAAAGACATGAGTGAAGCAGATCGGTGTTTGCGACAATGAATTGTAGATTCCTGGTCATCACTGATTTTTCAATTCCAGATCTTATTGAATTCAAATCTCGCAATCTACTCCGGTGGGATTTAAATCCGGGTCCCCAGAGTATTACTCTGAGTCTGCGGATTACTAGACCAGTGAAAATACTATTCCGGCACCGCCTCCCGGCTGTGGTGGGGAAGGATTTGGAGAGGGGTATGGGGGATCGAGGGGGGTCTGTCGTCCATAACAAAGGCATCAAGCATGATCGCCGATGATAGATTCCAAAGAAAAGTCAATATATCTTAACCAATGGCAACGATGTGTACATATTAGGGACTAGAACCGTATCGTCTGTGCGCCGCATAAACAATGTTAACGGCTTAGTACCTCCCAGAAGAGATCGGAACTTGTTTCGCCAATGTGTCTGCATTTATTCGGAACTGACAGTAGCGCAGGCGCACGATGACACCTTTTGGGATAGTCGAGAAGTGACTACACCTTCGATTAAACCTGCGACAATCATGTAAAAAGCGAACACGAAATTCCCGTGAAAGAAAGCAATACTGAGAAAAAATAACAGGGCAATCCAAGGATTGCGGAGATATCGGAAAAAGGCTTCTGTGTAAAGCAGGCCTCCTGCAAGTGAGGGCCAACCGCCTTATAAGCGCCAGATTTTTTAATATTCTTTCATGGGATCGAGTCCTCACTTCGTTTCTGGCTCTTCCGTTCTCCGTGGTTGACTATTCCACACGGTTGCAACCGTGAGTCTCTGAAGCAACATCTGTTTAAATTTATTTTTTAACGACATTCCATTCTCTGGAAGCCTATTATACAGCCTTTCCCAAAACCAATCTCAGCTCTTATCAGTTATTCCACACAGGGATCACAAAGTAAAGCAGCGATTGCAATATTTCGGCTGATGACGTAGCACTTGATGGTGTCTTCTCATCTGCCATCAACCAGGTGTTACGTCCATCAATCACACTCCATCTTCTGATGCTTTAAAGGCCAATACATGTGATATAACCTTAGTCCATGGATAAATATTCACATTAATTCCCCAATCTCTCAAATCCTCCCACCATGTGGTGGTTTTGATATCATTAATTGTGTTACTAATATACTCATTCTGCTGCCCCACGCATACCTTCCCTCCATTGTCATTGAGTGGGCTAACTCTACGCTTTATAAATGAATGATTTCCTCCCAGGAGCAGCCTGGGGAGGTTTAAAAAGGGCTAATTTAAAAAGGAGGTTTTTTTTTTCAAAACAGGAAGTAGGCCCACGAGCAGCCTGGGGAAGGTTTAAAAAGGGCTAATTTCAAAAGGAGGGTTTTTTTCAAAACAGGAAGTAGGCCCAGGAGCAGCCTGGGGAAGGTTTAAAAAGGGCTCATTTAAAAAGGTTTTTTTTTTCAAAACAGGAAGTAGGCCCAGGAGCAGCCTGGGGAGGTTTTTTGGAGGGTTTAAAAGCAGGCCGCACTTTTGAGCGGGCAGCAACAGGAGCGGGCAGTGGAATGAGCAGGGAGCAGAGTGTGAGCTGTAAGGGCTTTGGCTCACAGGGCTTCGGCGAAGGCGAGGAAGGTTGTTTGTTTTTCTTCTGTTACACCCCCTTTTTTGTTTTATCTCCCAAAAACTAAAAAGGACATGGCTGGTATGAGTGGGAGGCCAGTATACTGCATTCGGTGTGGGATGTGGGAGTTCCTGGAGACAACTTGCCTCCTGGAAGTCCATATCTGTGCCAGATGCGTGGAACTGCAACTCCTGAAGGATCGTGTAAGGGAGCTGGAGCTGAGGCTCGAGGAACTCAGTTTAGTTAGGGAAAATGAGAGATTAATAGATAAAAGTTATAGTCAGGTAGTGACACCAGGGTCTCGGAAGGAAGACACGTGGGTCACAGTTAGGAGGGGTAATAGTCAGAAGGGTGATGTGCCAGAAAGTACCCCAGTGGCAGTCTCCCATTAAAGAAAGGGATGGGCAAAAGATGGGAGAAGGGAAGGGAGTGAGCAGTCTGTGGAGGGATCCCCTGTGGTTGTCCCCCTCCAAAATAGGTATATTGTTTTGGATTCTGTGGAGGGGGATGACCCTCCAGGGGTAAGCCACGAGGACCAGATCGCCTCCACGGAGACAGGCTCAGGGGTCCGGAACAGAAAGAAGGGGTTTAGGAGAGTGATAGTTGTGGGGGACGCAACGGTTAGAGGCACGGACAGGCGGTTCTGTGGGAGTGAACGAGAATCCAGAATGGTAGTCTGCCTCCCTGGTGCCGGGGTACTGGATGTCTCCGAGAGGGTAGGAAGCATATTTAAAAAGGAAGGTAGTCAAACGGATGTGATTATACACATTGGTGAAAATGATGTAGGTAGGAAGAGCAGGGGGGTCATACGAGAGAAATTCAGGGAGTTGGGTGCTAGGCTAAAAAGTAAGGCCTCCAGGGTCGCAATCTCTGGACTGCTCCCGGTGTCTAGTGCAAGTGAGGCTCGGAACAGGGAGATTCTACAGTTGAACGCGTGGCTAAAGGACTGGTGCAAGAGGGAGGGTTTTAAATTCATAGATAACTGGGAAATCTTCAAGTCAGGATGGCAACTGTACAGAAAGGATGGGTTACACCTTAACTGGAAGGGAGCAAATATCCTGGCTGGGAGTTTTGCTAGAGTGTTTCGGCAGGATTTAAACTAGTGTGGCGGGGGGGTGGGGAACAAAACAATAGGTCAATAAATACTGAGTCTGGGGTTGAGCTGGGGGCCAGGGCAAGGCTAGCTAAGAAGAGGAGCACTCTGGAGGAGGATGACCTGAGTGGGCCTGGAGGTCTGGAGTGCATCTGCTCCAATGCGAGGAGCGTAACGGGTAAAACAGACGAACTTAGGGCCTCAATGCTTATGCGGAATTTGGATGTGGTTGCGGTGATGGAAACTTGGTTAAAAGAAGGACAGGACTGGCAGCTGAATATTCCGGGGTATAAGTGTTTTAGGCGAGACAGAGGAGGGGCATAAAAAGGTGGGGGAGTAGCGATATTAGTTAAGGAGCGTATTACCGCGGTGCAGAGGGTAGACAATTTAGAGGGGTCATGTACTGAGTCGCTGTGGGTGGAATTCAGAAACAGGAAGGGTGCAGTCACCATGCTGGGGGTGTACTACAGACCACCCAACAGCCCACGGGAAGTGGAGGAAAGGATATGTCAGGAGATTCTGGATAGGTGCAGAAAAAATAGGGTTGTTGTAGTGGGGGACTTTAATTTCCCTGGCACAGACTGGAAAGTGCTTAGAGCTGGGGGTCCGGACGGGGAGGAATTTGTAAAATGCGTACTGGAAGGTTCTTTGGAACAGTATGTAGATAGCCCGACTAGAGAGGGGTCTATACTGGACCTAGTTCTGGGAAATGAGCCCGGTCAGGTCGTCCATGTTTCGGTCGGGGAACATGTGGCAAATAGTGACCACAACTCTGTTAACTTTAGGATAGTAATGGACAAGGATGAGTGCTGTCCTACGGGCAGGGTGCTAAATTGGGGGAAGGCTAACTAAAGCCAGATTAGGCAGGAATTGGTGGATGTTGATTGGGAGAGGATGTTCGAGGGTTAGTCCACGTCTGGCATGTGGGAGTCTTTTAAGGAACTATTGATAAGGCTGCAGGATAGGCATGTGCCTGTAAAAAGGAAAGATAGGAAAGGTAGGATTCGAGAGCCGTGGATAACCAGGGAAATTGAGGATCTGATTAAAATGAAAAGGGAGGCGTACGTTAAGTCCAGGCAACGGAAAAGAGATGGAGCTCTGGAGGAATACAGAGAGAGTAGGAAAGAACTCAAACGGGGAGTTAGAAGGGCAAAAAGAGGTCACGAGATGTTCTTGGCAGCCAGGATTAAGGAGAATCCTAAGGCATTCTATTCATACGTTAGGAACAAAAGAGTTGTCAGGGAGAAAATCGGACCTCTCAGCGACAAAGGAGGGGAATTATGCTTAGAACCCAAGGGAATAGGGGAGATCCTAAATGCATACTTTGCATCGGTATTCACGAAGGAGAGGGGCGTGTTAACCGGGAGTGTCAGAGGGAGCTGTTGACCCGTTAGAGAAAATCTCCATTACAAGAGAGGAAGTGTTAGGTTTTTTAGGGAACATTAAAACTGAAAAAGCCCCAGGGCCTGATGGCATCTATCCTCGGCTGCTCAGGGAGACGAGAGATGAAATTGCTGGGCCTCTGATGGAAATCTTTGTCGCTTCTTTGGACACAGGTGAGGTCCCTGAGGATTGGAGGATAGCAAATGTGGTCCCGTTGTTTAAGAAGGGTAGCAGGGATAACCAAGGAAATTATAGGCCGGTGAGTTTGACGTCCGTGGTAGGGAAGTTGTTGGAGAGGATTGTTAGAGACAGGATGTATATGCATTTAGAAAGGAACAATCTCATTAGTGACAGACAGCATGGTTTTGTAAGAGGGAGGTCGTGCCTTACAAATTTGGTGGAGTTTTTTGAGGAAGTGACCAAAACGGTTGATGAAGGAAGGGCCGTGGATGTCGTCTATGTGGATTTCAGTAAGGCATTTGACAAAGTCCCACATGGCATGTTGGTTAAGAAGGTTAAGGCTCATGGGATACAAGGAGAAGTGGCTAGATGGGTGGAGAACTGGCTTGGCCATAGGAGACAGAGGGTAGTGGTCGAAGGGTCTTTTTCCGGCTGGAGGTCTGTGACCAGTGGTGTTCCGCAGGGCTCTGTACTGGGACCTCTGCTATTTGTGATATATATAAATGATTTGGAAGAAGGTGTAACTGGTGAAATCAGCAAGTTTGCGGATGACACGAAGTTGGCTGGACTTGCGGATAGCGAAGAGCATTGTTGGGCAATACAGCAGGATATAGATAGGCTGGAAAATTGGGCGGAGAGGTGGCAGATGGAGTTTAATCCAGATAAATGCGAAGTGATGCATTTTGGAAGAAATAATGTAGGGAGGAGTTATACAATAAATGGCAGAGTCATCAGGAGTATAGAAACACAGAGGGACCTGTGCAAGTCCACAAATCTTTGAAGGTGGCAACACAGGTGGAGAAGGTGGTGAAGAAGGCATATGGTATGCTTGCCTTTATAGGACGGGGTATAGATTATAAAAGCTGGAGTCTGATGATGCAGCTGTATAGAACGCTGGTTCGGCCACATTTGGAGTACTGCGTCCAGTTCTGGTCGCCGCACTACCAGAAGGACGTGGAGGCGTTGGAGAGAGTGCAGAGAAGGTTTACCAGGATGTTGCCTGGTATGGAGGGTCTTAGCTATGAGGAGAGATTGGGTAAACTGGGCTTGTTCTTTCTGGAAAGACGGAGAATGAGGGGAGAACTAGTAGAGGTGTACAAGATTATGAAGGGGATAGATAGGGTGAACGGTGGGAAGCTTTTTCCCAGATCAGAAGTGACGTTCACGAGGGGTCACAGGCTCCAGTTGAGAGGGGCAAAGTGTAACTCAGATATTAGAGGGATGTCTTTTACACAGAGGGTGGTGGGGGCCTGGAATGCACTGCCAAGTAGGGTGGTGGAGGCAGGCACGCTGACATCGTTTAAGACTTACCTGGATAGTCACACGAGCAGCCTGGGAATGGAGGGATACAAACGATTGGTCTAGTTGGACCAAGGAGCGGCACAGGCTTGGAGGGCCGAAGAGCCTGTTTCCTGTGCTGTACTGTTCTTTGTTCTTTGTTCCTCAGTTGTTCTCCAGCTCAGATCAATCCATCCGAGTTTGGTCAGCAATGTATATGCTGCTGAACACTATGAACCACTAACATAAACAAGCCTTTTCTTTCTGACCCATGCATGTAGCAACGTTTGAGAACGTACATGTTGTTGCATTAGATCTCAGCAGAACCAGAAAGGCTCCAGGACATAAATGTAATGATCAGGGGTCATCTACGCTCAGGTGGGACTGAGTAACCAATTAAAAACTAACATAGAACACCAGTGTAACATAAACCATCATGCGAGAATAACGTTTATACTTTTCTGGAAATGTTTTATTCTTATTTATTAATGGCATGTTGGCTTAGCTGGCTGGCCGGCATTTATTCTCCATCCCTAATGTCTCTTGAACTGAGCGGCTTGCCAGACCATTTCAGAGTATATCTGAGAATCAACCCATTGTTGTCGATCTGGAGTTACATGTAGCCCAGAGCAGGTAAGGCTGGCAAATGCCCTTCCACATTAGTGAACCTGATGGGGTTTGGTGATAATCGAGATTTGTTTCATGATCGTCGTTAGACATTTCATTCCAGATTTTATGGGATTCAAGTTTTACCATTTGCCAGGTGAGATTTGAACCAGGTTGCCCAGAGCATTGAGGATTTAAGAAGATAAGGATTGTTATGTGACGTTTTGATGGCTGTTTGATAGAAGCCTACAGGGTCCCCCAAATTGCCTATCAACAATATTTTAGATATCTATTACTGACTCAACAAGGAGCAGCGCGAGGCGTGCTCATATACGCGTCGCTTCCAATTGCTGTACCGAACTATCAGGATAAATGAACGCAAGAAAAAAAATATCTTTTACAAATCAATAATTCGTGCTCCTTTTTGGCGATTCACAATGTAAAAGCTGCGTTTTTATTTATGTCTCCTGTTACAGCCACATGACGTATAGCCAAAGTGCACACGTAATGCGAAAAGAGTGCAGCTTTATTCAATGAATTTGTCCATCGAAGTACTGAAAGAAAGTTACAGATATGTTTATGTCACACATATCTGCATCGATCCACCTGGCCCAGCAAAAGCGTTGCAACTTGCAACACGAAGAAAGCCATGCACCCTATTGCGACAGTGCCAACATTTTGAAAGATATTTAGGCTTACTTTTGCACTCTTTCCCAAAGTCATGAAATTTTTTCCTTCTCAGCAATATATCCAATTCAACTTTGAAAGATCGCATCGATTCCTCTCCCAAGATTCTATATCCTACGGTGTGAACATTCAAACAAGAAATAAGCTCCATAGGCGGAATTTTACGAGAAGCATTTGAAGTGCCATAGAAATATAGACGATTGGAGCAGGAGGAGGCCATTTGGCCTTTCGACCCTACTCCGCCATTCATTACGATCATCCAACTCAATTGCCTAATCCTGATTTTTCCCCATAACCTTGGATCCCAATCGCCCCAAGTGCTATATCCAACCGCCACTTGAATACATTCAATGGTTTGGCATCAACTACTGCCTGTGGCAATGAATTGCACAGGCTCACCACTCTTTGGGTGCAGAAATGTATCCTCACCTCCATCCTCAATGGCCTACCCTGAATCCTGACTGTGACCCCTGGTTATAGACTCCCCCACCATTGGGAATATCCTTCCTGCACCTACCCTGTCTAATCCTGTTGGAATTTTATAAGTCTCTATGAGATTCCAACCCCCCCCCCTCCCCCGTCCCCCCTCCCACCTCATTCGTTTGAAGTCCAGAGAAACCAATCCTAACCTAGTCAATCTCTCGTCATACATCAATCCGCCATCCCCAGAATCAGCCTGGCAAACCTTCGTTGCATTCCTTCCACAGCAAGAGCTTCCTTCCTCAGAAAAGGAGACCAAAACTGCACACAATACTCTAGGTGTGGCCTCACCAAGGCCCTGTATAGTTGCAACAACACATTCCCTGAAGCTGTACTCGAGAACTCTCGCAATGAAGGCCAAAATGCCATTTGCCATCTTTACTACTTGCTGCACCTGATGCTTACCTTCAGTGACTAGTGCACAAGGACACCCAGGTCCCCACTGCACACTCCCCTCTCTCAATGTACAGCCATTCAGGTAGTAATCTGCCTTCTTGTTTTTGCTTCCAAAGTTAATAACCTCACACTTATCCAAATTATACTGCATCTGCCATTGATTAGCCCACTCAACCAACCTGTCCAGGTCATTCTGAAGGATCTCTGCATCCTCGCCACAATTCACCCTCTCACCCAACTTGGTATCATCTGCAAACGTTGAGATGTTACATTTTGTTCCCTCGTCCAAATCATTAATATATATTGTGAATAGCTATGGTCCCAGCATCGATTCCTGTCGTTACATAACCCCACTAGTTACTGCCTGCCAGTTTGAAAAGCATCCATTAATTCTTACACTTTGTTTCGTTTCTGCCAACTAATTTTCTGTCCATCTCAACACACTTCCCAAATCCCAACCGCTTTAACTTTGCATGATAATCTCTTGTGCTGGACTTTGTCAAACACTTTCTGAAAGTCCAAATATACCACATTGACTGGCTCCCCCTTGTCAAGTTACATGTTTAAAGAACTCCAACAGATTTGTCAAGCATGATTTCCCCTTCATAAATCCATGCTGACTCTGTCTGATCCTGCCACTGCTTTCTAAATGCTCTGATATAAAGTCCTTGATAATGGATCGAGAATTTTCCCCACTACCGATGTTAATCTTACTGGTCTATAATTCCCTGTTTTCTCTCTACCTCCCTTTTTGAATATTGGAGTGACATTCACTACCCTCCAATCTGCTGGGATTGTTCAAGAGTCTATAGAATCCTGGAAGATGACCACCAATGCATCCACTATTTCTAAAACCACTTCCTTAAGTGCTCTGGGATGTAATTTATCAGGCCCTGGGATTTATCCGCCTTCAATCCCATCATCTTTACCAGCACCGTTTCTCTACTAATGTTGACCTCCCTCAGTTCTTCCCTCTCACTAAATCTTGCATTCTCCAACATTTCTGGCATTTGATGTCCACCTTGCTTGAAAATGGGACAGTTCCAGATTCGTTTCTTGGGCGAGATTTTACTCCCAATCCGATGGAGTTAGATAATGAAAAAATGGGCCAGAACGCTTCCAGCCACGAGATGTAATGGGCAGGACTGAACCCGCCAGCCAGCCTGCAGCTCAATTCGGAGCCACAAACTGCTCATGTGCAAAGAAATGTCCAAAACACAGACAGACCAACCGGGATCAGATAAGGCCGGCTCCCAGCCGCACCCCTCCCCCCCCCCGCCCCACCACTCCGCCGGCCCCTCCCCCCATGGACATCAGGGAGCCCCTCCCCCCCCCAATATTGGCAACTCCTCACTCACCGCCCACTCCACAACCCCTGCCGGCCACTTTGCACATGGCCCCCTCATCAACTCCTGCCCCCGATTGCTCAGTGAGATGAATCTCTCGCTTCCCTGCCCCCAACATCACAGAGGTACAGTGACCTCCACCATCACCAACCCCCACCCCCCTCCCCCTCCCAATCAGCACACCTGCAAGTGCTGACTTGGTTGCCCCTCTGTGACAAAGGGCAAACTGCATTGAACTCGCTAGAATACTCTAATGGGCGCATGACTCGCCCGAAGACAGCTGATCTGTCTTAACAAGGTAGAGCTCCATTAAAGACCCCAGGGTGGACAAACAGGCAGTCAGCAGGACGATGGCCTGAAGGAAGACAGCCCTCTGTTTGTCTGATGGAGATCTTGCCACGTTACTGGAGGTGGTGGAAGCTCGAAAGGAGATCCTACCCCCCACCCAATCCCACCCACCCCCACCTCCCACCCCCCCCCCCCCACCCCCCAGAAGAATGCTATCCCAAGGGAAGGGATGGCAATGCAGCCTGAGAGGCGGTGGCAGCATGTGTCAGTGCGAGGGCACTGGGAAGGAGGACTGAAAAACAGCGCCAGAAGAAACTGAACGACATAATCTGGGCAGCAAGGGTGAATGTTAAACCTGTCCTAGTATCTTTCCTCTCAGTGATCCCCAGATCCCCGGCACCCCCAGCCCGGTGCATGCTTCCAGCCCCTAAACCGCCAGCACCTCCCTCCAACCCCACCCTCCCCAAATGTCTCACAAACTTTGCCCCCTGAGGGCGACCCCCTGACACCCTGCAGGATCCTGCCATCGGAATTTACACGGCCCCACAGGAGAAGAACAACCAAAACCAGCGTGAGAGGGCGAAGACAGGGGGTGGGGTGCCCGAAGGTCAGGTCCTCACCCCATTTGAGGAGGCAGGAGAGGAGAGGACCCACAATAAATACAACAGCCAGGTTGGGCTGGAGCGTAGAAGTGAGCACCTGCTAATCCTCCACTCGTTGGAGATATCTGAACTAAGTTGCATGCAGCCAGATTCGTGTCCCTCCCTTGCACTTAACCTCATGTGCTGTGTTGCACGAAGGGACCAGATGCACCAGGTCCAGACGCACTGCTGCTCCCACCCATCCTTCTCAAGACAGCTCAGACGATTCCTCAGCAGAAACAATGATGGGACCACCAAGCCAGCACCAGCTTCGTGTCAGCTTCCACCTTGCAGCTCACCACCCCAGAGAGTCTGTAGGATGAGTCAAGCGAGTGGTCACTCTCTCGAGTACACCATACGTCTGCTGATGTCCATTGGGTGAAGGAGGTCCGAAATCTCTGGCACGCGGACCTGCCAGGAGCAAGACACAGCTGGCCCCAGGCTATATGCTTGGCCTCTGCAATCGCTTCTCGCTCAATTGCTGAAGATGCAGCAACAGAGTCAGGGAATGCAGGAGGAGCTGACAGCAAGACTGGATGGAATCTGAGGCTGTTGGGAGGAGTACCAAAGCTTTTAGGTGGACCAGCTATTGCCAGTCCTGCGTGGTTCCCAGGCCATCACAGCAAGGGTGGCATCTGCGGTGGAAAACCGGGACCAGGAAATCATCACCATGAGTGGCAGGGTCCAAGCCATGGCTGAGTCACAGCAGGCCACTATGGAGTAGAGGGCCATGGTTGAGTCGCAGTGGGCCATGGCTGAGTTACAACAGGCCACGGCTGAGTCACAGCAGGCCATGGCTGACTCACAGCAGGCTACAGCTGAGGGCCTCAACAGGCTTACTGAGATTCTGCAGCATATAGCTGAGAGGCTCAAGAGCTTGCAGGTGACCCAGTGGAACAGCGCTGAGATACAGTGCGCTATGAGGCAGCCCTTGAGAATGTGGCCCATTCATGATGAGGGGTTGCAGTGCGTAGTCCAATCTCAGATGCTCTTGTTGCTGCCACTGGCAAGTGGCCCCAGACTCAGAATGCCATCGCTGAGGGCAAGCCCACTATGGCAAGAATTCAGGACTGGCCGGGTCATTTGACAACGGAGCTCACTGCAGAAGCACTGCCATTCAATGGAGTGAACCAGGGCCCACAGGAACCCCAAGGTAGGAGGAAGGGCTACATGCCGTGGCGGGGCCTTCCACCCACGAGACTGCAGCAGTGGCGAACACATTCTGACTCCTCCTGGTAACAGTGCATCTCAAGGGCAGTGGGATGAACAGGATGGCCTGGATGTGTGCATGACACCTCGAAGCTGGTTGGTGCCCTCAAGGTCCAGGCCCTTCAGAGGGCATCACAGGCCAGGGTCATGGCAAGCAGTCGGCCACCTCCACCTCTGATGTACATCATGTAGAGACACGGAGATGCAGTGGCAGGCCACTTAAAGCTAAGAAGTTGTAGCGGCACAAACGTGGCATGGGTGGAGGAGCGCATGATTTCGATATAATAATTAGCCATTGTTAAGTTTCACTTGCACTTGTTATATATGAGTACTTAGTTTGATGGCACTTTTGTTGGCACCAATATATGATATTGCACCCCGCAGCTGTGAGGAATCTGTTTCTGATTAGCATCCAACAGTGATGTACTTACCCGACCTTCACCGGAGGCACCCACAAGTCGATGTCCATGGGGGAAGGCCCTCAGTGCACTGCAAGTGTGAAAATCAAGGTGCTCAAATCATTCACTGGCTATAGTGGGTGGCATGCAATGGCAGCGACTTAAAACATCTACCATGGCATCCACAGAACCAGGGAGACATTTTCCCCACACCACCCAACCACTGAGATTGTAGGGGTGCAAACGTGGGGGGATTGGAACCCGCGTGCGGCAACAGTGGCCCCTAGTTCCCAAAAGGCGTATTGATCAGGGCCTCCGTAGCCACCCTCGCATGCCTGACCCTTGCTGCCACCAGCCCTCGAGAGCCTGGGTGGTGTTGACCGTCGTCCTCCTCCTCCTCTACATCCTCCTAGGCGGCCTCCTCTCCTGCGTCGCCCGGCAGGTCCCGCCTCCACCACCTCCTCATTCGGAATGTCTCCCCAGTGCTGTGCCAGATTCTGCAGGGCACAGTTACCACTAAAAGGCGCAACAATGTCGGGGGGTATACTGGAGGGCCCCACTAGAAGGGTAAATTCACCTGAACCTGAAGCATTTTGAGGAGCCCAATGTACAAATCCATGATTGACTGGCTGCAACGTGGGCCCCATTACATCGGGTTACCGCCTCAGTCTCAGGCCTCTGCACAGGCGTCATCAGCCACGACCGCAGCGGTGGCCCCATGGCCCCCACAAGCCATCCCTGAACCCTAGGCTCCTCCTCTGGGACATCTGAGTTCCTCAGTATAAAGCTGTCATGCACGGTGCCATGGCATTTTGGAGAATACATGGCAAGTAATTTTTTAAGCAGCTATCAAGCCACCTCGCTCCAATGTATCGAGACATTGAACAAAGGCAAGAGATGTATTTTCAGTTGCAACATCGAGTGAAATTAAGACAGTTTTGAAACGCGGAGATGTTTTCATTCTCTTTAAAAATGCATTGTCTATGGTTTTACAGAAGATGGTTGGCAAGCAATTCGCAAACTTAAAAAGTAAAAGCAGTCATGCCAAGCAATGCGTACATCGCAAGTATCTTGAAAACGTAGCTATCGTCGATTTTCAATCGGAACATTTCTTGGCAGTTTCCGTGCAGCCAGATGTGTCGATGATCAGTACTGTGCTGCTGTATTAATATGAAGGAAATAACTGCGGTAAATCAATTATTTCTGGGTTTTATTTTTACAGTTATTGCAGAATCAAAAGAAAAATATACATAACATGGATAACCATTTCGAGGAATCAAATATTTTGTAGTTGAAGCAGCAGCTGATTTCACTGCGATGCATCTGTGAAGCTGGGAGCTCGATGCAGAAGATTGTTGTGGAGGTGCTCAACTAAAGCTGAAGAGTAGGCAGAAAGAGTGACTGCGGACAGTGAAGAACGGCAAAATAGATTCCCATGAATATCTCTCGATCTCTAATGGGTATTCAGTTCTCAATGTTGATAAGAATCATGGTTACACGACAAAATGTAACCAGGCGCAAGTCCATAACACTGGGGATGGTCCATACCTACAGGGTAGGAGCAGTAATATTCAGAAAGGAAGGGTCAGGGAAAGAGGCATGCAGTTCTCCGGCCTCAAACGCGATACTGAGTTGATATTCTGCGCCTCCCCACCCCCCCCCCCGCCACCACCACCCCCCCGCCCCCCCCCCCCCCCCCCCCGCCGCCTCCTCCTCCATCTCCGACCATTGCTTCCAGAATCAACTCCTCCAGGGTCCAAGATGTCACTGAGCAGCTA
Organism: Mustelus asterias; assembly: GCF_964213995.1. Classification (NCBI taxonomy): domain Eukaryota; kingdom Metazoa; phylum Chordata; class Chondrichthyes; order Carcharhiniformes; family Triakidae; genus Mustelus; species Mustelus asterias. The sequence continues at coordinate 59,261,352 of NC_135804.1, read as the reverse complement.
CGTGATATGTATTGGGAGAGCAATTGGTCAGAGCTCGTAGCCCATTATACACCAATGAGGGATTGAGCCCACTCTGAAATCTGAAGCCAATTACCATAACCCACCACAGCACCTTTGGAAAACACTCAAGCCACACACAGACCTTCCCTATTTCTGCTCTTATTAGCATGTCACACCGGCAGGAAACCAGAATTATAACATTTGAGGTTTTACTTTTCCGCCGTACATCCTGAAAATCGAACCGTAAGCACTCAATAGCGTTCCTCTATTTCGCCGGTAGCAATATATACAATAACTTCAGGCACTCCCTTCGTGGATTGTCCTGCACACACTCTACGATGTCCTTTACCGCAACACCTGAGAGAGAATACACCCCACATATTTCAGATTGATGGGTAGAGAAATCCCTTCCTGTCCCGTGAATATGGCGTCTGCCATAACAGCTGCATTTCTATTCATTAATATCCCTCTTGATCAATTCCTTGGCCATTGTTGTCTTGATTTATGCTGCGCTGCTGCAAGGCGTTATCATTTCCAGCAATCCCAAACGTAAGTACCTATTGGAGAGCACCACACAACCAAAGACTCAAGACCTCCTGCTATCTGTGCTGAACCTACATGTTGGAAAGTCCCATACAGGACAAAAAGAACCTATTCCCCGCTGATGACCGACAGGTATGTGAAATATCCTAAATTTCCTACATTGCGCAGGAACTGCAAGCAACAGTCTCAGATGATGATTCTTGATCTCGAAAACATTTCATTCCCTTATTAGCTATCGACTCAATGCCTTGTTTATATTAATCTTTTCCACTTGTTCGCTGTTTATGCCCTCATTAGTTCACTGCTTTACTTAACCCATCTGATTTTCAATTTTTCCCAGCTCCTAATTTGAAAGGAAGTGTAGCTCAGAAAAAAATCCTCACCAACCTATCAGATACTTACTTTCCTGCGACGTCACACTTTTATTTTTAACGCGTCGATCTTGCTGTTGTTCTGCTCTTCTTAACATCGAGGTACTGCTGTCGTCACTCTTTTATCCTTCTCTTATTCTTGTTTTCTCTCATCATCTGGGCTGCTGCAGCCACTCTTCCTCCCTCTTGTCTCCACTCTGCTCTTCCTGTCGGCGCTGCTACCGTCATAAGAACATAAGAACATAAGAAATAGGAGCAGGAGTAGGCCATCTAGCCCCTCGAGCCTGCCCCGCCATTCAATAAGATCATTGCTGATCTGACGTGGATCAGTACCACTTACCCGCCTGATCCCCATAACCCTTAATTCCCTTACCGATCAGGAATCCATCCATTCGCGGTTTAAACATATTCAGCGAGGTAGCCTCCACCACCTCAGTGGGCAGAGAATTCCAGAGATTCACCACCCTCTGGGAGAAGAAGTTCCTCCTCAACTCTGTCTCAAACCGACCCCCCTTTATTTTGAGGCTGTGTCCTCTAGTTTTAACTTCCTTACTAAGTGGAAAGAATCTCTCCGCCTCCACCCTATCCAGCCCCCGCATTATCTTATAAGTCTCCATAAGATCCCCCCTCATCCTTCTAAACTCCAACGAGTACAAACCCAATCTCCTCAGCCTCTCCTCATAATCCAAACCCCTCATCTCCGGTATCACGGTAGCACGGTAGCACAGTGGTTAGCACTGCTGCTTCACAGCTCCAGGGTCCCGGGTTCGATTCCCGGCTCGGGTCACTGTCTGTGTGGAGTTTGCACATTCTCCTCGTGTCTGCGTGGGTTTCCTCCGGGTGCTCCGGTTTCCTCCCACAGTCCAAAGATGTGCGGGTTAGGTTAATTGGCCAGGTTAAAAATTGCCCCTTAGAGTCCTGTGATGCGTAGGTTAGTGGGATTAGCGGGTAAATATGTGGGGGTAGGGCCTGGGTGGGATTGTGGTCGGTGCAGACTCGATGGGCCGAATGGCCTCCTTCTGCACTGTAGGGTTTCTATGATTTCTATGATCAACCTGGTGAACCTTCTCTGCACTCCCTCCAATGCCAATATATCCTTCCTCATATAAGGGGACCAATACTGCACACAGTATTCCAGCTGCAGCCTCACCAATGCCCTGTACAGGTGCATCAAGACACCCCTGCTTTTATATTCTATCCCCCTCGTGATATAGGCCAACATCCCATTTGCCTTCTTGATCACCTGTTGTACCTGCAGACTGGGCTTTTGCGTCTCATGCACAAGGACCCCCAGGTCCCTTTGCACGGTAGCATGTTTTAATTTGTTTCCATTGAGATAGTAATCCCATTTGTTATTATTTCCTCCAAAGTGTATAACCTCGCATTTATCAACGTTATACTCCATTTGCCATATCCTCGCCCACTCACTCAGCCTGTCCAAATCTCTCTGCAGATCTTCTCCGTCCTCCACACGATTCACTTTTCCACTTATCTTTGTGTCGTCTGCAAACTTCGTTACCCTACACTCCGTCCCCTCCTCCAGATCATCTATATAAATGGTAAATAGTTGTGGCCCGAGTACCGATCCCTGCGGCACGCCACTAGTTACCTTCCTCCAACCGGAAAAATACCCATTTATTCCGACTCTTTGCTTCCTGTCGGATAGCCAGTCCCCAATCCACTTTAACACACTACCCCCAACTCCGTGTGCCCTAATCTTCTTCAGCAGCCTTTTATGGGGCACCTTATCAAACGCCTTTTGGAAATCCAAAAACACCGCATCCACCGGTTCTCCTCCATCAACCGCCCTAGTCACATCTTCATAAAAATCCAACATGTTCGTCAAGCACGACTTTCCCCTCATGAATCCATGCTGCGTCTGATTGATCGAACCATTTCTATCCAGATGCCCTGCTATCTCCTCTTTAATAATGGATTCCAGCATTTTCCCTACTACAGACGTTAAGCTGACCGGCCTATAGTTACCCGCCTTTTGTCTCCTTCCTTTTTTAAACAGCGGCGTAACATTAGCCGTTTTCCAATCAACCGGCACTACCCCAGAATGCTTCTAACCTCCCGCTTGGATTGTTCTACTCTCGCTCTCGGTGCTGCGGTTTCGCTATTATTCACGCTGAGCGCTCAAGCACATTATATCCCATCGTACTTTAATTGTCTGACAATTTCACCTGAGATACTGTCGGTCTTAATTCTCATCGGAAACAAAGCTTTAAAATTTCGAAGCATTATCCAAAGATGTGGTCAGTAAGTCAGCAAATCTAAAATGTAGCCTTCGTTTCTTCCCCCACAGAGGGTTAGTAGAGAGCTTAGTATTTCCAATATCTTCTATTTAAATTTTAGGCTCTCAGCATTTACAATATCTTGCTTTCATTATAAATTTTTCAGTGTGTATCGTGTCCATAGGCAGAGGATTTATACTTTAACTAAACGAGTTGATGCATCTAATGACATATTAACATTATTGGTAGCAACGGTTGGCACTTTTATAATCGCGCATCCAGCTTCAAATCGATGCTAATTTTCTAACATTCTCATATGAGTTGCAAGGTCAAATGAAGCCATTCTACCACTGAACACTCCATTAAATGAAAACAATATAACCATGTGTCAGATCACTCTTCAGTCAACAAACCCATAGCCAACTCAAACATAATTACGTAATATATACTTATTGCCCGCTCCTCCCCCAAACATGCTGGAATTACCACGGGTTATGGTGTAACAGTTTTACGTGTGTTCAATGCCATTTTCTGGAGAAGGTGGAAGTTAGCCGGTCTAAGCGTTACTTTTGCAATAGCATCTATTTATTTCAGGGTCCAGGTAGTATTACATTGTTACGAAAGCTGTATTTTAGCCGTGGCGTTGTATTTGTTAAATCGGATTGTATGATCCTGTTATATCTCACTGTTGCCTTGATGTTACCTTTCTCTCGATCTGTTTCGCAGATGCCCTTTCTATTTTGTTTCTCTTGTTTCTTTTTTGCATATATCATCTCTTAATTTCTCACCCTCACGCATGAGGACACACTTTCAGAATTCTCCACGCTCCATGTTATTCGCCTTGTCCGTTTCTCTCTTTCCTTTCTTTCGTTAATTCCTTCAGGTGTGGGGTGGGTGACGGATGATGGTGCGATAAGAACTGCCGCTGACTACTGCTTCTGGTGGCAAATAGGTTATTGAAAATATATATTTATATATTCTGTACAACTGTCGCTTCAAGTCCCTGTGTGTACCTTTACTTTATTGTGCTTCTGAGAGTTGTCTGATATTTGAGTGCTTTTTTTTCTGAACGGTCAAAATAACAAGACGACGTGCCTGGAAGTTTTATATTTGCTTCACAATGCAACGGCTTTTAAAACTTTGTCGAAGCGTAAGATAAATGACGAGATTCTCAATCTGTTCAACGTGATTGCCGAAGCATACAAAGCAGACAGCTACATTTTCAACTAATGAGCACATTGTTGTTTCTCTTCTCCGTCTCTCACTTACAAGTGCATATCTGAGCAAAACCTCCTCACGGAACCAAGAAATGGCCGCCCTGTAGAATAAGGTAAAGATGACGGCAAGAAGAAAGGTCACAGTGTTCACCACAGAGGACTGACCTGTGGTTGGGGATTACAACTTATCATCATTATTTGTTTAAGCAAATAAAAAATAATCTCGGTCACATGGTTCTACCGTCGAGAAATTGAGCGTTTTGTCAGGCGGGCTGGGGAACATGAATGTGACCTTCTAAAACTTGATGGGGCGCACCAATGATCCTGAACTGAATAAATTACGATAGGGAACGTTGGAGAAATACTTTTATCGATTGTTATGCTGAAGGCCTTGGATTACTTAAATACATTTAATTTTGTAACAAACCAGAATGAACTCATGCAATTTAATGACAGCAATCCTTATCCAGTTGGGAATTGTCTGACACTTTTGTATTCTTGAAACATATGAATACGTTGCAGACAGGTTAACCGAGGGCAAATGAATGTTAGATGCCAGAGCTTGCTTTCTCTAGTTGGATAGTTTACAGACACACTCCACGTTCCCCACTGGTGCTCGGCTTTTGAATTAGCATTCATCCTTACCGTATTGTGATGATACCATGATATTCATATATTTTATCTTTCTGTAGCGTGTTTAAAGTTCAGTGTTTTTCTCAAAGCTGTCGGTATGTCTGAAGGGAATACAACAGATGCTGAAAAGCAGGAACTTAACCCTTCAGCATTTACTTCGTATGAAGATAATTGATTTAAGTTTATAACTAGAGAGGACCCGAGGGCTTTTGATTAAAGTAAATGAAGGTTGGATGTAAAGCTCATATGGTCATCGGATGCTAGAATTTGGAGGAGCTAGTTTGGGGTTAGCAGATAAAAACATATTTCTTTGTTCAGTGGCTGGAGAGGGCTGTTTAAATATAGCCTACAAGCTGCTCTCTCTAAAAGTCTTTGGGTCCTTCATGACTGTTACCACAATTTCAATCAGATGTGCCTGAGTTTGTTAACTGCAATTAAACTGGGGGTCATGTCCATGGGCTGATTGCTGATAACTTGGAATTGGAATAGTGATAAGTTCGAAATTAAGACTTGTTTCGTTTCATGTTAAAAGAGTGTTCAGCAGATGCAGGTTAAAAGCTGCATTTTGTTGGAGTTATATTTAAACTGTGGTGCAAATATCTGCTTCAAGATGACGACCATCATCCCGGTACCTAAGAAAAACCAAGCAGCGTGCTGTAATGACTATCGGCCGTTGGCTCTGACATCTATCATTATAAGTGATTTGAAAGGCTAGCCATGGCATGAATCAATTCCAGCCTCCTGGACTGCCTGGATCCACTATAGTTTGCCTACTGCTGCAACAGGTCCACAACAGACGCCATCTCCCTGGCCCTGCACTCAATTCTGGAACACCTGGAGAACAGAAACATCTCTGTCAGACTCCTATTTATTGACTACAGCTCAGTCTTCAATGCCATTATTCCCACGAAACTCATCTCCAAACTCCCTGGCCTGGGCTTTGGCACCTCCCTCTGTGACTGGATCCTGAACTTCTTAACTCACAGACCACAATCAGTAGCGATAGGCAACAACACCTCCTCTACAATCATCCCCAACACCGGTGCCCCACAACGTTGTGTTCTCAGTCCCCTACTATATTCGTTATACACCTATGTGTGTGTGGCCAAATTCCCCTCCAGCTCAGTTTTCAAGTTTGCTGACGACAACACCATAGTGAGTTGGATCTCAAACAATGATGAGACAGAGTACAAGAATGAGATAGAAGATCTGATGAACTGGCGCGACAACAATAATCTCTCCGTCAATGTCAACAAAATGAAGAAGATTGTCATCGACTTCAGGAAGCGTAAAGGAGAACATGTCCCTGTCTACATCAATGGAGGCGAAGTAGAAAGGGTCGAGATCTTCAAGCTTTTAGGTGTCCAATCACCAACAACCTGCCCTGATTCCCCCATGCCGACACTACAGTTAAGAAAGCCCACCAACGCCTCTACTTTCTCTGAAGACTAAGGAAATTTTGCATGTCTGCTCCGAGTCTCACCTACTTTTACAGATGCACCACAGAAAGCATTATTTCTTGTTGCATCACAGCTTGGTAAGGCTGCTGCTCTGCCCAAGACCGCAAGGAACGACAGAAGGTCGTGAATGTAGCCCAATCCATCACGCAAACCAGCCTGCCATCCATTGACTCGGTCTTCGCTTCCCGCTGCCTCGGCAAAGCAGCCAGCATGATTAAGGACCCCACGCACCTCGGACATTCTCTCTTCCACCTTCTTCCGTCGGATAAAAGATACAAAAGTCTGAGGTTACTTACCAACCGACTCAAGAACAGCTTCTTCCCTGCCTCTGTCAGACTTTTGAATGGATTTACCTTACATTAAGTTGACCTTTCTCTACACCCTAGCTACGACTGTAACACTACATTCTGCACTCTCTCGTTTCCTTCTCTATGAACGGTATGCTTGGACTGTATAGCGCTCAAGAAACAACACTTTTCACTGCAAGCTAATACATGTGACAATAATAAATCAAATCAAATCCTTTCCTCACATTCATTTTAAAATAGAAAAATTGTTGGCGTCTAGTCTGGCTTCACAATATACCTTGATGTTCGAGTCCAATTGTGATTATATACGGCAATCATTTTCAGAAACAGAAATTTTCTCAACATTCACGATACCGAAATTTCAAAAGTCCTCCTGCGCTTTGGTTGAATAATTTGTAATTATTAACAGCTAAATCAAGTTCATTTTATAAAAGGCGTACTTTTATTTCACTTTCGCAATCCCTCATAATAATTTGACGCATAGCTTCAAGAGAAGCATTTCCAACTATATGCTGCAAAGCATGTGCAGCCCCAGCAGCTCACTGGCCTCAGCAACGCCACTTATCGATGGTCGTGCGTCCTCCAAGACAGGTAAGTCGGATTGGAGATACTGTCGCGGTGTTGCCCAGGCCAGGTAGCGCCTTGAAGCCCGCAAAATGGTTATCAACTTTTAACTGGTGGTCTCCCAATGCGGTAGTGGAGCCTCCGGGTGGGGGGAAAGATCGTTGACGCATGGGGTCGGACGGAATTGGCCATTTTCATGCCTCAAGTGCACCCCCGCGCAGTCAGTCCATCTGGCACCTTTCCCGGCGCTGGCAAAATGAACATGCGGCCGGAAAAAGAACGAAACGTCTGTGAAACATTCCCGTGTCACTTTACCTGCCTTCACACGCCCTACACCTTCCCAAACTGATGCGAAAACATAACCAAAGCTTTGGCCAGTCACCTATCATTTCTGGGATATAACGAAAGGGATTAGGGTGCAATCAAAAGTCGACTCCGGCTCTTTGCTGGCAGTGACACAATCACAGACTTCTGAACTTGATAAAAATACTATGAACAGATATGAGCTAGTGGAAACCAAGATCATTCCGACCTGTGCATACACACGAGAAATAACGTTAGAGAAAAAGTGCATTAAAATAATTGGTCACTTACCGAAATAAATATGCGAGCGATTGCAATGAAAGCACGGGTTCACAGTTTAGCTGATGAGTTCGGGTGAAGTGAGATATCAAAAACTTGCTTTTCAGTCCACTCCTGGTCGGGGAGCTGAGGCGGGTGGCCAATACAATAAGCACTGCCGGTCGGCGTCCAGCTGGTTCGCCAGCTCTTTCCCGCAGATCATATTTGCACGTATCGTTGGGTGGGCGCAGGGGTAGCGGGGTGCGGCAGAGTCAAACTTTTAACCATCAGGTTGGAAACGCTGTAATGATACTCGATTGCCGCTGGAAGGAACACGTCTTTTCATCTAAATGGAAAGAGGTCTACCATAATCAAGCAGAGTCAGCATGGCTTCATGAAACGGAAATCTTGTCTGATTAATTTATCAGAGTTTTTTGAGTAAGTCTCAACCAGAGTGGATAGAGGGGGACCAGAAGATGTGTTGAATTTGCATTTCCGGAAAGCGTTAGACAAGGTACCTTACAAAAGGTTAAGTCATAAGACAAGAGTTCATGGTGTTCAAAGTCGTACATTGGCTTGGATAGATAATTGGTTGATGGGCAGGAAACAGCGAGTGGGAGGTAAGGTGTTCTTTTTCAGGTCGGTGACCTGTAACCAACAGAGATCAGTGCTGGGATCGCACCTGGTTACAATATATATTGATGACTTGAAGGAAGGAAGCGAATCTGCTATCGCCATATTTGCAGACGACATAACAGTAGGTGGAAAAGAGAGGGATGCTAAAAGTTTACAAAGAGATATTAATAGGATGTGTAAGTGGCTACAAAAGCGGGAAAATGAAATATAATATGGAAGAAAGTTAATTTGTTCAATCTGACGGGAGAACTAAAGAACTGAATATTATTTAAATGGAGAAAATCAGGCGAAACCTGCAACGCTTGTGGGTGCTTGTGCACAAAACACAGAAAGCTAGCACACAGGTGCATTAGCTAATCCGGGAGGCTCATAGAATGTTGGACCTTATTTCAAAGGGGTTGGAGTATAAGAATAGGAGAGGCTTGCTGCATCTGTACAATCTACTGATGGGACCACATCTGGAGTACTGCGAGAAGTTTTGCCCCCCTTATTTAAGCAAATATTTTAATTCATTGGAAGCAATTCAGCAATGGTTCGCTGGGATGATCCCCGGTATAGAAAGATTGTTTTATGAGGAACGTTTAAGCAGAATAGGACTCCACTCATTGGAATGTCGACGAATCAGAGGTGATCTTATTGAAACATGTAGGCTTCTTAAGGGACTTGACAGGTAAATGCTGAGAGGATATTTCCCCTCATGTGAGAGACTAGGGCCAGAGAGCATATTCTCAGAATAAAGGGGAGCTGATTTAAGACTAAGATGAAGAGGGATGCCTTCTCTCAGAGGGTTGTGACTCTTTGGAACTTCTTGCCACAGATAGTCGTGGGGACAGAGTATTTGTGTATAATTAAGATTCCGATAGATGTTTTTTTTATCAGTAAGACAATCAAGTGTTCAGGGGAAAGGGCAGGAAAGTGGACGTGAGGAATGTCGGGTCAATCATGATCCCATTGAATGGTGGCACATGTTCGATGGACTGAATGGCCTATTCCTGTTCCTATTTCTTATGGTTGTTATAATCAGGAACTCAGTGGACACCTTTCAGGGCATTGTGCAGCACCTTTGTGCAACAGATATTATTGTGTCAAACAACTGACGGCAGCGGCGCGACAATTATGCACAGACTTTCATACTTACAAATGCTTCGCTTGGATCGCAGAACTACACCTGACAGTACAATGTATATCTGCTGCTGGAACCGATAGTTGTTTGTGGGGGAGTAGGGTGACTTTTCCATTTGCTCAAAAGCCAATCAATGAACCACTAATCAAGAATGATGGATGGCGTTGGAGTTTAGAGAGGCTGACCTGGCACAGCTGGACCACATTTTGGGGACAGGAAACGTAAGTGTACTGGGTAACGCATTAGCGACCGACTTGCTCCCAGAATCCTTGCAATTTTAGCAAATGTGTAGGAATGCTAAGTTATTTTTTTGCTGCTTAGACAAGGTAAACTCACTTTCTGCTGTGAGAGCTGACTGTTTATTAGCTAACTTCTTGAAACTACTTGAAACTCTAGCACCAGCTCAGTTATCTATAAATACAGGCCTCTTTAATATATCTCAGGCAAATTGAATGCACCAGAGGGAATTTAGCACATACCTGAAGCTTGGTGAGGAGTAGCGTTCAAATTGGCATCGGGTACATAAAATAAGTGTGATGAATACATGGCTCAAAGACTACCATGGGAGAAATGGGTTTCAGTTTGTGGGTCCTGACAACAGTGCTGGGGAAATTGGGGGCTACACCATTGAGGTGGTATACAACTGAAATGTGCTGAGACCAATGTTCTTGGAAACTGCGCAACTAGAGAAGTAGAGAAGGGTTTGAACTAAATAGTTCGGACACGTGACAAGTATGGTGTTTTATATTAACGGCTAGAGACAAAGTAAGCGAGGAAAACAGCAATATTGGAAATCAGAATCGGGCAATGGCAGGAAGGGACAGAGAGAAGAACCCTAAGAAAATACCAAGAATCAAGACCAAATGTTGCAAATGGAACAAAAAGACAAAACTAAAGGTTATGTATCTGAATGTGCAAAACATTTGTAACAAATCAAACAAATTTATAGCAAACAGTGAAGTAAATAAATATGAACTGAAAGCCATTGCGTATGTGTGGCTGCAGGATGACAAGGGGGGAGTGGTCTTGAACATTGAGTGGCATAAGACACCCAACAAGAAATGAAATCTAGCTAAAGATGAAAGGGCAGCACTGTTTATCAAGGATGGCACTTGGTGCAATAATTTGAGATCACCGTGGTTCAGGTGATCAGAGTGTAGATCGCTTTGAGTTGAGATGAGTAATAGTATGGAAAAAGTTACTAGTGAGAGTGGTCTTTCTGGATGTAATCCAGAAAGCGAATGGAGTACTTTTCTTTATTACAAGAGGAATTGAATGTAAAAGTAAGGATGCTATGCGTTAGCTATATAGGGCATTGTTGAGACTGCATTTCGAATACTGTGTGCAATTTTGGTCTCCTTATTTGAGTACAGATGTACATGCTTTGAAAGGGTTCAGAGAAGCTTTACCAGCTATACCCAGAATGAGCGTGTTGTATTATGAGCAGTCAGAAGTCTCACAACACCAGATTAAAGTCCAACAGGTTTATTTGGTAGCACGAGCTTTCAGAGTGGTGCCCCTTCATCAGATGAGTAAGGATTGGGTTCGCAAATAGGGTATAAATAGACACAGACTCAGTTTACAAGGTAATGGTTGGAATGCGAGTCTTAACAGATAATCAAGTCTTTATAGGTGCAGACAATGCGAGTGGAGAGAGGGTTAAGTACAGGCTAAAGAGGTGTGTATTGTCTCAAGCCAGTACAGTTAGCGAGATTTTGCAAGCCCAGGCAAGTCATGGGGTTACACATAGTGTGACATGAACCCAAAATCCCGGTTGAGGCCGTCCTCATGTGTGCGGAACTTGGCAAACAGTTTCTGCTTGGCGATTCTGCATTGTCATGCGTCTTGAAGGCCGCTTTGGAGAATGCTTACCCGAAGATCAGAGGCTGAATGTCCTTGACTACTGAAGTGTTGCCCAATAGGAAGGGAATATTCCTGCCTGGTGATTGTCGAGCGGTGTCCATTCATCCATTGTCGCAATGTCTGCATTGTCTCACCAATGTACGATGCCTCGGGACATCCTTTCCTGCAGTGTGTCAAGTAGACAACATTGGCCAAGTCGCAAAAGTATGTACCGTGTACCTGGTGGATATTGTTCTCATGTGAGATGATGGCATCTGTGTCGATGGTCCGGCACGTGTGCAGAGGTTGTTGTGGCAGGGTTGTGTAGTGTTGTGGTCACTGTTCTCCTGAAGTAGCTGGGTAGCTTGCTGTGGACAATGGTTGTTTGAAGTTGCGCGGTTGTTTGAGGGCAAATAGTGGGGACGCGGGGATGGTCTTGGTGAGATGTTCGTCTTCATCAATGACATGTTGAAGGGTCCGGAAAAGATGTCATAGCTTATCAGCTCCAGGGAAGTACTGGACGATGAAGGGTATTCTGTCGGCCATGTCCCGCTTTTGTCTTCTGGGGAGGTCGGTGCGGTTTATCGCTGTGGTGCATCGGAACAGTCAATCGATGAGTTGAGCACCATATTCAGTTCTTACAAGAGCGTCTTTCAGCGTCTGTAGTTGTCTGTTGCAATCCTCATCTGAGCAGATCCTGTGTAGACGGTGAATTTGTCCGTAGGGGATGGCTTCTTTACTCTGTTTAGGGTGGAAACGGGAGAAGTAGAGCATCGTGAGGTTATCCGTAGGCTTGAGGTATAGTGAAGTGCTGAGGTGCCAATCCTTGATGGATCTGCACGTGTCCAAGAATGAAACTGATTCTGGAGAGTAGTCCATGGTGAGTCTGATGGTGGGATGGAACTTGTTGATGTCAACACATAGTCGTCTCAGTGATTGTTTGACGTGAGTCCAAAGGAGGAAGATGTCATCGATGTATCTAGTGTATAGCATCAGTTGGAGGTCCTATGCAGTGAAGAGGTCTTGTTCGAACCTATGCATGAAGATGTTGGCATATTGAGGTGCGAATTGTGGTCCCCATGGCTGTTCCGTGCGTCTGGATGAAGAACTGGTTGTTAAAGATGAAGATGTTGTGGTCCAGTATGAAGCAGATGAGTTGTAGAATTGCATCTGGAGATTGGCAGTTGTCCACGTTGAGTGCTGAGGCAGTTGCAGTAATGCCATCATCGTGGGGGAAGCTGGTGTAGAGCGCCAAAACATCCATTGCGACGAGCAGTGTTTCTCATTCAACTGTTCCATGGGTGCTGAGTTAAACCCAGGTACATCGATGACATTTTCTTCCTTTGGACTCACCGCCAACGATCAGTGAAACAACTATAGGTTGACATCAACAAGCTCCATCCCACCATCAGACTCACCATGGAATACTCTTCAGAATCGGTTGCATTCTTGGACACATGCATCTCCATCAAGGACAGTCACCTCAGCACTTCACTGTATCTCAAGCCCACGGATAACCTCACGATGCTCCACTTCTCCAGCTTCCACCCTAAACACGTTAACGGAGCCATCTCCTACGGACAAGCCCTCCGTATACTTAGGATCTGCTCAGATGAGGAGGATTACAACAGACAGCTACAGACGCTGAAATATGCCCTCCTAAGAACAGGATATGGCGCCGGACTCATCGATCAACAGCTCCGACGCGCCACACTGAAAAACCGCACCGACCTCCTCAGAAGACAAACGCGGGACACGGCGCACAGAGAGCCCTTCGTCGTCCAGGACGTCCCCGAAGCGGAGAAGCTATGATATTTTCTCCGGAGCTTTCAACATGGTATCAATGAAGACGAACATCTCGCCAAGGCCATCCTCACATCCCCACTACTTGCCTTTCAACAACCGCGCAATCCCAAACAGGCCATTGTCCACAGCAAATAACCCAGCCTTCAGGAGAATAGTGACCACGACACCACACAACCCTGTTGCTCTCAAGGCCAGCAATTGTTGTCCATTATTAATTGACCTTGGAAAGGTGGCGGTGATCTACCTTTTTGAACCGCTGCAGTCCTGATAAAGAAGCTGCACTCACAGTGGTGTTGCGAAGAGAGTTCCAATTTTTGACGAAATGACAGTGAAGGAGCGGTGATATTGTTCCAAGTCAGCATGGTATGTGGATTATTGTCTCGGAGTAGGACTTGTTGTTTTCATGCGTCTGTTGCCCTTGTCGTTTCAGGTGGACCGAGTCGCGTGTTTGCCAAGCCCTTTACTCACCCGCAATTTCACTTTGCTGCTGCCAACCTCAGAGCAACATGGGAGCAACAAATAAAGCTACGAAGCATTCCCTCTTCAGAGTGTCTCACACATGGGGCTTCCCACAATAACATGCTCCAGCTGCAGCTGGACGGTAAAGTATAGCAGCACCAGCACTTTTATGCAAACAGAGGTCATGGCCAACGAGATGTAAGTGGTAAGAGCCTAGATCACCTATAGAATTTCTAAAGACAATGGACTAGCTATCCCGACATGTGCTAGAAGGTTGTCTCATGATAATCAGGCTCTGAGGGCAAGAGGTTGCTGGCAGCTTAATCTTCATGGTGCAACGCTGATTGCACGTTGAAGCAATAGACCATGCATCGCCCAATTCCTGACAATTGGATGCCGACCCCTCTTCCCTCCGAAAACTATGTGCCTCTCTCTGACTCTTGCCAAGTTGTTTGATATCTTCTCTGCATGGAACGGAAGCAATAAGGTGGAAGCCTTTGATACAACTTGTGCCCAGAGGTGGAGAGCGAAATTAACGTATGTATGTATGTTTGAATCACCATTGTGATTTGTAACTTCTGCATGTATTGAATTGCTAGAAGAGCATGTGTTACGGATGACACGTCAGAGAAAATATTTGAATGTTAATTTCAGAATTAATCTAAACTCGCAACGTCCGTTTTATTTCCTGAAAACTAACTAACTGAAAACTAAGATGGATAGCAAAGAACAATCAGTGGGTAATTGTTGGTTGGTTGATCATTCTAATATATTAGAGAAGTTCAGAACACAAGCAGTCGTAAGTTGTACACATGGTCAAAATCACACATATTATAACGGTACACTTTGATTAGGGCTCGTTGGGTCTCCACGAAAGCGCCTTCCGTCCTTTCATGGTGCAAAACTGCCTGCACATTGAAGCATGAGACCATTCATTACCAAATCCCGACAATTGGATGCCGACCCCTCTGCCCTCCCAAAACTAAGTGCCTCTGACTCTTGCCAAGTTGCCTGATATCGTCTCGTGCATATCTGCCAGAAGGCATTCGAGTGAGGATGAATGTGTTTGCTGGCTGCTCGAAAGGGACTCTGAGGTGCCGTAAGTGAGATGAATGAATGGACCTGCAAGGAGCGCTTGATTACCTCTGGAGGAGAATACTGGGCAAGTCAGAATGTCGGACTTGACAATAGTGGGTATAATGCGACTTCCTATGCCCTCTTGAGGCCATAACTCCGGTTTACAGCAAAAGGTCGCACACCTGCTGGCCACTTCCTCAAATACGTTGTTCTATATCTGCCTTGTGGAAGCAGTTGTCATCATCCCCCTGTTCATATGCGATTTCGCCTCTCCACAACTCCACATTTCCCATAGCTGCACTTGCACGCACAGTACAACACCCGAAAGAAAACCTTTCCAAGTCCGCCCACTGTTGCTTTGAGTGCTGCATGCTAAACAATAAACGAGAACTGATGAGATTCGCTAAAATCAATAGGGAATTAAAAATACTTTCCTTTATCCAAACCGTGAAAGAAGTGTGAAATATGCCATCACGGGGAATAGTTGTAAAAATGGTAAAATGCGAATTTAAGAGGAAACTGGACAAGCATACGAGGAAGCGGGGAATAGAGGGTCACGATGATCCATTTATTTGAGGACAAGACGGGGAGTGCTTTCGTGGAACCCCAACGGGCCCTAATTAAAGTCAACCGTTACAATGTGAGCGATTTTGACCATGGTGTACAACTTATGACTGCTTGTTTTCTGAACTTCCCCGAAACAATAGAATGACCAACCAACCAACAATTATCCACGATTTTACTTTACTATCCACCTTGGTTAGACCCCTGTTAGTTTTCAAGAAACAAAACTGACGTTGCGAGTTTAAGTAAGTTCTGTAATTAACACTCAAATATTTTCTGTTACGTGTCATCCATAACGCATGCTTTTCTCAGCAATTCAATACGTGCAGAAGTTACAAAACACGATGGTGATTCAAATTAAAGAAGCTTACATTCTAAACCCGCAGTTACAGGAACACAGACGTCATTGCGAAGTATCTGACCGCGAACTATTATTAAAAGCAGCAAACGTTCAGCAATGGTAGAGGGTGATCAATTGAATCAATTGCTCAGAATGTCTGCGTGCCTGGTTCTTCTCTGCCTGAGTCTGCAAGGGAACATTTATACAGGTACATTCTGATCCGTTATTCCAAGTACTTTAGTTTATAAAATGCTTCCGAAGCAACATCCACAATTATTTACTAACTCGTAATTTCGTATTGGAGATTATTTCTTTTATCTTTCACTTTCACGTGTGGTGTCTAATACAGCTCGCTTGGAATTGATTATATTTTCTGACAGATGCGGACCAAATTTCGTTCAAAGTGACTCAAATGCCCAAAGAACAGATTGTATCCACAGGAGGAAACATCACCTTCGCCTGCAAGTTCCCCAGATGCCCAGACGAATCTAGAATCACAGTGCATTGGTGGAAACATGGGGAGACTGAATACCTTCGAGAAGGCGCCAATGGCAGAAAACGATTTAGCCTGAAGAACAATTGGCTCAGTACCTTCCAGTTGCTGGACGCAAATTTCCAGGACTCTGGAGTTTATCACTGCACGGTGATGTGTCAAGGAGTTGTACAGGGAAATGGAACTGGATCACAGCTAATTGTTCATGGTAAGTGTGAAAAACAGGAGAGTGGAATAATCGTAAATATATAGAACATGAACTGAGCAATTTCATAATTTCCTATTACACGTACTTGCCCTTAATAACATGACTATTACTACATTTCACGACTAGTTGTTTTATCCGTGTTCTTTGAACAGAAGTGCTACTTAGACATTCAATGTCACAGGCAGACTATTGCAACACGTATGAATACTATGCAGGTAAACTTCGGCTCCAAAGGCATTCATACATCTGATGCTTGATAGTGAATTTTCGGAATGAATTCGAAGCATCAGACTGATTGAAATTATTTATTTAATGAGTCTCTCCCAACACATAAAGTCCCTTGGCCTATTTTTGAAACGCAGGCCATTTCGCCTCACAAAACTCCAATAACAAAACTTACAGAGGAATTGTGTTTCTGAAACCCCGGTGGTTTACCTGAACATAATGTAATTCACCAGTTGTCTTGCTTTGGGTTATGAAAGCAGTTCCAGATTGACAAAGTCCTTAGTTATAAGAGGAGATTATTTGTCTCTGTCTCTGTTATAAATATGGAGGAAGGCAGTACGCCAAATGCCCTCAAGTATTTTTTCAAATTATAAATGTGAAATATTGAATACCAAAACGTTGCAAATTGTCTGCTGAGCAAGTCAGAGTCTTAGCCTTGCTAACTCCCGTAAAAATTAATTGATCCCTGGGTCTATAAGATACCTGCTGAGATATGTGCTGATGATCTGCGAAATATTGAAAGAAACGGGAGATTGCACTTTCCAATTGTGCTACTAACATCAAGTGAAAAAAGCGTAAAGCCTAATATCTCCCATTGTTGCCGGGTGACCCTAAATGGTTGATTTTCTATTTCGCAGTGCCCCCAACCCCACTGACGATTGTCTCCAAATTTTGTGGACGGAATCCCGCTGCGTCTTTGACTCTTTTGTGTAAAACGGCTGCATTTTATCCGGACAACTTCACCATAATTTGGTATAAAAATGGAATAGAGATTGCATTAGGCATACGCAACAATAAAATGCAAAATCCTGAGGGACTCTACAAAGTCTCAAGCTCTTTGACTGTGGTAGAACCTGTTCCAAGCGACACCAATTATTCGGTATCTCACGCCTCTCTCCAGACTCCTGTCGTTGTCACGCATACTGTTTCTAAATGTAACGAAGTTACCAGGTCGACAGATCAAAAAGAGGAAAGAGGTACTGTTAAATAGGTGAAGTAATGTAATCTACTCTTTGTGCCTGTTAATACTGATGAAGTTAATACACAACACTGTCATGGGAAATATTAAAGAAATCATTATATTCATCAATTTAAGCACTAAATAATTCATGTGAACACCATGCATTTTAAAATCAAGTTACATCACATGGCAAGCAAATGATCTCAGTCCATCCGTATTTATTTCACATTTATTTCATTTGACATATTATGATTATAATATGGAGAATTTAATTTCTATTCCAGGATTTTGTGCGCTTGTTTGTGTCTTTTTTACGTTTGCTTATACTCGAACTTCACCCAATGTAGTTTCCAACCTTAACCTCCCCAGCAACTCAACCTTTCCTTCACTCCACAATCCCAACTCCTCCTCCCCAACGCTCACCATCCATTCATACATCATCCTCATCACCACTTCATTTCTATAGCAGATTTTTGAAATTAAACCCATAGCCAACTGCTGCCTTTCATCCACCCACAGCGGGATGAATTCGCCTCTTTCTCATGAATCTCATTTAAGATAGGCAGGCAGCCTGGCTGCAGTAAAGGCTGCTCGGTAAACAATAATGTTAACAATTCTTTCGCCGACAGAAAAAAGTGCACTCGCCCGTTCATGCCTTATACGTTTCAATGACCTTCATAGTTTACTAAAACATAGAACAGATCGTTGACATTGTGTATTGACCCCATTATTGCAATTCAGAATGTTGCGCTGATACTAAAGACATGCTTGTGAAAATGCCACATAATTCCTCAATGGATATGATGTTGAATAAGGAAGGTCAAAAACAAGAACGCGGTTAGTGATCATTGACCTTTGATCACTTTCGCATTTCAATGCTCCCGAAACAGTGTCCTGGGATCCTTAAAGACCGTTTCGCTGATTAATCCAAAATGTTCAATCTATTTATGGAAGTTATTTCAAATATTACATCAAAGAGCTGCATTTTGAACGTTCTTATTGCTGTTGTTGGATAGCGAACACCTGATATTGCCCCTGTAGTTCAAACAATAAACTATCTTCGGGCCTATTTTACCCAGCATCCGTCATAACCAATGTTCTTATTAATCTTGCAGTTAGTACCGTC
This sequence comes from Mustelus asterias, assembly GCF_964213995.1. NCBI lineage: Eukaryota > Metazoa > Chordata > Chondrichthyes > Carcharhiniformes > Triakidae > Mustelus > Mustelus asterias. Next base: position 59,242,598 of record NC_135804.1, on the reverse strand, counting down.
AACTCGCTTTACCTCTGGGTTCTTGGGTTTGCTATGGTTGGACTTGGATTTTGTGCGCTGATGGTCGTCATTCGGATGCGATTTCGACTGCAAAATAATGAAGGTAAGATCTTAATCTTGAAGCAAAACCTCAGACTGTATGACAGCCTCCCCGAAACACGGCCAGGGAGAAATCCATTGGGACTTAAATTTGAAAACAATGACATTCCTGTTTTCAGAAGGGGAGAATGTTTCAAATGCATTTTATAAAGCACAAATTCTCACAGACTCAGAATAGACATTGAGATCATTTACTCGGTGTTGCAACGGAAATTTTCCCTTTGTTGAACGATAAATGACACGTCCCCTGACACATAATCATGTGCTCAATCATCCTCCTGTGGAGGCGCAACAACCTTGACTAGAAGAATTTGAAATTCCGAACACAGTAATTATTCTACACACGAGTAACAGGATTCAGCCACACGGCCATTCGAGCCCACTCCCCATACAAATATATCATAGCTGGTCTTCCACGACAACTGAAAACTCCGGCCCCATCCCCTTACTGCTGATTCCCATAGTGTCCAAAACTTCTGATCGCGACAGTGGCTGAGATTTCAAACGTTATTCGCACAACAAGGAACCGAGGAGCACTTTCGCCTTTGTTCTGATTCTAAAAATGGCTTCGCCGTCACTGAAGCTGTGTAAATATTCCATTATTTCAACATCATATTTCCTTGCTTTACAGGAAGAGAAGAGTGTGTAACTGATCGAATCCGCCGTGAAGAACCGGTATACTTATCCACTTATAGAGGCATACCGATGAAATGTCAAGAAACATTGATATATTAGATAGGTTATAATCATGTCAAAGCAGTTTACGTCCAATTACTAAAACTATATGTCCGATCACAATGTGGCCTTGAGGTGCAGCTTAGCAATGTATGTTCCATTCGGCGCATCATTGCTACTTTTTAAAAAGTGATCTAACAGAGAGTAAAACCGCGTATTTCGTTGAAAATGCGCCTAATTCGGAACTGATGGTTTCATTTCTTCATTGGACTTAAGAAACATAAATTATTAAAAAATACGAATAATTGCTTTAACATTTCTGTGGAATGCAAGTTGACTACTTTAACTATTAATTATAGTAGGAATATAGGAACATTAGACTCAGGAGCTGGAGTAGGTCATTCAGCCCTGCGACATCTTCCGCCATTCAACAAGGTCATGGTTGGTCCGATTTTGTTCTCAGTTCCATTTCCCTGTATGTTCATACCCCGATACTTTTTTTCTCTCTGCGGGCGGCACGGTGGCACAGTGGTTAGCACAGTTGCCTTACAGCGCCAGGGACCCAGGTTCAATTCAAGCCTCGGGTCACTGTCTGAGTGGAGTTTGCACGTTCTCCCCGTGTCCGCGTGTGTTTCCTCTGGGTACTCCGGTTTCCTCCCACAGTCCAAAGATGTGCGGGTTCGGCTGATTGGCCACGCTCAATTGACCCGAGTGTCAGGGGTAATTAGCAAGGTAAATGTGTGGGGTTACGGGAATAGAGCCTGTGTGGGATTGTGGTCGGCACAGACCCGATGGGCCGAATGGCCTCCTCCGGTACTGTAGGGATACAATGATTATATGATTCTATGGTAATCTTTGATTCACTTGTCTATCAAAAATATGTCAACTTGAATTAATTCCATGACCCAGCATGCACTCTGGGGAAGGGCATTGTCTATATTAACGACTCTGAAAGAAAAATATTCCCCTCATCCCATCTTAAAAGTGAGACTTATCCTTGTTAAACTGTGTCGCCGAGTACTGGACTCTCCACAGATTGGAGTATCTGCCCTGTCAATTCCCTCAGCATATTTCTTCATAAGATACGTCCCTCGTCCCAGGAATGAGTCGCCTAAACCTTACCTGAACTGTTCAGGTAAGGTTTAGGCGATAATAAATGTGAGGTGATTCATTTTGGTAGGACAAATTTAAATGTGGATTACAGGGTCAAAGGTAGGGTTCTGAAGACTGTGGAGGAACAGAGAGATCTTGGGGTCCATATCCACAGATCTCTAAAGGTTGCCACTCAAGTGGATAGAGCTGTGAAGAAGGCCTGTAGTGTGTTAGCTTTTATTAACAGGGGGTTGGAGTTTAAGAGCCGTGGGGTTATGCTGCAACTGTACAGGACCTTGGTGAGACCACATTTGGAATATTGTGTGCAGTTCTGGTCACCTCACTATAGGAAGGATGTGGAAGCGCTGGAAGGAGTGCAGAGGAGATTTACCAGGATGCTGCCTGGTTTGGAGGGTAGGTCATATGAGGAAAGGTTGAGGGAGCTAGGGCTATTCTCTCTGGAGCGGAGGAGGCTGAGGGGAGACTTGATAGAGGTGTATAAAATGATGAAGGGGATAGATAGAGTGAACGTTCAAAGACTATTTCCTCGGGTGGATGGAGCTATTACAAGGGGGCATAACTATAGGGTTCGTGGTGGGAGATACAGGACGGATATCAGAGGTAGGTTCTTTACGCAGAGAGTGGTTGGGGTGTGGAATGGACTGCCTGCAGTGATAGTGGAGTCAGACACTTTAGAAACATTTAAGCGGTTATTGGATAGGCACATGGAGCACACCAGGATGATAGGGAGTGGGATAGCTTGATCTTGGTTTCAGATAAAGCTCGGCACAACATCGTGGGCCGAAGGGCCTGTTCTGTGCTGTACTGTTCTATGCTCTATGTACTGTTCTATGTTCTATGTTCCTAACACAATTATGTATATATATTTCAAATATGAGACCAAAGTTATACACAACATTCCGGATGTGGGTTCACCCAGACCGCGTACAGCTGCAGTAAAATTTCCCTACTTTAATATTACATCGCCTCACTATAACCACCAATATTCAATTTTCATTCCTAATCATTTACGGTACCTGCATACCAGCTTTTTGTGCGTCATGTGCAGGACACTCAGACCGTCTGAACCACAAAGGTTTGCAACCTTTCTCCATTTAAATAGCATTCTTCGAGGATATAGTGACCAGGGTGTTAATATTCGCTTTACGCAGATCAAAACGAATGATCTTTGTCTAATTGTTTTGCAGCTCAGGTCAATCTGCCTTTTCTATAGTGAGTGTGTGGAACCGGCAGAAGAAAATAAACTGGCCACATAATAAAACATTTTTTTCTGGCCTATGCAGACAGCAAAAGAGGAGGTCGTGCATTATGCTGCACTAGATTGGAGCAGAACCAGTAACGTTTCAAGGCATAACCATACAGACAAGAAAACCGACTACACTCAGGTATGAATGAGTAATAGATAAGAAAAACTATAGATCACGAATTTAACATTGACGATCATGAGAGAACGAAGGGCATATATTTCTGGTGACTTTGGATGTGTGTTGTTTTCAAAGCCATTTTGCGACCTTCCGATAATAGTCTGTACAGGCGCACTTCGGACCTGCAAAATTGCTAAGTTAACATTAGTTCTAAATGGTTATATTACAGACACAACGCACGACAGAAGGACACGAGCAGACAAAGGCGACTCTTGCATTTGCTTGCGCAGAGAAAAAAGGGGAAATGCAGCAAAATGAAATGAGCACAGACTATGCCCAGCTGCAGAGAGAAAAAAGTGAAGTAATCGAGAAACTCTATACAGGAGCAAGAATCAAGTAGCAATTAAGATTCCTCTGCTATATCTTTCCAGACGCGTATATACGGTATGATATCATCTTCAGAGATTTAAGATAATTCCAATAATAGTTCTGAGAATGTTGGCTTCCGCTCTTAATTACAGTTCGATTTGCTGATCAATATTAACTACCTTGCAGAAAAAGGTAGCCATTCTACCATCCCTTATGGTTATATCTGTTCTATTTAATGGATGGGACGTTTTATTTAATTGATGAGACGTCTCAACTCTTTCCATTGCAATGATAACGCTAATCACGTTGCTATACCCAATTAACAACATCTATGAATGCTGGAAAAACGTGGGCACGATCTCCTACAAAACATGAATTCGTACCTATTTTGGCGATTGATAGTGTGAAACCTAGATTTTGTTTTATGTCTGGCGTTGCTGCATTATGACTTCTAGTCTCGGTACGCTCCTGATGTGAAACGGGCGGAGCTCAATTTTATAAATCCGTCTATCAAAGTACAAAGTAGCTTCCAGTTGTACTTGTCACTCAAACCCGCATCTATCCATGTGGCCGTGTAAACTCATACAAACTTACAAAACGAAAGAAAGGCATCTGGTCCATATAGTTGATATTTTGAAAGAGTTTAGCAATTAATCTCAAATTGGAGCTTTTCCCCAAACCACTGTCACTTTCGCCTTTTCAAGTACATATCCAATTCCGTTTCAAAGATCCCAACGATTTGTTTCGAAGAGTTATTATCCTATGGTGCGACTTTTTAAAGTAAACTCCATACATCCATATCTACAACAATACCTTTATCTATCCTCACCCTTCTTTCTTCAAATAATCCGACCAGGAGATAAAACATCATCTGCCTTTGCTGAATCACGGCATGCTTGGCTAAGTTAGTCCAGTTTTCAACCATTCTACTTCGAATGATAAAGATTTGCAAAATGCTAGCAAATGCACAACAATTTACATGCCTATGTTTCAGATCAGTTCAATCGGATTTTCGCGTCTAATTACCATTTGTTGCTTCAAATTTGAGACTGAGTCTTGTAGCTTATTTTGAAAATTAATCAATCGAAACAGGAGTGCAGTGGCACAAGAATTGAAAGGTGAATATTTTGGCCATCTGATCATTCTGGAAAAAAGACAGATTTAGCATTGTGATTTTAACACTGAGTTTTAGCGGCACTAGTGTGTTGCTAACTACTAACAAGGGCGAATTACTTTTCCAAATTAAGTAACGGATGTGGTTGAGCTACTCTACTCAAGGCACCAACACATTCAATTTAATTTTGTAGATCACAAAATGCCTACCAAGCCTACCAAGTCTTGTACAGAAGCATTAAGTTTCCACTGCAGTTTCGGTGTAATTATAGCATCACTTCATGTTCATATTCAAAAGAGATTCTATTTCTGGTCTGTGTGGTGTTGCCTCCCCCGCTATCGTTGCAGGTGAGAATGCGTAAGTGTTTCGCTTTAATCAGTTTAGCCCACCTACATTCACTGAGTTTTCATTTGTTGAATTAGGACTTTTTTTCTTATTCATCCATACAAAAACTTCAGCACATTTATATTGGTTAAATTGGTTGCTCCCGACCCCCTATTCATCGCTCTACTCCCTCACTGATTCCAAGCTGTGAGAGAAGCAGCGAGTGGGAAGTAAAATGGGTGACGTGCCAAGCGGGGAGGTGCCGGCGAGCGAAGCGGCAAGGCGATGCTGAGCGAAACTGCAAGGAGGGTGATGAGTGGGGAGATGAGAGAAGCAGCAAGCGAGGACGGTGAGTTGGGCAACGAGCGAATCGACAACGGGCCTGGTGTGTAGCCAGAGTGATTGGATGGCGAGGAATCAGCTGGCGCACAACGGTGAGGTCAGCGACACTGTGCGTCCGCCTCCAAGCGGAGTGTGCGCTGTTTCCATTATAGGTGCATAAGGATGGTATCAGCGGTACGACTCCCTGTTTATACTCATCTTTGTAAATGAAATCAGTCTGAAAGAATGTACGACGTAGAGCGAAAACTTAACGCAGAAAAGCGCACGGACCCGTTTGTAGCCACCCAGTGAATTCAAAGTCAAACGCTTGTCAATCAACATGACAGCCCATTGGAAAAGGCAATTCAAAAATGATTAAAGCAGCAGACAATCCTGCCCTATCTGTGTTTTAGGACTTTATGTATTTTCATCAAGTAGACATGAAATGTATAGTTTGAAATACAGATTGTCAGGTATCTGCAGACTTGCATATTGATTCATTTGTACCACGCATGTCACACCTTCCCGCGTGTGGTGAGGGACACGTTTTCTCATTCGATAGGCCAATGTGCAAATTTCGGAAATCTTTGGCACAACGTTCAATGTGCATTTTAATAATACTGAGGTAGAGGAAGAAACAATTTTCTTGATTAATTAATAAAGATGAATATGAGAGTACAATAGGATGAGAGTGTGTTTCTGGCCCAGTCGAAGGCTCCGGGTGTTCACTTACTCATCATCATCCACTGTGAGAGTGGATGTAAATACACAGTAGCATTTGTGGCTGAGGGCATGTGCGAGCCCTTATATTGGGAGGGACCCAGATTTATGAACACATTCCAACCCCTCATCCACTCCCACCTCCACCCCAGCCCACCCCTCCCTCCGCCTTCCCCGCCGACTTGCTCTCCCCGCAAAGAACACTTTCTCACCTCCCAACATTATCCCTCACCACCGACAACACTCTCAAACCAGCTGACACAAACTCACTTCCACCATCTTCCATTCTCTCAACCCCTACCGCCCCCCCCCCGACACACACACATCATGCTCACACAGTCCTCCCCGTACACCCTCACCTGCCTCTCGTAATCGCGTATCCGCTCTCACACACCCCACTTCCCTCTAAGATACTCTCCAACACTTCCCTCTCAAAATCCCCAAGCTGCCCTCACACTCTCTATCCTTCAGACTCTCTACCCTGCACCGCTGTGCACACGCAATCTCTCCCCCCCAATGCCCCCCCCCCCCCCCCCCCCCACTGCTCCCTCGCAAACTTTCTCTCTCTCTCACACACAAAATCTCCTGTCACTCACTTACTGAGGCATCAGCGGGCCCCGCTCCTGACGCCTTATGCCTGCGGCGTTGTACTTAGGCTCCTCAACGGACTTCCGAGAGCTGCTCCCTGGCAGCTGTGCTATCCGGCTCTTCCTGCTACCGTTGACCCCTGGGTCCCGCGCCCTGGCACTTCCGCTTCCTGTGCCTTGCTCGTGGTCCTTGGCTCCCGGATGCTCGGCTCCCCGGTCCTTTTCGTTGGCTCCCTGGCCCTTCACTCCCCGGGCCCCATGTCCTTTCTGAGCAGTCCTCGGCTTCCCGGCCCTGCTCTTTGGGTCCGTGGTCATCGGCTGCCGCGTTGTGCTCCTTGCATCTCTGGACATTCACTCTCTGGGCCCCATTTCTAGTCTCTCGTTTCCACCCCTTGGTTCCCCAAATCTCAGCTCCCCTGCCCTTGTTCCCCTGCCCCCGAACTCCCCGCCGCTGGAGTTTGCTGCCACCCCACTCGCACATTGTTTCTCTCCCATATTTGCTGATGGGCAGCAAACATGAAAAAGCAACGGAGGAGAATTCCACATAGATTCTTCCCAGCTTCCATTCAAACCTACCTGTTTGACGGGTTGTTTGAAAACCCGCTCCTGGGGAGTATAGAGGGGTTTCGAGTGCCGCGTACGCCTGTCGCACGTTGGACAAGTGTGATCTAAACTCATAAAAATCTGCTGGGGCTGCCACTTTTGTAAATGAACGTTGAAGGAACTTCCTTTCACAATCATCTAGCAATACACACTGATGAAAATATGAACAAGTGCTTTCAGTATGTTCTCTAGACCACCTTCTCGGTTGAATATTTTGCCGTAAAGTGTGAAGAACTGATTATGGTCAATTGCCATAGAACTACCTCGCTCTAAAAATCCCAAGCAGCAAATGAGCTTATTTCGCTCTGTAAGAGTTGTGCCTCCCAATCACATGGTTTTTCCTGTCAATCAACCTCATCAAGCCCTACTCTGAAAAGCCCGAGAACTAACAGCAATAACAGAACTGCTTTAGTCCAAAGTAAAACAAACACTTTAGCAACTAACATCAATTATGCTGCTGCAGTAACAACAGGGGCTGCTGGTTACAGACAAAACAGCACCGATAAGTAGATGCTAAACCAAATCTTGCACAAGAAGTAAAACACAAATATATTTTTTAAAGGCACAGTATCGTCACAACTGGAACTGCAGTACTGAGTCATGTAGATGAATCATTACCAGTTCATCTTTTTTTATTTACAGGAAGTGGGTGTCCCATGGACATGCCCATCCCTAATTGCACTTGTTCAGCATTTAAGAGTCAATCATATTATTATGGTTTTAGGTCTGGACTAACATATAGGCCCTCCAGAAAGGGCATTAGTGAACTAGCTGGGCTTCATCATCATCTGGCTTTTAAATCCAGATGTGTACCGAATTTAAATTGCAGCATATTGCGGGGTCCCCAGAGCATTACCCTAGATCTCTGAATTATTACTCAGCTGACAATGCTAATATGCCACCGCCTTCCCTTCAGTTTGCAGTTCCAGCAATGGTGTCACTCCAAACTCATTGCTGCATGTTAAGTGATTTCATTGTTTTATTTTTTTTCTCTCTCTACTGTTCCCACCTTCACTCTGGCTCGATTCCACGATCACAGCTTTACTGGACTTCTGGTGTTTGGTCTGAAGATGGATTCAGGCTGACAGCTCTATTGCTAATGGAATATGTTTATGGTTCTAGCAAATTAAAAGTGCATACCTCTAATGTTCAAAACAGAGTAAGAATATGCCATCACTTCAATTGACACGCAGCTTCAGTGAGGTTTCTCATTGTTAAGCCTCTTGAGCTTCCAATTTGTTTAACGATTGGGAGAGTTTTGCCCAACATAGAATGCCCGCCGCACATAGCTGCCTCCAATGTGACTGTTAATCCCCAAACCAGAAGTATGGATTTTATTGGTTAAGCATAACATAGTTAGTAAAACATTCAATCGTGTACGAATTGGTTGTGGATAATCCTTTAATGGTTTTGAAGTTAAGGACAAGTGTTACAGCATGGTAGAACTTTACAATCCTGAAAACATCAGATATGGGTTGTTTTTATTTACTCATGGGTTGTGGGTGTCTTATCAGGCCAGACCAGGAAAGAAGAGATATTTCCTTCCCTAAAGACCATAAGACAATAGGATATAGGAGCAGAATTAGGCAACCGAGTTTATCAACTCCATTCTCCTGCCTTTTCCTCGTAATCTTTGATTCCATTACCAATCGAGAACCTATCAATCTCTGTCTTAAACATACTCAATGATCTGGCCTTCAGAGGCTTCTGTTGCAAGGAATTCAATAGATTCACTACCCTCTCGCTGAAGAAATTCCTCCTAATCTCTGATCAAAAGGTTGTCCCTTTATTCTGAGGCTGCGCCCTTGGATCCCAGTCTCTCCTACTAATGGAAACATCTTCCTCACATCCACTATATCCAGGTCTTTCAGTATTCTGTAATTTTCAATTAGCTCCCCCCCCTATCCTTCTAAATTCAATCGAGAACAGATCCGGAGTCCTCAAACTCTCCTCATACGTCAAGCTTTTCATTCCAAGGATGATTCTCGTGAAGCTCTTCTGGACACTCTCCAAGGCCAGCACAACCTGGGGCCCAAGATTGCTCACAATGCTCCAAATACCGTCTGATCAGAGTATTTTTAAGTCTCAGCAGTACATCCCTGCTCTTGTATTCGAGTCCTCTCTAAATGAATGCTAACATTGCATTTGCCTTCCTAACTACCCGTTCAGCCTACAAGTTAAACTTGATCGAATCCTGAATTAGAGCTCCCAAGTCCCTTTGCGCTTCTGATTTCTGAATTCTTTCCCAATTTAGAAAATAGTCCACGCCTCTATTCTTCCAACCAAAGTGCATAACACCACATTTTCCCACGTCCTTTTCCATCTGCCATTTCTTTGCCCACTCCCCTAATCTATCCAAGTCGTTCTGCAGCCTCCCCGACTTCTCAATATTACCAGTCATCCCAACTATCTTTGTATCATCTGCAAACTTACCGACAATGTCCCCAATTCCTTCATCTAGTTCATTGATGTGGAAAGTGAAAAGTTGTAGTTCCAACACTGAACCCTGCAGAACTAAATTAGCCACCATCTGCCATCCTGAAAATGACCCTTTAACTCTACTCCATGCTTTCGGCTAGTCAGCCAATCTTCTATTCCATGGTAGTACATTGCTATAACACCATGGGCTCTTATCGTACTCAGCAGCCTCCAGTGTGGCACGTTGTGTCAAAGGCCTTCTGGAAATCCAAGTCGATAACATCAACTGGCTCTCCTTCATCTAACCAGTTTGCTACCTCCTCAAAGAACTCTAACAGATTTATGAGGCATGACCTCCACTTGACGATATCTTGCTTACTTCACCCTATTTTACCATGCACTTCCAAGTATGCCGAAATCTCATTCTAAATACTGGACTCTAAAATCTTACTAACGACCGAGGTCAGGCTAACAGGCCCGCTTTTGCCTACTTCCATTCTTAAACAGGGGTGTTACATTTGCGATTTTCCAGTCAGCTGGAATCCTCCCTGACTCCAGTGATTCCTGAAAAATTACTACGAATGCCTCCACTATCTCTTCTGCTACCTTCTTCAGAACTTTGGGGTGCAGTCTATCTGGCCCAGGTGATCAATCGACCTTCAGACAGTTTTCCGAGCACATTCTCCTTAGTAATGGCTACAGTACTCAACTCTGCCCCCTGACTCCCTTGAATTTTTATAATGTTACTGGTGTCTTCCACCGTGAAGACTGATGCAAAGCACCTGTTCAGATTCTCCAGCATTTCTACTTTTCCGACTTCATTTTCCAATAGACCATTGTCCACTCTTGCCCCTCTCTTACCCATTACATATTTTAAAAACTGTTACAATCTTCTTTTATATCACTGGCTAGCTTACCCTCATATTTTATCTGCTCCCCCTTTTTTTCTTTTTTAGTTGTCCTCTGTTGGTCTTTAAAAACTCCCCAATCCGTTGGGTTCCCACTTAAACTTCGCCACATTGTATGCTTTCTATTTTGCTTTAATGCCCCTGACGTCCGTCGTTAGCGACGATTGCCTCCTCCCCTTGGGATGCTTCTTCTTCCTGGGGATAAAAGTCCATTCGTGAACCAGATGGGCTTTTACAACAATCGTTTCATTGTCGTCATTTGACTTTTAATTCCAGATATTTATTGAATTCGAAATTCATCATCTACCATGGTGCGATTTAAACCTAGATCCCCAGATCATTACCCTGGATCTCTAGGTTACCAGTCCAGTTATGCAGATCTTTTACAGACAATATTAATTGTTGGTGTAGCTCGCAAGTTTCACTGCCACATTAATCACAAGCATTTCCTCAGCTGCTATCATGTATGGACAAAGATGTGCTATCACAGGGAGTTTTCTAGTCAACACCAAAGCAATGCTCCTGGTCTCTGACCTTAAAGAATTTCTGCTCAAAAAGCGATCTCTGTTGCATAGCATTCCTCTTTGTCGATCGAGTTTACATCCAATGTCAAGTCAACGAACTAGCTTCGGCTGTATCATCGGTAATGCAAACAAACGAGTAAGTCACTAATCAGATTGAATTATTCACACACAGCAAACCAGAACGATTCATTTTTCATTTTCATTTGCAGACAGCAAAATTCGCGGTCATGTTTGGGTTCAGGTACAAGCTAAAACTTTAAAATACTTTTAAAATTGATGGCATTTTTAACATGATGGTGAAATTTCAAATTCCACAAATATATGATTAGGTTTCCAGGTTGAGCTAGGATGTTTAGCAATAAGTATAAAGTAGAACGCTTAAAAAAACTACACGTTCCTCATTAATAAACGAGGAGTAATCTTTTCCAAGGAATTTTATAAGTAGGCTAACAACCGAAAAGGGCACGTTCCCATCACGTTATGATTCTATAGAAATTAAAGTATTTGGTGACCTTTACAGCCTAAGTTAAACTGAAGCAGAGATTCACCGACAGTAAATTATTTGCTTCCGTTTTGTTCTGCAAATGTGCGAATCTGTCGTAATTGCAAGCGTAAAATTCCGCCAGCTATAAAACTTTAGCTGTAACTTTGGGCTCAACTTAATCTGGGTGATAAGAGATTGTATTGATGAAAAGAGAAGTCATCCAATGTCATGAAGGTAGATCCGGTCGACGTAAAGAAGTAAAAGGCGAATATTGGCATTAATTGAAACTTTGTTCTGTGTGGACATTCGGCACTTATCTCTCTTGTCGTACGTTCCTAATGCCTGCGTATTCCGTGCCCTTTTCCTTGCCTCTCGGACTTCCATTTTTCTCAGAACTAATTAGTTCGACTTCTGCGTAAGTCAGCGGATTGTCAAATGCGTCTTGCAAGGTCTATAAAAGAGATGTTTTATAAAGTTAGGCCTTAACCTCAATTATCCACAGAATGCATAATAAAACGGAGTGATTTCATCATAATAATTGAGTCGTCCTTGGCTTAACGAATTTACATATTGGGTCACGAAACTACATTAGGCAAATTCTGGGGGGCGGCACGGTGGCACAGTGGTTAGCATTACTGCCTCACAGCGCCAGGGACCCGCGTTCGATTCCCGGCTTGGGTCACTGTCTGTGCGGAGTTCGCATGTTCTCCCCGCGTCTGAGTGGGTTTCCTCCGGGTCCTCCGCTTTCCTTCCACAGTCTAAAGATATGCAGGTTAGGTGGATTGGCCACGCTAAATTGCTCCTTAGTGTCAGGGGGAATTAGGAGGGAAAATACGTAGGGTTGCTCGGATAGGGCCTGGATGGGACTGTTGTAGTGCAGGCTCGATGGGCCGCATGACCCTCTTTTGCACTAGAGATTCTATGATTCGTTCAACTGATATCTTGCCCCCTCAAATATGTTTGTCCCCCAAATTCACAGTGGCTGCTAATTTAGCTTAACAATGATTGCAAAGTTGTGAAGGATACGCTACAGGAATGTTCATTGCATTCAGTATTTCACAAGTCACGTGTTTGATATAGCACTGAAAACTGAGAATATTGTAAAGTCGTCCTTGTAGCTGTCCTTAGGGCGGGTTTTCTATTTAGACCCATACACTTGTATTTTCTCCCCATACCAAGTTATGTATTTTGTTTTTGAAATTGGTATCACCTCTTCTTGTAAATTCTTGTATGGATTATGCTTCGTGCTGTTCTGATGTGGAATTCCATTCTCTGACAGCTCTCTGACTGAGAAAGATTCTCCGACCTCTCTGTTCTTCTGCTGATAATGTTAGATTATATCCTCTCGTAACCTATTCATTGTCAGTGGAAATATTTCCCCATTGACTGGCGCAAGATGCTTCAAAATTCCAATTCTTCAATCAGATCTGCATGATTTTACATTAAAAGGTCCCTAGTGTGTCCAGTTGACCCTCAAAGCTAAAACCTCCGCGAAAATTATCAATCTAGCGATTTAAGTATTAGTAAGATCCAATGAACCTCAACCTAACTCCAAGCGATGAGTAATATTTTCAAGCAGTAATTATATGCAAAATGATAATATTTTTTACTAAGTGTCTTTCACCACCACAGCTCGTCAAAATGAAGAACCGATGAATCCCTTCGAAGGATTGCCATTGCTGCAATAGAGGAAATATTGCAAATTCCATCCACGTGACGTAGTTTCGGGTGAACGTCGATACAAAAGCTCGAATTTGATAGCCAGAGACACGCTGAAACTCCGAAATGCTAATGCTACATCCGCCTCCAGGACGTTGACTAAACTAACTTTGAGTGCCCAAAGTGTGGAGTACAAATGTAAAACTGGCATTCTGTTTGACACTAACTAGATTGGCATGAAGCATAAAAAACGGAAATTAGCAAACGCTGCAATTTTTTACTTCCAGTAGAGCCAGCTAAAGCTTAGTGGGTAACAGTATCAAATGTCAGAAGCTCTCAGCTCAACACAAAATTTGCACATTGTATTTAAAACATCAGTCGAATGAGTATTATTAACTTACAGATTTGCCATTTCTGTTTGCTTCGTCTTTTCTCTGTCTGCTTACTAAAACACAAAATTCAAAACGTCATTGTCAATGATACATAAAAATATCAGTTTACAGTGAGGATAAGACAAGAAAGCATCTTTAAACTCCGCAAACTGTATTTACGCCGTGGGATACTGGATGGCAAATACTAATTCAAAACTCTTCACTGTAGTTAAAAAAATGGAATATCTGCCTAAGTGATGGGGAAAACAATTTTGGATATATTATTCCTGTAGTGTGTTTACCCTCATGGATGCAGGGATGACGTTTTCGGATTGGGGTGTGTTGGGAGGTTGCGTTCTGAAACCACAATCTATCGTTAAACTCATACCAATCTAAAATAAATATTATAATCAATATCACAGACCAATTTCAAAGTCAACAACCAACTGAATTCTTCCAGCGCCAACAGAAAATTGGGTTCAAACGTGGATCATTCATCTTTTGCTGCTCATTGGCTGCTTCCTGTCATTTCTGATTTACAATTTTATTACGTTCTAATGCGATATCCTACCTTTATCGTTGCCGAATATGAACAACTTTCTAATGCAGATCACCAGCAGCAAAAACATCAATGCGAAGCCTGCGCACCCAAAGATTCGTAAATAAGATGAGGACGAGGTCCTGTCACGACCTGAAAGATTGACATAACTTTGAAACTTGAAGATATGGAGGGTGTCATCTGCAGTCACAACTGCAAAGAGCTCCCGATATTGAAGAATTGTTCGATCAGGTTAGTATGAGGAATCAGCGTGTTTTTTGGTGAAAATTCATTTCCCGCTATTTAAAACTAAGCGATGCATTTTAGGATGGGGAAGTGACACATCGCTTAATTTAACCTGTGGAAAGTTAAATGGCAATCAGAGGAAATGTAAAAACCGCTACTGACTCGCTATCGCCCAATTTGCGCTGTTGCTGAACATAAGAACATAAGAAATAGGAGCAGGAGTAGGCCATCTAGCCCCTCGAGCCTGCCCCGCCATTCAATAAGATCATGGCTGATCTGATAGTGGTTTAGTTCCACTTACCCGCCCACTCCCCATAACCCTTAATTCCCTTATTGGTCAGAAATCTATCTACCTGTGACTTGAACATATTTAACGAGGTTGCCTCCACTGCTTCAATGGGCAGAGAATTCCAAAGAATCACTACCCTCTGAGAGAAGAAGTTCCTCCTCAACTCTGTTCTAAACTGACTCCCCCTTATTTTGAGGCTGTGTCCTCTAGTTCTTGTTTGCTTTCTAGGTGGAAAGAATCTCTCTCTACCTCTACCCTGTCTAGCCCCTTCATTATCTTATATGTCTCTATAGGATCTCCCCTCAATCTTTTAAACTCCAACAAGTACAGGCCCAATCTACTCAATCTCTCCTCATAAGCTAACCCCCTCATCTCCGTTATCAACCTGGTGAACTTTCTCTGTACTCCCTCCAAGGCCAATATATCCTTCCACAAATTGCACACAGTACTCTAGTTGTGGCCTCACCAGTACCTTGTACAATTGCAGCAAGACCTCCCTGCTTTTATACTCCTTCATGATAAAGGCCAACATTCCATTTGCCTTCTTCATCACCTGCTGCACCTGCAAACTGAGTTTTTGCGATTCATGCACAAGGACCCCCAGGTCCCTCTGCACAGTAGCATGTTGTAATTTTTCACCATTTAAATAATAGTCCATTGTACTATTATTCCTTCCAAAGTGGATAACCTCACACTTGTCAACATTATACTCCATCTGCCAGATCCTCACCCACTCACTTAGCCTATCCAAATCTCTCTGCAGACTTTCCGCATCCTCCACGCAATTCGCTTTCCCATTCATCTTTGTGTCATCCGCAAACTTTGTTACCCTACACTCGGTCCCCTCATCCAGATTGTCTATGTATATGGTAAACAGTTGAGGCCCCAGCACCGATCCCTGCGGCATGCCACTAGTCACCAACTGCCAACCAGAAAAGCACCCATTTATTCCAACTCTCTGCTTCCTGTTAGATAGCCAATCCTCAATCCACGCTCATACTTTACCCCCAACTCCATGTACCTTAAACTTCTGCAGCAACCTTTTGTGAGGCACCTTATGGAACGCCTTCTGGAAATCTAAAAACACCACATCCACCGGTTCCCCTCTGTCAACTGTACTCGTTACATCTTCATAAAAATCCAGTAAATTCGTCAAACACGACTTTCCCTTCATGAATCCATGCTGCGTCTGCTTGATCGAACCATTTTTGTCCAGGTGTCCTGCTATTTCTTCTTTAATGATGGATTCCAGCAATTTCCCAACTACGGACGTTAAGCTAACCGGTCTGTAGTTACCCGCCTTTTGTCTACCTCCTTTTTTAAACAGTGGCGTCACATTAGCTGTTTTCCAATCAGGCGGCACTGCCCCAGAGTCCAGCGAATTTTTATAAATTACAACCAACGCATCTGCTATTACTTCTGCCATTTCTTTCAGTACCCTGGGATGGATTCCATAGAAGACGAAGTATTGAGGGCCAGATGTTCCGTCCGCGCTCGTCCCGCAACCGGAAAATCCCGTACGAGGTCAAAGGACCTTTCCATGGTCCGCCCCTCGCCCGCTACGATTCCCGTGACGGGCGGAAGTGGAAAATTATTTTAATTCTCACCTCACCGATACTTCGTCCCGTTATTCTTTCACACTCGGTTACTATTGATGCAGTAAAATATTAAAATTTTTGTTTTACTAGGTTAGTTAATTCAAGTATTAATTCCCCTTGGTATTATGTGGAGTTGTATCATGACTTCTCGATGTTAAGGTTTACTTTGCTAATGTGTCTAGACATTTTTATTTCTCCACAAAATGCGAGTGTAAACTTTTACCCACTGTCCCAACACATAATTTTAAATTCCAAACCACGTGGCTAGCATTATTTCAAGAAAGTTAAAGAAATGCAATAATTATTTAATAACCGGCAGAAAGAATTGTACTTTGTACACGTTTTCCATTCCATTGCAAATCGCGAACACAAAAATGTTCAGATATACATTTGCCACAGAGATGTCAAGGGTTCATTCCCATTTGCCACTTCATTTTGAAGAACTCCAACACACGTCTCAGACCTGCGCCGGACTAAAGAAATCCACTTGTGGTTACAATGGGAAGGCACTAAATCAGTGATTATCTGAGTTGAAATGGGAAATTGGCAGATTATGAACGCAGTTTGAATGAATTTACAATATTGATGAATGAAATTGAACAGGGGAAGGAAATGAATTTTGTGAAAACAATGTTTTCTGGGTTTCAGTATTTACTGAGCTGTCGAGATGCAATTGCGTTGCGCGAATATTCAAATTTGGTTGTATAATAAGTTGGAAGTAAAATCTGGCGGTATATATAACGCGGTCCAACCGAGACCGCCTTTTCACTCCCGACCAAAGGTGGAAGTTTCCTCTATTTAAGAAGTTGTCACTATTCCGAGGAGCTGGTCGGCCTGAAAATGGAAAAGTAAAGGCAGTGGAAACAAAGAATACATTTCAATACTTGAAATAATGACCTGATTTTACAAATATATTTTGCATTTTGTTGCCACCGTTGTCACTGCCGTGAAATTTACAACCCGTTCACTTTCAATAACGTTAGATTTCATTGCACTGTCATTTTTTCCAAGAAAACTGATATCATACCTGGTTTACAATTGGGAACTATGTAACTTGCCATGGCCGGAATCTGGAGAGCGGCATGAGAAACTAGGCAGGCATAAACAGTCCCTCCCTGGACCGGCTGTGCCTCTTCAAAGTAGCTGGAAGCTTCATACATTCCAGTTTTGCTGAGTTGTTTGGTGGTGTGAATTCCATTTTCAATGCTTCCATTATTTTTGTACCAAGTGATAGTTAGACCCGCCGGGTAAAATGAAGCCATTTCGCACACGAGCGTCAAAGAATCGGGTACGTTGCTTGCAGATGCGCGGGGAAGAATCTTCACGGGAGTTGGAAGAGCTGGCGAAAGATCGAGAAATGAAGTTATATATACCGTATATTCTGCAGAATGGCATTCACTTTTATTCGATTTGAGCTAAAACAGCTCAAACAGCTATCAATCTGTTTATTACTGGCGGAATTAAAACATCGCTTTATAATTATTGTAGATTATTGCATCATAGAGTATGAAGAATGTCAGTCGGCTTATTGTACCTGCGGTGGCTCTATGCAAGAAATAAGCAACTAATTTCACGCCTCGGCTCTTACCGCAGCGCAGCAAATATTCCACTTCAAGTGCATATCAAATTTCCTTTTAAATTTCTACTGAATCTGCTTCTAACAAGCTTTTCAGGCAGTGCATTCCAGATCTTTTGAACTCGGCGCAATTGTATCGTTCTCTATGTAAATCCTCGAAATTAGACTTTCCTGTTTGCCTGAACAGGTAGAAGAACTCGGAAGCACGGATGAAGCATTTGGCGTTGCTCCTGTACTGAATGGGAAATGCCTTTGTGAAGAGTTTATTTGCTCTCAATTAGCAACCTGATGAAACTTCCAGAAGGCCCTCAGACTATATCGCTACTTACAATGAACGGAGGAATTGTGATCCCACGCCCACAACCCATCCTGTTGCTGACTATAATCCGATAGCTAAACGGGGGTGATATAGTTCTATCGTGGGTTCGTAAGGAATGAACAAAATCCCAACCGGGGATTGAACAAAAGGCGAGACGTTCATTTCACTGCTTACTTCAACGTGCGACATGTATCTGAAGATTAATTACTGCGACGAATAGAGTTTGCACAACTCAGGAATAGATTCATCAAATTCTATATCGGCGACATATTCGTTTTTGAAGGGACTTGAGAAGATTCAGATTATTGTGTTAATCAGTCAGGAAGTGACCAAAGCGGCCGAATAAAGAACTGAAATGATAGCCAAACATCTGAGACCCTGATCCTTCAGATCTGGAGCACATGGTGAATTCCGTAGGTCAATGGCAGGATCCTTAACTCCGATTAGGTCGTGAGTTCCACGCTGTACTCCCCGCATTTGAGAACTTAATCAGTGCAAGCTCTCTGCTTTGGAGGAGATAAACTCTACGTAGCCTCCAGCACTACTCAGAGAAATACATTGACATTGTCCCCTTGGCTAGTAATTAGTACCCGAAACACTGTTAGTAATTATTTAGCAATTTCTCTTTTCCGTTTATGGAATATTATTGTGTGCAGATCTGCTGCCAGGTTCGTACATTAAAACAGTGATACACTTATAAAGCCCTATGCAGACATTCGTTTTAACGCAGGAAGAGTATAATTTGTGTTCTGATTGTAATTGGACTCAATAATAAGACTTGTAACATGATTTTTTTTAATAATAAGTACTATTTTAAAATATGCAAAACATTATTTATACCGAAATTACTTCAAGTTGTTTCACAATCTGCATCCGCACTTGAATGACCTGAAAACGTTTCCTGTGCAGGTTTGAACACATGAAAGAGCAGAAATAATTATTACTGAAGCAAGTAAGAAGGTGAAAAGACGATCTTCATTTCATGCCTAGAATCGTTCTATTGGAGCAATTAATTTCCAATGTATCTATTTAAGAATCGACCAAGCGAACGCTGAAGGGATGCTAATCTTTATTATTTGAATAACGTTGAGACTATGCAACCTCGCGTCTTAACACTTCTCTTACCACTGACGACGAGCGTTGTTCCACTTCCATTTGTGACCCAGTTTCCCTGAAGTGTCACTCCGCAGTAATAGACTCCAGAGTCCTGAATACTGATATTCAAGAGTTGAAAGGAGGCTCTTCCATTCCCAGTGGCAAACCATTTCCTGCTATCTGATCCTGGCCGCATCAAATCCTTTTCGCCGAGTTTCCACCAATGAATGTTCACATCTAAGTCGTCTTGAGAAGTAGGAAACGTGCAGTCGAATGCAATAGTAGTCCCGATTATCGAATGGATATTTTCAGGGGCCTGGGTCACTTCAATCAGAGGATTGGCAGCAACTATGAAAGAAAATGAACATTCGTTTTAGTTATAAAAAAAACAGACAGAGCGAGAGCGAGACACACACGTAAAGACAAGGAATGGGCGATAGTAAATACCATTCAAGATAATCCAGATGACCTGTGTGCTCTGAAGCACAACCCTCGATGCCATTTTAGCGATAGGTACTGGACATGTGAAGATAACACGAAAGTCTCGATCTGAGGAGAAATAGCGCCACGCATAACCTGATGAACAGTGTGAAGTGGTGACGTATGAGACGATACTCTACTGATTCTGGTGCCATCGGCCGAGTTTAAAGAGTAAGCTGAAGGCGTATGCTTCAGGTAGATTATTTAACCCTTATCACATCAACTCAAGGCAACTTCAAACTTCTTTTGTAAGGTATCTTCAAAGTTGCATAATATGTTGTACTTGATTAAATACTTTTGTGGAATCGTTTGAGCTTTCCAATGCAACTTGGTATATTTTATGGGCGTCTGTAATTGTGAAAGGAGGGTCACAATGTTCCACGTTCAATGCCACATGCACCATGCGTTGCAATTTCCTTTATATTAAGAAACTGCAATTCACGGGCAAGTTCGGTGTTGGGATGACAAAGCGTCAGATGGAAAACAAGATAAATCAGGAGGCGGTTATTACTGATACTAATTCAACTGATAGAAAAACAACAATCCTCCCAACATCAGAGGAAGCAAAGTACGAGCAGGGTTAGGAAGACTTCAGGAGGAGCAGGTCTTGAATTCAACAGTCTGCAGAAATTAGGTAGAGCTTCCAGGAAAATATATTCACAACACAACAAAGGAAAAAGAGGGAAACAGTTGGGGCCATGCGATGTAGAATATTCATGTTATGGGGGGGGGGGGGGCAAAGGGACAGGTAATAAGATTAAAAACAATTGTTGGGGGAGACATAATGATGTGGGAAATTTCTAACCAGTTGATAAGGTTTTTAAACAGAATACATTAAGACACTGACAGGACTACCAGTAAAGGGTTGAGTGATTTTTAGAACATGTTAATAAGCTAATGAGAGAATAGTTTACACATATGTGAAATCAGTAAGTGAGTTAAAGAAGTAATTATGATTTTAAAACATGTATATTGATATTTTAATGTATTTTAAGTGTTGTATAAAACAGTGTTCACTTCAGGCGAAAGCAGGTTACTGCAAGGGATGATAGTAAAGGCGAATAGTTCAGAGTCAAAGGCCTGGGAACGCGTAGTTAGCAAAGTTCATATCAGGAAAGTTTCTTATGCGGGAACACATATTGCAACATCAATGAATAGAAATAGTCATTGTCTAGGCTTAGGATGGGGACGTGCCCAGACACGGGCTCACATGTCTATCCAGTTTGGCAATGATTCAGTGGGAACGTCGACTATGACCTCTGTAGTAGCGTCTAGGGTAACCAGGCAAAAAGGAAGTGACTTTAGCCAAGATAGGAGTTAGCGTCCGAATTACATGGATGCATGCCATATCATTATGCTGAATGGTAAAATGCAATTAGCTGAGGTGAATGTTAGGGATTGTTATTGATGTGTGTATGATAAATGTAATTGATTTCAAGTTAATATAAGGCGGGAATTATTGATAAGAGAATCTATAATTGACCTGTTTTTGATTGTATACGTTAGATTCACCAGAGAGATTGTATCTCAGAGCTAAATAACCCTTTTTTGTGATCTCCTTGCAGCTGCTTGTTTTTGTTTTGAAGAAATGTTATGTCTCTATACAGAGATTTCTGTGTCATGAGTTTTGTATTGTTTATAGTTAAGACAGTACCGGTCATCTCGATTTACCTCACAACACCGAACAACCGGGCTGTTGCTATGTCCACCTGTGTCTGAGAGGCTGCAATCTCTCAACATAAGAACATAAGAACATAAGAAATAGGAGCAGGAGTAGGCCACCTGACCCTTCGAGCCTGCCCCGCCATTCAACAAGATCATGGCTGATCTGAAGCGAATCAGTTCCACTTACCCGCCTGCTCCCCATAACCCCTAATTCCCTTATCGATCAGAAAACTATCTACCCGTGATTTAAACATATTCAACGAGGTAGCCTCCACCACTTCAATGGGCAGAGAATTCCAGAGATTCACTACCCTCTGAGAGAAGAAGTTCCCCCTCAACTCTGTTCTGAACCGCCCCCCCCCCTTATTTTGAGGCTGTGCCCTCTAGTTCTGGTTTCCCTTCTAAGTGGAAAGAATCTCTCCACCTCTACCCTATCCAGTCCCTTCATTATCTTACATGTCTCTATAAGATCACCCCTCATCCTTCTAAACTCCAACGAGTACAGACCCAATCTGTTTAATCTCTCCTCATAAGCCACACCCCTCATCTCCGGTATCAACCTGGTGAACCTTCTCTGCACTCCCTCCAAGGCCAATATATCCTTTCGCAAATAAGGGGACCAAAACTGCACACAGTACTCCAGTTGCGGCCTCACCAGTGCCTTGTACAGTCGCAGCAAGACCTCCCTGCTTTTATATTCTATCCCCCTCGCGATAAAGGCCAACATTCCATTCGCCTTCTTGATCACCATCTGTGGGCATGTTCAACTCATAATATCATTGGACTTAACAGGTACTTCAGAGCTGCGGATGCATAAATAATGTTCCGGGGTGCAAAATTATAACACGATTAATTATAGTAATATTTGTCACCAATGTAAATCGTTGCCACCAATGTATTTCCTGAAACCATTCCATAAGAACTTCAATTAGCATTGTTACACCATGAACATTGAATAATCATCGGTTGTTTAATAATACCCATGTCTGTATGATTCTGGGAAAGATTGCGGCTTAGGAGTTCATTATCATTGTGTCATGCAGTATCACGTTGTGAAAACTGACTTCCTCACTCGAATTCACCGTATTATTAATAAAGTAATTAACACATGCAGTGCTCATATGTCTCACAGTCGCACATTATGAAGTTTTGGATATTTATTTTAAATGAGCGGATATAGACGGAAGTGAAATTTCAGGCTGATTGATTAAATGTAGTGCAGTTGACTGGTTGCACCAGCCGATGTGAAACAGGCACTGTGATGGAAATTCAAAGCAGCATCCGGCTGCAGACGCAAGCTACTTTAGAAGTTTTCTAAGGGCGATGTTATTGGACACCACAGCAGTACGATCCCCGCCACTGAGCAGAATGAGAGCAGCAACGTCAAGAGAATGCAATCACCTCCAATCTCTTCTGTAAATATCACGTCATATTGACCTGGAGGCACATTGCACTACAACAACCTTAAGTCAATAGCCTAGATTTTCCTAGCTAACAGGTAGCACTTGTAGAAAAAAATAATCACCAGCCTCTATAACCTTGCAATGCCATATAGATGCCAAAGGCAAAAGAATGAAAAGCATTAAGCCACACAGGTCTGGTCCATGATGGAAGAGGACTTGAAATGCCAAAGTGAAGGCAGCACTCTGAAATAATTGAAGGGATAATGAAATGTTGTAATAGGGGAATCGTTGGTTTCTAGCTGGTAGATATAGATGCGCCAAGTGATCCTCTAAATAAAGCTTTATGTTCAAAAGGCTTAGATTTATCTGCGCCTTAGCTTCATCCCAGCTGCATAGCTTAAGCCATTCATAACAACTGGAGAAAACATGTACTGTATTTTGACCAACTTTGTGCAAGAAAGTATTTGGGCTTCAGTTCCACATCTTAAGGTTATGTCAGGTAGGCCGGACAGAACTTCGTTTATATCGCGTCCTTCTCGCTTGGAAACAATCAGGTTAAAGAGTGAACTGGGTTTGGTGGCAATACCTTGTTGGGCAAAAAGCGCTTCCAACAAACAAACATTTCGAGTGTTCAAGAAACTTGACAAGGAAAAGTTCCGCCTTCTTAGACATCCTCATTGTGTGCAGTAACATTAATATTGCCCATACTTCACATCAACTGTTCGTCAAAACCAAATAATGCGGGAGTGCATCAATACCATTTTGTTATTATTCTGGATTTGAATTTTTTAATTTGCTATAA
The DNA here is from genome assembly GCF_964213995.1 of Mustelus asterias. Taxonomy (NCBI): domain Eukaryota; kingdom Metazoa; phylum Chordata; class Chondrichthyes; order Carcharhiniformes; family Triakidae; genus Mustelus; species Mustelus asterias. The sequence goes on along the minus strand of NC_135804.1, from coordinate 59,218,934 downwards.
ACAAAAGCTCTATCAACGTGAATCCGTCTGTAGACCAAACAATGGAAATTGCGCGGTTGGAGACCCAACAGCAGATCAGAGACTGCGACTAAAGAGGGAGAAAGGAGAAAAAGAAAGATGGATAGAAAGAATAAAAGGAGAAAATAATCTAAAATCTAACGATCGCTTCATATCGAGACCTCGCCTTGCAGTGTTAACATATGCTTGTCCAATGATTTTATTTTAGGTGCAACACTAACAGTCATTTAAGGTGGGAGTTTTAGCTATTTTGCTCTCCCCAGTCCATTGGCGCATAATCAGGCTACAAGATCTACCACAACACCAACTGATCTTCCCCGTGCACGAATTCCAAATTAAGCTCACAACATCTGAGATGAACTGTAGAATTCCAGTGCATAAACATTATGTCAACGGACATTAGGAACCCCATGTGCAGTATGGTTCAGCACTGCTTCCGGAGACTCGTTGTTCACCAAGTCACTAGCGAGCATTCAGAGATGTTTGAACGATCCGTCTTCCTTCTGAGGACAATTCGAGATAACTGATCGCAAAATCAAGCAGAGTTCTTGTATTTTAGATTTTAAAAACTCAAATGTCAAAATACTTAATAGGCCAAAGAGAAAGAAATTGCTCAAATGATCATCAGGGCGTGTTTGTGCCAAAAGAGTGTGTCTCCTGGATACTTCAGGAATAAGGTTTAAACTGACTTCTCTTTGAAAATCCGACAACCGCTGCGATGTGCTTGACGGTAGATGAATGAACATGTGCATCTCCTCCTATCTAACTGTCTGTGATTTCAAGCTAAATACACATGCAGCTTCGTTCTGCCTTCGTCGACTGGAGGGAAATAATTTTGTGCGGCAAGAAGCATCGCTGTATCTCGACTGCAAATGCCATCGACTTATGGCTAAACCGGATGAGGTCCTTGCTGCCACTGTTTACAACGTTCACACTCTGTAAATGTCATGCTACCTATCTTACATTTAGGTCACTTCTATCAGCTCTTATGACGCTGTCAGTGAGATACGTGGCTATTTATATGATGCCCTGCTTCTTGTAAGTAGAAATCATGTATTGGGTGTATCTGAGAACCAACCTTCTCACTCTCAAACTCGTAACTATGGTATAAAATGCATGAAGCGACATATCCACGGCATCGTGCATATAGGGATAGTGATTGGTGAAAAGGTAAAACGAGTTTGATGGGTTAAGATACAAGCACGGTAGCACATGGGCGGCACGGTAGCACAGTGGTTAGCACTGCTGCTTCACAGCTCCAGGGTCCTGGGTTCGATTCCCGGCTTGGGTCACTCTCTGTGTGGAGTTTGCACATTCTCCTCGTGTCTGCGTGGGTTTCCTCCGGGTGCTCCGGTTTCTTCCCACAGTCCAAAGATGTGCAGGTTAGGTTGATTGGCCATGCTAAAAATTGCCCTTAGTGTCCTGGGATGTGAAGGTTAGAGGGATTAGTGGGTAAATATGTAGGGATATGGGGGTAGGGCCTGGGTGGGATTGTGGTCGGTGCAGACTCGATGGGCCGAATGGCCTCTTTCTGTACTGTAGGGATTCTATGATTAAGCAGCTAAGGAATGGATTTTGCCCCTCGTGAGTCTCCCAAGACGGTGCCGTTTTTCATTGTTAAGTTGACCCTTTCAATAATGTATGCACTTTGATATTGCAGATTAGATATTTTTCAAATAGATCTCCACAAAGACTGTGAATTGGGCTTACGTGTCTGTGCGTCCGCGCGTAAGTAGTCACGCATGTATTTTGGGCATTAATCGAGCTTCTGTTGGTGAGATCTAAATTTTCCACTCCCTTGAGTGTAAACAAATGCAGCGTGTTCGGAAAGTCTAAGCGCAATTTTTCAAGCCCATACTGCGTTCAGTAAAAAGCAAAGAATGGCCATAATACAGATGAAACAGAACAGCAAGATGTCCTCTAAGAAATTATAAACTACAACGTTTGGACTACAGTAATTAGCAACGCTTCTCTTCAAATTTTGTCAATCAAAAGATGATTAAATAAAAATTTCATCACTTTAACCAAATCCTTTTGACGTTTTGGGAATGTGTCCACAACTTAAAAGCTGGATGCCATGTGATCAGTTCTTACAGCATTGCAGACCATTCCATTCCACCAGGGCAGACTTTGCATGCTAAATCATCTGTGAAGATAAGTAAACGGCCAGAAGTCGTACTTAGGCCAATGCACTCATTGCATAATTACTGTCTTTGGTAGGCCCTCAAAGCCTGGAACGCGCAACTCTCGGAGCACAGGCCGTGTTAGGAACCTGCGTTTGGCCGTCTTTAACGTGAGGGGGCTGTTGCGCAGCAGCTGCAACACAATTCTAGCTGACAAGGAAACCCTCCCGTTCTTACCTTCTGCCATAGGCAGGATGTTCAGGTTAACAATCACCCTGCTGACCCACGTTATCAGCGCATTTTGCTTGGCCAACAAGTCCGGTGTGGGGCTCAAAGCGGGATTTTCAGGCGCACGGGTCGATGCGCCACAATACTCATAGAATAGAAACACTACAGCACAGAAAGAGGCCATTCGGCCCATCGAGTCTGCACCGACCACAATCCCACCCAGGCCCTACCCCCATATCCATCCACTAATCCCTTTAACCTACGCATCTCAAGACACTAAGGGGCAATTTTAGCATGGCCAATCAACCTAACCCGCACATCTTTGGACTGTGGGAGGAAACCGGAGCACCCGGAGGAAACCCACGCAGACACGAGGAGAATGTGCAAACTGCACACAGACAGTGACCCAAGCCGGGAATCGAACCCAGGACCCTGGAGCTGTGAAGCAGCAGTGCTAACCACTGTGCTACCGTGCCGCCCATTACTTAAACCTACTGATGTAACATTGGAAGTTGAAAATGATAGGAACAATTTCGCCGCCTTAACGTGTCGCAATTATAGATTCAAATTGATAATGAGTTAGGAAAGTTTACAATGGTAAATATCAAATATAGTATCCGTGTCATGTAAATATTTTCTGTTTCTGCAATTACACTGGAAAGTGAGGTGCAATAACCGTCGCTTCGCAACACCGGGTACATGCTTATATTTTTAGAGTGTTGCAATTAACAGCTAAATTTAAAGCTTGCACTGCTGCAGCGGAAATGAGCTATTGAGCCATGTCTCGCTTTAAGAAATCAACACGCCTGTCTTAATGTTTCGCAATGTTTGTCGATATAGTAACAGCACAAGGCGGAACATTTAGCTGATCGCTTCCACGCGTTAACTTTTTCACTGCTCGCGCGAATGTTTCATCATTTAGTTATCGAAAGGTTGCTGAAGCATGTGCTGTTATTGCACGACAAAGCCTAATGCGATGATAATTTGAAACACAATCGTATTAAAACAGTTCTTGAACATTTACTTACAAGTAATGGACACTTTATCACTTGAGAAAATTTGCCAGACCTTTATAGAAACACAAATTCAGCAAGACCCGATGAGCACCCATTTTTTTACAAGCAGACTGTGCTTGGTTTCTCTTAGGTAATTCTTTGAGAAATAACAAAGGTAAAAAAAAAAGGAAATTTGTGGATGTGACTTACAGGGGTTTTCGGAAGGCGTTTGATAAGAAATCATGAAAGAGGGCACCACGTAGAAGTAAGTTGAATCTAGTCACAAGTACTGCCAGATGGAAAACAAAGCACAATTATAAAAGCAAGCTTCTAGAATTTAAATATTTAATGACCGGTGTTGCACAGCATGATTTGGTGCTGTTCTACTTTATGAGACATGTAAGTCATCGGTTCATCAGAATTCAGGGGTTAGCATCCAATTTTGAAGCTATTATATAATGCGTAGGAGAGTATGGCGAATGTGAAATCCTGCAGCGGAATACTGATCGTCATTGTAGGTTGGGCGGTTAAGCCCATGTAGAAAATAAAAAATGTAAATGTAGAGAGTAAAAAATGTTTGAAGGTGTCCATAATTGGGGGAGAAACCGAAGAGCCTTAAATAGTTAGATTCGAAGTCGGGCAGAGGAGCACGTACCTTGCTGTGTGGCTGCATAAGTATTTAAAAATGCTACCATACAAATAGAACCCTTCGAGGCTTAAATAAAAAACTGATGAGATAATGTTGCACTTGACGTTATTAGACTGCAGTTGTTCTTTGAGACATGAACGTCTTTTTGAAGGAAATATACAAAAACTTATGTAAGTAGGTTTAAGAAATCCATTGTTGAATATTATAATAAGATAGTTACAGTATGACAACTGGTATACCTTATAATTGCAAAAGTGAATAACAGCTAAATATCCAATAATACAGAATTTACTTTAAAAGTGTTTTTCCTTACATGTATTTATATTGCTGACTAATAATCTCCAAATAATTAAAGAATCAAATAATTTTTTATATACTACGATGTTACACATCAGTGATTGTAAATACTGATATACATGCGCATATAAATTATTTATACTTTCGCTGCTGAGCCAGTAAACCTTGGAGCCCCTGCTCTTTTCCAACCCACCAGCTTTCATTTTTAGTGAAATTAATATAGATGCGGCACAGATATACAACAATAACTGACTTCTGTGCCCAAGCTCGTGACTCCATTTGGTTGCTGCTTCTCTCTATATCTCCTTTGTTGCTCCCTTTGGGTTTTCGTCTGTGGTTCGGTATATTGTTCGCTTCTTTAGTTACTTCTAATAATCTCCCTGTCTCAAATTCAAACAATTCTAGAGCCGTATGTGTTATCTTGTCCGGGCTGTTCCTTGTTTTATCTGAAAAAAAATGTTTAAAGGGATAATTGATTTGTCATTTTTACCAATTTGCAGTTGAAGTCAGGGTTATCAGGAAAATGTACAAACGCCCTTCGATGCGACACAAAGTCACAGCAACGTCAAGTACTCCGCTATTACATTACTGTTAGCTCTTCGCAGGTGTTCGATACTGTCCCTTCTCTACTTCTCAGACGCACCTGAGCGTACGTTGTCACCTCCTCTTTAGCTTTACGTCTTGGAGTTTTAGTGGACTTATTCAAATCCACTGCAGCATATGTCACAACCTTGTGCTGAGCTGTCTGCGTGTGACAGAACGGAAACATTTCGTTATCTGGTAAGTTAATTGGTGTCACCAGAATTAAAATTTCTGATTAAACACTGAACATCAATGAGACATGCCCTACGCATTAAATGCAGAACTGACCGTGACTATCTTTAAAGATGTGTCGGTAAATAAAGTGTCAATTGGAACTTGCATTTCATCCTATAAAAGCAAATTACTGCGGATGCTGGAATCTGAAACCGAAAGAGAAAATGTTGCAAAATCTCAGCAGGTCTGGCAGCAACTGTAAGGAGAGAAAAGAGCTGACGTTTCGAGTCCAGAGCTTTGACAAAGGGTCGTCAGGACTCGAAGCGTCAACTCTTTTCTCTCCTTACAGATGCTGCCAGACCTGCTAAGATTTTCCAGCATTTTCTCTTTTGGTTACATTTCATCCTGCCGATTTTCGCTTATTGATGCGTTCAGACAAGATACAATTTCAGCACTTTAAACGGCGAAAATGTACAAACGCCCTTCGATGCGACACAAAGTCACAGCAACGTCAAGTACTCCGCTATTACATTACTGTTAGCTCTTCGCAGGTGTTCGATACTGTCCCTTCTCTACTTCTCATACGCACCTGAGCGTACGTTGTCACCTCCTCTTTAGCTTTACGTCTTGGAGTTTTAGTGGACTTATTCAAATCCACTGCAGCATATGTCACAACCTTGTGCTGAGCTGTCTGCGTGTGACAGAACGAAAACATTTCGTTATCTGGTAAGTTAATTGGTGTCACCAGAATTAAAATTTCTGATTAAACACTGAACATAAATGGGACATGGCCTACGTATTAAATGCAGAACTGACCGTGACTATATTTAAAGATGTGTCGGTAAATACAGTGTCAATTGGAACTTGCATTTCATCCTATAAAAGCAAATTACTGCGGATGCTGGAATCTGAAACCGAAAGAGAAAATGCTGGAAAATCTCAGCAGGTCTGGCAGCATCTGTAAGGATAGAAAAGAGCTGACGTTTCGAGTCCAGAGCTTTGACAAAGGGTCGTCTGGACCCGAAGCGTCAACTCTTTTCTCTCCTTAAAGATGCTGCCAGACCTGCTAAGATTTTCCAGCATTTTCTCTTTTGGTTACATTTCATCCTGCCGATTTTCGCTGATTGATGCGTTCAGACAAGATACAATTTCAGCATTTTAAACGGCAATCTCAGCTCCCAAAAACAACCTTTAGATGGTCCGACATATGACGATTACAGCGCTGTATGTTAATGAAACTATCAACTTCATAGAATCCATACAGTGCAGAAGAATGTGCACCGACTCTCTGACCGAGTATCTGACTCCGTTTCTCCCCCGCCCTATCCCTTAACCCACACATTTGTCATGGCTAATCCATCTAATTTACATACCTTTTGACAATAAGGGGCAATTTAGCAAAGTCAATCCACCTAAACGGCACGTTTTTGGACACTAAAGGGCAATGTAGCATGACCAATCTACCTAATCCGCATATTTTTGGACTCTGGGAGGAAACTAAGCCGGCACGGAGAGAACGTGCAAACTCCATGTAGGCAATCGCCCAAGGCTGGGGTTGAACCCGGTTCCTGGAGCTGTGAGGCAGCAGTGCTAACTACTGTGCTGCCCTCATTTGCCCCTTCATTTTTCCTCTTTCAACAACCTTCAGCAGCATCCTAGCAAGCATCGAATGATTTTCAAAACACGATGTTAATAAAGCATCAATTAGAGATAAATGCCGATAGTTAAATAGACCGTGACGAAGTATCTTCATTACAACATTTATATAAAAGTCAACCCACCAGCTCGTCATCAGTGTTCACTATTGTCACACTTTCTTGTTTATCTGGAAAATAAGCAGATGCTTTCAATGCTTACGATCTCTCGTCACTTTCCATATTTGTGCCTTCAAAAGTATTTTTAGAGGCTAGGTAAAGTTTAACACACACTTGGAGAAACACGCATGCACACAATTACACAAACAGAGACACTCACAGAAACACGCACAGAAACACACACGGACGCAGGCTACAGCGGGGATGGAAAGAAAAATCCCTGGATTCTATTAATATTACTAAAGGTGAAACTGAGAGCGACCAAGTATTTAGTTGGCAGGGCACATAAAATGTCCATTTAATGCAGATTAACAATGCTTTAATATTGGATGTGAAACCACATGGACAAGACAGTGTGTCATACGAGGGAACGATCGAGCTGTGGGGTGTTCTAGACCATGGCAAAACGGAATACAATTTTGATAATTAATAATAAAACCCAAACGTTTGTTCAAAGAGATACGGAGTGATTATTCATTATCGGGGTCGGAATAAATTTGATCCTTTAGCCTGCAAAGCGGCGGCTCGACCATGTTGTTTATGGAAAGATGTGAGAATATTAAGGGTGTAGAAAATGTCAAGCTGCTATCTTGCTTCATTCATTCTCAAGACGTAGGTGCCGCGGACAGGCATCTTTGTTGTCCCCCCTCTGGCTGTCATTAGCTAGATACAACTAAATGGCTTGCGTGACCACTTCAGAAGTTATTAAAAAATTGAGCATACTTCTGTCGGACTGGAGTCACATATAGGTCAGGCCGCGTTGAATCTGTCTCCGTCTCTAAAGGACATTAATCAGTGACTTGATATTTTTTGCCAGTCTTCAGATTAATCGTATTCTGCTGATGCCAGATTTTCACATTTTTAAGTGAATTATAAACCTTCTCCATCTGATTTACCATCTGCCAGAATGTGGACGTTACCAATGTAATATACAAATAATCAGATTAATTAAATTCTAATTTTGTGACAATTACTACGTTATAAAATCACCCCCAGTTGACGCTCACGATTTCGGTTTTTCTTGCATCCAATAAGTGACAATTGCGTAATCCTTATGCTTACAGTGCCGCCGAGCACGATCTCTCCGTTCGCCTGAAGATTTGCATTAAAATCGAATGCGTAAAGTGGCACCTACCTGTATTCTTCAGACAGACTCTCGTCCCAATTATGACCATGAATATCAGAAAAGCCAATCCACCCACCGTACATCCAGAAATCCAAATGTACTGATACTTGCCATCAGACTCTGCAAAATTGAAATCATGCTGAGTTCTAATTCATTTCGGTCGCTACCTAAAAAAAATCCTCGAATTAATATTGTCTCATCACAGCTGCTTTCAGGCCCGCTGAGATTTCCCAGCATTTGCCGTTTTTCTTTCAGATTCCAGCATTCGCAGTAATTTGCTTTTACCTAATTTGTTGGTTAAACTAGTGCTCATGTTTTCTGCAACTGGGTAATATGATCAGAGCAGAGCATCGGGGCGGCACAGTAGCACTGCAGCTTTACAGCGCCAGTGACCCGAGTTCGATTCCAGGCTTGGGTCACTGTCTGTGTGAAGTTTGCACTTTCTTCCCATGTCTGCGTGGGTTTCCTCTGGGTGCTCCAGTTTCCTCCCACAGTCTGAAAGACGTGCTGGTTAGGTGCATTGACCCGAACAGGCGCCGGACTGTGGCGACGAGGGGAATTTCATAGTAACTTAATTGCAGTGTTAATGTAAGCCTTACTTGTGACTAATAAATAAACTTTAAAACATTACTTCAAATTATTCGGAATTTACCATACTGAATTGATGTCCAACTAATTTATTCTCACAACACCAGAATAACCTGCGAGGGAGAGTACCAGTTTGGGGCGCTCAAAACATTCCATTCGAGTACATTTCGATGGATCAATAGACTTGTTCTTGCACTTGACTTGTCGTTTTCTCTTATTTAATAAAATATTCGTAATTCAATGAAACGAAACTCGCCACTGCTAAGAGAAATATGGACATTATTCAGTCCCTTAATATGCAAATTGAATCTTGTGTAGCATGTCAACTGAAGTAAGAAGCAGTACGGAGGGAGGTTATTTGTTAATAACAGAACTTGCTAATTAATAAACAGATGAATCGCAATCAGTTATACTGCAGACCTGGGCTGCAAGCGAAATGAAATATTACAAAACAGCGTTTTTACTCCTAACCGCTAGATCATGGAGAGGCATTGCTGCCTGCTCACAGTACTAACTTCTGACCCATTCACAGTTGGGCAAACCAAACAAACTGTCACTTCTGGTTCTGCAGCTCGTGTGAGGAAAACTGGTAATAGAAAATATAAAATCAGGATGAGAAATGGCCAAGTGCGAGTGTTTAATAATAAGCATGATATGTAAAATAAATGGACAGAAGATGTAGCCCGCCTGCAACTTTTTCTTTTTAAAAATTTGGAACCTGCCGAGCTTCAATAGGCAGGAGAACAACAATGATATTACTTCGTTTTGACAAAAGGGTTGGGCCAATAACATTTTACATAGAATTATTCAATTTTCTCTTTAATTTTAAATTTACCGGTATTTTATTTTAAAACTATCTTCATGATTAGTGATGTCAATACCTTTCTCTGATTTTTAAAAACTGCTAACTTCACTTCTTGGCCTGTTGGCCACATACCTGAGCAGGAGTTGGTAACAGTGTGAATGGCAATGGCGGGAGTCCGGAGGGAGATGTGAGTTACCAAACAGATGTAAACTGCTTCGTTCCGCACAAAGTGCGGCTCTTCAAAAGAGCTGGAAACTTCATACAGTCCTTCTGCGTTCTGGTGTTTGATCGGATTTCCCACCGTTGTGATGTTGACGCCATTTTTATACCAAAGGAGGGTCAAATCACCCGGGTAAAATCCAGCCGTCTGACACACAAGAGTCAGGAACGTAGTTGAATTGCTTGCGGGATGCTTAGCGAAAATCTTTAACGGAGTTGGTGTAGCTGCGAACAGAACATGGGGAAAGTCAGGTTGGTGGAGAAATGTTCAGAGTAAGGAATAAGAGACGGATTATATCCTCATTACTCAAAAAGTTGATAGACCTGAGACTTTAACTTTGCCTCTCTCTTCGCAGACATGCCCTGAATTGCTGAGTATTTCCAGCAGTTTGGAATAACACAGCAAATAAAATGTCACACTCCGCTGCGTAATTAGCAGTTGTGCACAGAGCTTTACAATATCAAAGGCAGCACAATAAAATAATGGCAAAACAGCGTGCTTGATGTTCCCGGCCATTTCAGTCACTTACCGCAGACGATTAAATTTGATCCTGTTCCATTTCCACTATTTTTTCCCTGACGGATCACTGCGCAGTGATAGATTCCTGAGTCCTGGAGAGTCGCGTTTCGCAGCTCAAATGAACCACCTCCTTTAATTTTGAAATCGAATCGTTTTCTGTCATCGGTTCCTATTGTCATATATTTATTCTCACCCTGTTTCCACCAAAGCACCTCGACATCCACATTGTCATGAGAAAGGGGGATTATGCAGTAGAAGGTGATGTTTGTCCCCCTCAATATAGTTAACTGTTTAGGACTTTGAGACACTCTGATCGAAGTTCCTGGAGCACCTGTTAGAAAGTATATTTAAAGTTTGTATTAATTAACTGTATTCAATGCGAAAGGAGAGAGCTTAGAACATGTTTCTGCATGGAAATGCAGAAGAGGTTTTGAAGGACGAACTGCCTTTAATTCTATCGACTTGGGAACAATGAAATATTTATTTCTTTAATAAGACAGTTGGGGTAGATAATATCCCAATACCTGTTGAAATGATCTTCAGGAGAGACAGGGACGTTAACAGAAGGATCAGATTGGACAACATTCTGTGATAAAGGTTCAGTTGATGTCTGACAGGAGTGACCGTGTGTTTATCACTGTGTGAATTGTCTGCTGAATATTTGATCTGAAAACCATCGCAATGACGTTTGACATCCTGTTTTACGCTTGTTCAAAAATACGTTTCGTTTGTGACCGTCCGGCAGCTTTTGGAATCACCTGCAGCACGATCAACTAAAAATGAGGGTTAAAAAAAACTGAGTTTCAAAAAGGATGATTTACAACATCAGCTTGCTTTTTTACCCACCCCCTTGACGCGATAACATCGAATCATACAGCGCAGAAGATGCCCTTCGGTCCATCGAGTCTGCAACAACACGTGTGAAATACCTGACTTCCCATCTAATCCCATTTATCAGCACTTGACCCGTAGCCTTGAATGTCATGGCGTTCCAAGTGCTCATCCAGGCGCATTTTATGAGGTAACCCGCCTCTGCCACGCTACCAGGCAGTGCATTCCAAACCGTCACCGCACTCTGGGTGAAAGGATTTTCCTCACGTCCCCCATAAACCTCCTGTCCCTCACCTTGAATTTATGCTCCCTCATAACTAACCCTTCAACTAAGGGGAAGAGCTGCTCCTTATCCACTCTGACTATGCCCCTCATAATCGTACACACCTCGATCAGGTGCACCCCTCTCCCCCGTCCAGTCTTCTCTGCTCCAACAAAAACAATCCACGTCTATCCAACCTTTCTTCATAACTTAAATGTTCCATCCCAGGTAGCACCCTGGTGAATCTCCTTTGCACCCACTCCAAAGCAACTACAGCCTTCCAAGAATGTGGCGACCAGAATTCATAGAGTCATAGTCATAGAGTCATAGAGGTTTACAGCATGGAAACAGGCCCTTCGGCCCAACTTGTCCATGCTGCCCTTTTTTTTTAAACCCCTAAGCTAATTCCAATTGCCCGCATTTGGCCCACATCCCTCTATACCCATCGTACCCATGTAACTACCTAAATGCTTTTTAAAGGATAAAATTGTACCCGCCTCCACTACTACCTCTGGCAGCTTATTCCAGACACTCACCACCCTCTGTGTGAAAAAATTGCCCCTCTGGACACTTTTGTATCTCTCCCCTCTCACCTTAAACCTATGCCCTCTAGTTTTAGACTCCCCTACCTTTGGGAAGGTATATTGACTATCTACCTTATCTATGCCCCTCATTATTTTATAGACTTCTATAAGGTCACCCCTCAGCCTCCTACGCTCCAGAGAAAAAAGTCCCAGTCTATTCAGCCTCTCCTTATAACTCAATCCATCAAGTCCCGATAGCATCCTAGTAAATCTTTTCTGTACTCTTTCTAGTTTAATAATATCCTTTCAATGACCAGAATTGCACACAGTATTCCAAGTGTGGCCTTACCGATGTCTTGTATAACGTCAACAAGACGTCCCAACTCCTGTATTCAATGTTCTGACCGATGAAACCAAGCATGCTGAATGCCTTCTTCACCACACAGCACTCTTGCTATGGCCTCACTAAAGTTATATACAACTCCAACATGACTTCCCTGCTTTTGTAAGCTCCGCCTCGATTGATAAATGCAAGTGTCCCAATTACTTTTTCAACAATGTACTGACATGTGCTTGCGGTTTCAGAGATCTCTGGACAAAGACCCAATGGTCCCTTAGTTTCACAGAACTCCCTAGTGTCATGCCATTCATTGAGTGCTTCTTGTCCAATTATTCCTTCCAAAGTGTATCACCTCACATTTTTCAGGGTTAAATTCAATCTGCTACATATCTACCCATGTGATTATCCCATCTCTATCTCCTTGCAGCCCAAGACACTCTACCTCACTGTTAAGTATCCGGCCATTTTTTGTGCCATCCACAAACTTATTAATCCTACCTCCCACAGTTACCTATGCTGTTTATATAAATGATGAATAATAGGGGACCCAGCACAGTTCACCACTGGACTCTGGCTCCCAGTCACTAACGCAGCCATCATCAAGTGTCATCACGCTCTGTCTCCCTCAATTGAGCCAATTTTGAATCCATTTTATCAATGTATCCTGTATTCCATTTAATTTCTTTATAAGTCTCCCATGTGGGACCTTGAAAAAGGCTTTGCTGAAATACATATAAACTACATTTGAGGAGGTGAACTTAGTCAGCTCCTCAAAAAATTCGATCAACTTTGGTAGGCATGACCTCCCTCTGACAAAGCCATGCTGGCTATCCTTAATCGAACTTGCTTCGCTAAATGAGAGGTGGATGCTCTCATTCAGAATTTTCTCCAATAATTTCCCTATGATTGACCTGTGACTCACTGGTCTGTACTTACGTGGCTTTCCTCTACAATCCTTCTTAAATAGCGGAACCACATTCAAGGTTCTCCAGTTCTCTGGCACCTCCTCTGTGATGTGGAGATGCCGGCGTTGGACTGGGGTAAACACAGTAAGAGTTTTAACAACACCAGTTAAAGTCCAACAGGATTATTTGATACCAAATAAACCTGTTGGACTTTAACCTCGTGTTGTTAAAACTCTGACTGTGTTTACCTCCTCTGTGGCCAGAGAGAAATTAAAAATTGGGTCAGAACCCTGCAGTCTCCTCTCTTGCCTGCCACAGAAGCCTGGGACACAATTCACCTGGACCTGGCGATTTGTCCACATTTAAGCTTGCCAATACTTCCAGTACCTTATCCTTCCCTATGTCAATTTGCTCAAGAACCTCACAGTCCCTCCTTCTGAGCTCCATACCTTCATCCTCATTCTCTTGGTGAAGGCAGATGTGAAGCATTCGTTGAATACTGTCTCACTCCACCTACAGACTGGCCCCTTGCTCCCTAATGGACCCTACTCTTTCCCTGGTTAACCTCTTCCCATTGATATATTTATAGAATACGTTGGGTTTTTCCCTACTTTTACAAGCCAGAGCTCTCTTATGTCCCCTTTTAGCATTTCAAATTGCTTTCTTACAGTCTGCCCTGCATGTTCTGTATTTCACTAATGACTCTGCTGATTTGGTCTCCTTGTAACTGCTAAAAGCTTTTCTTTTCCTTTGCATCTTGCCTTGAATATATCTGGTCATCCATGGTTCTCTGGGATTGTTACTCTTTCCCATCACCCTACTTGGAACATGCTGGGCTTGTACCCCCTCTATTTCCTATTTGAACACCCCCATTGTTCTTCTGTAGATTTCCCCAATTGTAGCTGTTCGTAGATTGCCTTAGCAAGATCCTGTCTCATTTCTTAAACTCCGCTCTGCCCAATCCAAAACCTTTTTGGGAAGTTGTATATTTCTTTGTCCATAACAAGCTTAAATCATACCATGATCTGGTCGCTACCACTAAAATGATCCCACACTACCAGCTCAACCACTTGTTCGGCTTCATTCTCCAGAATTAGGCCCAGCACAGCTCCTTCCCTTGTCGGACGCTCTACATATTGGCCTAAAGTTCTCCTCCACGCATTTCAAAATATCTACTCCAGTCAAATCCTTAACATTATGTTTATCCAGTTAATGTTGGGAAAGTTGAAATCACCTATTATAATTATCCTACTGTTATTATTTTCACAGGCCTTTGCATATTGTACACATATTAGCCCCTCAAATTCCAACTGACTCTTTGGGGTTTATAATAAACACCTAGCAATGTGGCTTTATTTTTTATTCCTAAGTTCTACCCACAAAGCTTCATTCAATGCCCCTTCGAAGATAGCAACTCTCCTTACTGCAGCAACTGACTCCTTAACTAATAATTCAATGCTTGCTCCTCTCTTTCCCACTCCTCTGTCTTGCCTGAAGTTTCTATATCCCGGGATGTTGAATTGCCAGTACTGACCCTCTCCCAACCGTATCTTTGCGATGGTTATTATTACAATTCCACATGTCAATCCTCGTCCTTAATTCATTTGCTTTACCTGCAACACTCCTGGTATTAACGTAGAGGCCATCCAGCCTTGCCTTACTCCCTTGAAACTTGGTAAAGCTGTTCTCCCTCTGACTTGATTGTCTTATTGTATTATGCGGTGACCCTATTCCGCTCATAGTCTGTGTCCCCTGCTCCTGCCAAATTAGTTAAAACTCCTCCCAACAGCACAAGCAAAATGTCCCGCAAGGACATGAGTCCTGCCCTGGTTCAGCTGTAGACCATCCCGCTTGTACACATCTCACATTTCCCTGAACTCGTCCCAGTAATCCAGAAATCTAAAACCTTCTTTCCTGCACTAAATCTTAAGCCACGCATTCACCTGCGGTATTCTCCTATTTCTGTGTTCGCTACCACGTGACACTGGGAATAACCCAGAGATCACTCAACAAGAGATCGTGCCTTTTATTCCACTGCCTAGCCTCTAATGCTTGATGCAAGACCTCATCCTTCTTTCGAACTTTTGAACGATGTCATTAGCACGAACATGCACCATGACTTCTGTCTTATCACACTCACTTTCAGGATGCCTTGCAGCAGTTCAGTGGCCTCCCAGACCCTAGCACCAAGGAGGCAACACGCCATCCTGGAGTCATGTTGACGGCCACAGTAGCGCCTATCTGTTACTCTGACTATAGAATCCCCTATTACTAATGCCCTGCTTCTCCCCACCCCACCCCCAGGACAGACAGGCTGCATGTGGTGCCAGAAGCTTGGGTCCGTACGCACTCCCTGGAGGAACCAGCGCCCTCATTAGCCTCCAAAATGGAGTACCGATTTGCGAGCGAGACCCCAGAAGACTCCTGAACTACCCGTTTGTTGCTCTTGGACTGCCCGTGGGTCAGCCGTTCCCCTGCTGCCTTCAGCTGTAGTGTGAACATATCTCTAAACGTGCTATCCACAGTGCTCTCAGACTCGTGGATGATGCACAGAGTCCCCAGCCGCTGTTCCAGCTCGGACGCTCGGGCTTCCAGGAGCTGCACCTGGACACACCTTCTGCACACACGTTGGTCCCCGGCACGGGTAATTTGCCCGGCCTTCCACATGGAGCAAGAAGACCAGACCACGGCTTCGAGCTCTGCGGTCATCATCACTAAATCCTTTTAAGTTTCAAAACGTTAGAAGTCTTAAAAAAGGAAATAAATCAAATAACTCCATACCCTTTGCTTTAATTTTTGTACCACGAATTTTTACTTTCCACAATTTCTGTTTCCCTACCCAGCCTTCACTTCCGAAGTCAGAAAGGAATAAGAGAGAAAGACTCACCGCCCATGTTCACTCCTCCTACCTTGGCCTGCAACTGCCCTCACTGACGTGTGTACAGTAAAGAGAAACAAGGCAACAATACTCCCTCCTGCACTTTCCTGAACTCCCACACTCACCTTAACTTGCAAGCACACAGAGCAAAATGGCACTCCGTGCGAGGGCATCGGGTATTTAGTTTTTATAGTCTCTGCCTTCCCGTTCGCAAAAGAACAGTCTAAACTGGTTTAATATCTGCCCTAAATTAATCATCTGGCTAGTCCACTAAGGGTCCTTGTTTCTACCTTTTTTAGATCTAAAGTACTTTCTAATCCAGCAATATGCAGTCGAGGAAAAATATCAAACATTTGTGTTAGCATTGCGAACAAGATTTAAGGTTAATTCTCTTCAAATTCTTCTAATCTCCCACTCTCACCTTAACTCCCAAGCACTCAGAGCAAAATGGCACTCCGTTTTCTAGGGCACTTCATTGAACCGTTATGAAATGAATTGACACCAAAGTAATAAGGAGATCCACTGGAGCAAGCTGAGAGGGGTGATTGAAAGCAGCAGTGCTGGTGAGAGATTAATTGAATTGTTTATTTATTTAATTAGTCAGCTAGTGTGTGTATTTTTTTGGCCTTTACTTTAACAGCAGTTTTTCAAGTTTAAAGTGAAAACTAGAAGTGGGCAGCAAAGGAGTCTGGGAAGGGTTTTTATTTTAACTTTAAAAGTCAGTTACCCGGGAGGTTCCCCCTCATTGATCCACTGGAGCAAGCTGAGAGGGGTGATTGAAAGCAGCAGTGCTGGTGAGAGATTAATTGAATTGTTTATTTATTTAATTAGTCAGCTAGTGTGTGTATTTTTTTGGCCTTCACTTTAACAGCAGTTTTTCAAGTTTAAAGTGAAAACTAGAAGTGGGCAGCAAAGGAGTCTGGGAAGGGTTTTTATTTTAACTTTAAAAGTCAGTTACCTGGGAGGTTCCCCCTCATTGATCCACTGGAGCAAGCTGAGAGGGGTGATTGAAAGCAGCAGTGCTGGTGAGAGATTAATTGAATTGTTTATTTATTTAATTAGTCAGCTAGTGTGTGTATTTTTTTGGCCTTTACTTTAACAGCAGTTTTTCAAGTTTAAAGTGAAAACTAGAAGTGGGCAGCAAAGGAGTCTGGGAAGGGTTTTTTAAGCGCGTGAAGTATAAAAGATAGGCTGCAGTATACATCGGGAAGCGTCGGGAGCGGGCAGTGGAGTGTGTGGGAAGCAGAGTGTGAGCTATAAGACTTTGGCTCACAGGGCTTAGGCTGAAAGGGCGAGCAGGGGTGAGTTGAATTCATTTTTGCACTTTCTACCTGGTACTGGCAAGGTATCTAGAGGGGATGGGTGTGCAGGCAGTGCAATGTTCCTCTTGCACTATGTTTGAGGTGAGGGACGACGACAGTGTCCCTACTGATTACACCTGTGGGAAGTGCACCCATCTGCAGCTCCTCCAAAACCGTGTTAGGGAACTGGAGCTGGAGTTGGATGAACTTAGGATCATCAGGGACGCAGAGATGGCCATAGACACAAGCTTTAGGAATACAGTTACTCCGAGGATTGAAAACAGATGGGTGACGGTGAGAGGGGCTGGGAGGAAGCAGTCCGTGCAGGGATCCCCGGTGGTCGTTCCCCTTAGCAACAAGTATTCCGCTTTGGATACGGTTGAGGGGGATGACATACCAGTGGGGAGCCGCAGTGAGAGGATCTCCAGCACTGTGTCCGTCTCTGTGGCTCGGGAGGGAAAGGGGGAGAGCGGGAGGGCGATAGTTATTGGGGACTCGTTAGTTAGAGGGATAGATAGGAGGTTCTGTGGCAGCAAAAGAGACTCACGGATGGTATGTTGCCTACCGGATGCCAAGGTCCGTGATGTCTCAGACCGTGTTTTCCAGATTCTGAAGGGGGAGGGGAAACAGTCACAAGTCGTGGTGCACATTGGTACCAATGACATAGGTAAGAGAAGGGACGGGGATTTAAAGCAGGAATTTCTGGAGCTGGGCTGGAAGCTGAGAGCCAAGACGAAACATGTGGTCATCTCTGGTACGTTGCCGGTACCACGTGATAGCGAGTTGAGGAACAGGGAGAGAGTGCAGTTAAATATGTGGTTGCAGGGATGGTGTAGGAGGGAGGGTTTCAGATACGTGGATAATTGGAACACGTTCTGGGGAAGGTGGGACCTGTACAAACAGGATGGGGTGCACCTGAACCAGAGGGGCACCAATATCCTCGGAGGGAAATTTGTTACGGCTCTTCAGGGGGGTTTAAACTAATTTGTCAGGGGAGTGGGAAAGGGAGTTGTAGTCCAGAAGTCAGTGAGGGTGGTGAGGTATTGGGGGAGGTATCAGGGTCAAGGGTGGGTACTGGTAGACAGGAAGGTGGGTTGAAGTGTGTCTACTTCAATGCAAGGAGCATCCGGAACAAGGTAGATGAACTTGGGGCGTGGATTGGTACTTGGGACTACGATGTTGTGGCCATTACGGAGACATGGGTAGAACAAGGACAGGAATGGTTGTTGGACGTTCCGGGGTATAGATGTTTCACTAAGTGTAGGGAAGCTGGTAAAAGAGGTGGAGGAGTGGCATTGTTAATCAAGGATAGTTTAACGGCTGCGGAAAGGCACTTCGTGGGGGATCTGCACACTGAGGTAATATGGGCTGAAGTTAGAAATAGGAAAGGAGCAGTCACGTTGCTAGGAGTTTACTATAGGCCCCCAAATAGTAATAGAGATGTGGAGGAAGAAATTGCTAAGCAGATTATGGATATGTGTGGGGGTCACAGGGTAATTGTCATGGGGGACTTTAACTTTCCAAATATTGATTGGAACCTTTGTAGGTCAAATAGTTTGGATGGGGCAGTTTTTGTGCAGTGTGTGCGGGAGGGTTTCCTGACACAATATGTGGATGGGCCGACTAGAGGTGAGGCCACATTGGATTTGGTACGGGGAAATGAACCAGGCCAAGTGTTAGATTTGGTTGTGGGAGAGCAATTTGGAGATAGTGACCACAATTCGGTGTCTTTTGTTATTGCAATGGAGAGGGATAGGGCCGTACGGCAGGGCAAGGTTTACAATTGGGGGAGGGGTAATTATGATGCGATTAGGCAAGAATTAGGGGGCATAAGTTGGGAACAGAAACTGTCAGAGAAAGGAACTAATGAAAAGTGGAACTTTTTCAAGGAACAAATACTGGATGTCCTTGATAGGTATGTTCCTGTCAGGCAGGGAGGAAATGGCCGAGTGAGGGAACCATGGTTCACAAAAGAGGTGGAATGTCTTGTGAAAAGGAAGAGGGAAGTTTATGTAGGGATGAGGAAACAAGGTTCAGATGGCTCGATTGAGGGTTACAAGTTAGTAAGGAATGAGCTGAAAAAGGGGCTTAGGAGAGCTAGGAGGGGACATGAGAAGTCCTTGGCGGGTCGGATCAAGGAAAACCCCAAGGCTTTTTACTCTTATGTGAGGAATAAAAGAATGACCAGGGTGAGGTTAGGGCCGGTCAAGGACAGTAGTGGGAACTTGTGTATGGAGTCAGTAGAGATAGGCGAGGTGATGAATGAATACTTTTCTTCAGTGTTCACCAAGGAGAGGGGCCATGTTTTTGAGGAAGAGACGGTGTTACAGGCTAATAGGCTGGAGGAAATAGATGTTCGGAGGGAGGATGTCTTGGCAGTTTTGAATAAACTGAAGGTCGATAAGTCCCCTGGGCCTGATGAAATGTATCCTAGGATTCTGTGGGAGGCAAGGGATGAGATTGCAGAGCCTTTGGCGTTGATCTTTGGGTCCTCGCTGTCCACGGGGATGGTGCCAGAGGACTGGAGAATGGCGAATGTTGTTCCTCTGTTTAAGAAAGGGAATAGAAATGACCCTGGTAATTATAGACCGGTTAGTCTTACTTCGGTGGTTGGTAAATTGATGGAAAGGGTCCTTAGGGATGGGATTTACGACCATTTAGAAAGATGCGGATTAATTCGAGATAGTCAGCACGGATTCGTGAAGGGCAAATCGTGCCTCACAAATTTGATAGAATTTTTTGAGGAGGTAACTAAGTGTGTTGATGAAGGTAGGGCAGTTGATGTCATATACATGGATTTTAGTAAGGTGTTTGATAAGGTCCCCCATGGTCGGCTTATGATGAAAGTGAGGAGGTGTGGGATAGAGGGAAAGTTGGCCGATTGGATAGGTAACTGGCTGTCTGACCGAAGACAGAGGGTGGTGGCCGATGGAAAATTTTCGGATTGGAGGCAGGTTGCTAGCGGTGTGCCGCAGGGATCAGTGCTTGGTCCTCTGCTCTTTGTGATTTTTATTAATGACTTAGAGGAGGGGGCTGAAGGGTGGATCAGTAAATTTGCTGATGACACCAAGATTGGTGGAGTAGTGGATGAGGTGGAGGGCTGTTGTAGGCTGCAAAGAGACATAGATAGGATGCAAAGCTGGGCTGAAAAATGGCAAATGGAGTTTAACCCTGATAAATGTGAGGTGATTCATTTTGGTAGGACAAATTTAAATGTGGATTACAGGGTCAAAGGTAGGGTTTTGAAGACTGTGGAGGAACAGAGAGATCTTGGGGTCCATATCCACAGATCTCTAAAGGTTGCCACTCAAGTGGATAGAGCTGTGAAGAAGGCCTATAGTGTGTTAGCTTTTATTAACAGGGGGTTGGAGTTTAAGAGCCGTGGGGTTATGCTGCAACTGTACAGGACCTTGGTGAGACCACATTTGGAATATTGTGTGCAGTTCTGGTCACCTCACTATAAGAAGGATGTGGAAGCGCTGGAAAGAGTGCAGAGGAGATTTACCAGGATGCTGCCTGGTTTGGAGGGTAGGTCATATGAGGAAAGGTTGAGGGAGCTAGGGCTGTTCTCTCTGGAGCGGAGGAGGCTGAGGGGAGACTTAATAGAGGTGTATAAAATGATGAAGGGGATAGATAGAGTGAACGTTCAAAGACTATTTCCTCGGGTGGATGGAGCTATTACAAGGGGGCATAACTATAGGGTTCGTGGTGGGAGATACAGGACGGATATCAGAGGTAGGTTCTTTACGCAGAGAGTGGTTGGGGTGTGGAATGGACTGCCTGCAGTGATAGTGGAGTCAGACACTTTAGAAACATTTAAGCGGTTATTGGATAGGCACATGGAGCACACCAGGATGATAGGGAGTGGGATAGCTTGATCTTGGTTTCAGATAAAGCTCGGCACAACATCGTGGGCCGAAGGGCCTGTTCTGTGCTGTACTGTTCTATGTTCTATGTTCTATATCATGGGCGATAAAACTTCATCAAAGAAGTATCTAAAAGGAGGAAAAAGAAGTGGAGGCAGAAGGGTTCAGAGGGGAATTAGAGATTTTTGCCAGATGAACGCACGCTGCCAATGGTTAAGCAGTGAAAATTGGGGATGTTGGAGAGGCCAGAATTAGAGGAGTTCGGAGACCTCCGCCTGTTCTGTGGCTGGAGAGGATTACAGAAGGAGGAAGGGGACAGGTCATGAAAAGCAGCTTGAGGATTTGAAAAATGCAATTGCTTAGTTGGGAGCAAATGTAGATTAGCGAGCAGAGAGTAAATGGATGAGGGAACTTGATGAGAGGGAAAAAATGGGCGACAGACTGTTGATAACCTGGGGTTTACATAGGGTAGTCATGATGTGGAGATGCCGGCGTTGGACTGGGGTAAGCACAGTAAGAAATCTCACAACACCAGGTTAAAGTCCAACAGGTTTATTTGGTAGCAAATACCAATTTGCTACCAAATAAACCTGTTGGATTTTAACCTGGTGTTGTGAGACTTCTTACTGTGTTTACATAGGGTACAGCGCGGGAGGCTGGCTAGTCAACTCTAGAGGGCAATGTTGCAAAGGCGATCGTGGATAATTCTGGGTTGATGCGAATATATGGTCAGAATATTCTTCGGAGTCAAACATAACACTTAAGTTCCAAGAAATCTGATGAACAACAGGCACTTGCCAAGGAAACGAGTGGAGTCGATGTTCCGGAAATGAATTTTGAGATTATAAGATTGAGTATAAGATGTAATTTGCTTCGCATTATCTAAATAACGTGAGCACATTTTTCTTCACCTAACCACTTTCACTGAATCTTGAAGACATCCGAATTACCTATCTGTTCAAATTTGTGTCCCCCCGCTTGAGTTTCGTGGCATTTCTTCCCTTCGGAGTCTTGGTGAAATATCCCATCCCTGTTTCCAATTACTTCCTAATGTCTGTTTAGAAGAACTTCAACATTCGTAAAATATTCCTTTGATCTCGAAAATGCGCGCGCGCCAAAGCCCATGTCACGTTCTTCGACCATATGATTGGACATGGACAGATGGCCCCACGGAATATGAGAAGGAAAGTAAGTTATTGGGAACTGTCAACTGGAAGAGAAATGTGCATCAGTGGTTTCTAGAGAAAATCCGTGCGAAATTTTAGCAGTCAGGTTATGGCACTGACTGAACTGTGAAGAAGCACAAGAAATTTCAGTGGACCTCTGAATGTCAGGAGGCAATTGATAATCCGAAAACTGTGGTAGCCAACTGTGGGCGGCACGGTGGCATAGTGGTAAGCACTGCTGCCTCACCACGCCAGAGACCCTGGTTCAATTCCGGCCTCGGGTAACTGTCTGTATGGAGTTTGCACATTCTCCCCGTGTGTTTCCTTGGCGTGCTCCGGTTTCCTCCCACACTCCAAAAATGTGCGCGTTAGGTGGATTGGCCATGTTAAATTGACTCTAGTGTCAGGGAGACTAGCGGGGTAAATGTGTGGGGTTACGGGGAAAGAGCCTGAGTGGGATTGTGGTCCGTGAAGACTCGATAGGCCGAATGGCCTCCTTCTGCAGTGTAGGGATTCTATTCCATTCTACTCTTAATCATCTCGCCGAATTATGCAATTCAAAGTGGTCATTGATGCACGTGATGTGGGTATTGGTGCTGTACTGTTACAAGAAGACCATGAAATGATGAAGAGACCTATTGGTTATTTTTCCAAACAGCGAAATGTTCATCAAAACAGATATTCGATCATGGAGAAGGAGGCCTTGAATTTTGCATTGGCATTGCAACATTTTAATATTTATGTTGCCAGCAGTTCATCAAACATAATTATTTACACTGACCATAATATATTGAAGCTTCTGGAGAAGTTTAAAGATGAAAGTGCAAGACTGTTTAGGTGGAGCTTATTGTTACAGACATTTAATTTGAACATTACAGGTATGACAGGAAGAGAGAATGTGATTGCAGATGTGTTATCACGTCTATGATTTGCTAAAAGGATAGAATATTCCGTGTTGGAAAAGAGAGACTGAACTGGACTATAATACTGTTTAAATTTCCATGCTTATATGCCATAAGATGTATATCTTATTGAGTACGAATAGTGTGAAAATAATAAAGGCTTTAGAAAAATGAAGCCATCTTTTCATATTCTTGTTTTTCTATTTAAGGGTAAGGTCTCATGATACTAGGTAGTAGCTAATGATATAAATAATGTTCAATTTTTGTGTTTCTATATAATGTTTGAAATTTCAGTTCTATTCTACAGACAGTCGGTGTGCCTGGTAAACATTTAGCTTCAGGTTGGCAATAACAAGTTAATTACGCATTTCAGCTAGGAATTAGTTACTTTGATAGAGCTAATGGACTTTTGTTTGCACAAAACATGGACAGCATGGTGGCACAATCACTAGCACTGCTGCCTCACAGTGCCAGGGACCTGGGTTCAATTCTGGCCTCGGGTTGCAGTCTGCTTGGGTCCACTCCAGGTGCTCCAATTTCCTCCCACAGTCCAAAGATGTGCAGATTAGATTAGTTGGCCATGCTAAATTCCTACTTAGTGTCAGGGAGGCTATCAGATTAAATGCACGGGGTAACAGGGTTAGGGTTTGGGTGGGATTGTTGCCGGTACAGGGTCGCTGAGCCGAATAGCCCCATCCTGCACTGTAGGGATTCTACTCTTTGAAAATATTTCTTAGGAAGTTGATTGACAGGGTCAAATTAAAGTGTGGTTCAAGTTCAGAACTGCGTCTATGGCAGCAAGAAAGAAGCTTTTGCAATTGTTAATTGGATGGCTGCTAAAGTCAGAGGCATGTGCAGGCCATTCTTGAGAACTCTCTCCACAAAGTCTCATTAAAATCTTCAAGACTGTTAACACAATTTATAGCCAGTATCCCTGGGTTTGTTAATAATATTGATTAAAAGTGGTGTTGATCAATCCATGAATGGAGCTTTTTTGAAACGGGAACATTGATAAGCTAGAAAGAAAAGTTGCTTCCTTTGATTTTTAAATATTGCTCGACTGTTAATGGTTAAGTTCCTTCATTTATTAGAGTTATATTTAAATTGCGTTCTTAAATAAAGTTTATTTTACGATAAAAGACCCATACTTTGTCAGTGGAATCATTCATGGAGAGAAATATCCTCTCCTCACATGTATGCTAAATATATAAGTCGTCGGGGTCTACTCTGCCTTCTTAAGGACTTGAGATTCTGCTCCAGTACCCTGAGAGGACAGTGCTACTTTTTCCTAGGTGTTAGAACTCAGCGTGATCTGTAGCTAATCATTGTAAAGCGACCAAATTAATTGTCTTCAGCTTTTTGTTCCATGAGAAGTCGCCTGTGCGTCCCAGCAATACTTACAACTATAGGTGAATTAAAATAATGGCTTGACTTATCAGAGAATCAGAGAATGGTTTCTGCACAGAAACAAATCCTGTCCGTGTCGACTCCGCACAAGACTAAATAATCTAGTTTCATTTTCCCCATACCATATTTTTATATTTTCAGATAATTATCCAATTTTCGTTTGAATGTTTCGATTGAATCTGCCCCCAACACACTCTCCAGCACATTATAACCGTTTCCTGTTTTCGAAAAAAATCGCATGTTGCAGTTGCTTATTTTGCCTGCTGCAGTAAATCGGTCGTCAATCAGCAGAATCGAGATCCTTCTGTCACGGGAAATATTGTCTCACTATCTATTCTGTCCAGACTGCTCAAGAAATTGAACACTGCTGTCAAATCATCTATTTATCTTCTCACCTTCAAGGAGAACAGTTCCGGCTTCTCCAATCTTAATTGAAGTTCCTCGTCCTTGGAAACATTCCCTTCTCTACGTCATGTTTAATGTTTTCATATCCTTCCTTAAGGACGGTGCCCAGAACTTTGCACAATATTCCAGTTGAGACCGAACTAGTGTTTCATTCGGATTTACAGTACAGATTTATTATTGCCTCCTTACCTAGATACCTATTTATAAAACCCAATATCCTGTACGCTTTATTAACCACTTCCTGAATTACATTCAAGGATTTGTGCACATGTACGCCTTCCACATCTGCTCCTATGCCTTTATTTCATAATGCATCTCCTCGTAGCAGAGTGCAAGGCTTCACACTTTTCTGCATTAAATTCCAAATGCTATTTACCTTCCCATTTATTCAGGCCTGTCGAAGTCCTCTGGAAGTGTAACACTACCCTCCTCATTTCAAAATAATTCAAAGTTCTGCGCCATTCCCAATTTTATAATTGCGCCCTATGCACCCAGGTTTATGACATATGAGATATATTAGGCAGTGCAGGGGTCCCCCATCAATTGTAGGGAACTCCTTTATAAACCTTCCTCCTGTACGATAAACAACCACCCAATGCAACTTTTCCTGTCGTTTCGTTAATTTCGTATCCACTGTGCCACTCTCGCTTTTATTCCATTACCTTGACACGTCAAGTTCCTTTTGAATGTCTTATGTACACCACAACAACAGTATTGCCCTTATCTTAGCTCACTGTTACCAGGAAAAAAAACTCTAGCAAGTTAGTTTAAAACCCTTTGAATTTCAGAAGTCGACCTGACTTTTAATGCATTTTGCTTAGTGACTGTTAACATTGTCCCATTTATTTACATCACGCCAGGCCTCTGTCCACCAGCAGTAAACTACTTATTTCATAAAGAAACGTAATTAACCAAGCCTAGTCAGCACAAATTTATACAAAGCCTTACAAAATTCTCTGTAAAATAACAGAAGGAGTAGATCAATGAAATGCAGTAGATGCAGCTTATGTGTATTTTCCATTACCAATGACGGTATGGATACATTGCAGCAAGAACAATATGCCCAACGGATACGAAGATGGTTGAAAGAGACAAAGTAAAATGTAAGGATAAATAAGGCTTCTCGGAATGACAAGATGTGTCGAAACATGTATTACAGATGCCGTACTTGACTGCTTTTGTTTACTACAAAGATCAATGACCTTCTTCAGGAAATTGAGGCAGCGTCTTCATAATCTGCAGTTGAAACATCATGGAGAGTTTCTGAAGCAATTCTGGAACAGATGATGAAATGCTGCAGACGGCATTGGCTGTTCCAAGGGCAGAGAGCTGCTTGATACAGCATTCAGAGAACGAGGAAATACTGCGTTTGGCCGTGTAAAATAAGAGCATTAAATGCATTTTAAATAGTAGGAATAGTAATAGTGCCAAAGGGCAGAGTGACCTGAATGAATGGTGGCAACGTCAACTTATCACGTAATAAAAGTGAAAAGGAATGGCCTTGATTTAGTATTTGGAGGCATCGCGAAAAATGACACGGAAGTAATATTCAGCAGATGTAAGAACTTGCATAAAATTGTGGAAGATGGCAAGAACAAATTAAAAGGGGCCATCCAAATGGCAAAACATGGAATGTAATTATGTGGGAACAGTGCACCCCCCTACCCCGCCCCCATTCCCATCACCGACGCTCTAGGGATTGATCAGTGACTTGATAAGTTTTCAAGCCTCTGAGGCGTCATGAAAAGCGAATAGTAGCGGAATATTTCCACTGCTGAGGAGAATGTTGTAAGAGTTTTAACAACACCAGGTTAAAGTCCAACAGGTTTATTTGGTAGCAAATGTCATTAGCTTTCGGAGCGCTGCTCCTTCGTCAGATGGAGTGGAAATCTGCTCTCAAACAGGGCACAGAGACACAAAATCAAGTTACAGAATACTGATTAGAATCTAATCATTCTAATCAGTATTCTGTAACTTGATTTTGTGTCTCTGTGTCCTGTTTGAGAGCAGATTTCCACTCCATCTGACGAAGGAGCAGCGCTCCGAAAGCTAATGGCATTTGCTACCACATAAACCTGTTGGATTTTAACCTGGTGTTGTTAAAACTCTTATTGTGTTTACCCCAGTCCAACGCCGGCATCTCCACATCATGAGGAGAACGTTAACATAATCTGGAAATATAAAGATGGATGCGAAACAAAATATTCTTTCCGGGAAGTTGGTTCGGGAATAATAGATGCTCTTTGCCACAAAATGTAGAATCACAGCCAAGAATCCTTTTCGAAATGAATTATTTGATTGGAAACTGAATGGTTCATGCAGAGCCATTGTAGAGTACAGACTATAAGAACAGCCCAGCCTGAATCTCTTACTGTAAAATTCTAGGATCCTAATGTGTGTTAACGCAAACAGTTGTCAAAGAAACAGTGAGAACAACACCCAATCACTTTGCGTTGTATTAGCTCTAAAATCAGAGTTACACTTGTGTCATTAGAAACGATGGGCTGCGTTTCTTCCAATAACTAACTGCGCAATGTTCCAACTCTGCAATTTAAGTGAGATACTTCCTAAATAATTCATCGTTCAACCACGATAATTACGAGCTTTCTGTCATCTGATGATATAGCCACACTAAAATAGGACTTAATCTCCAATACGAAAAAGGTTTTCAACTCTGCACGATTATTGTTCACACCTATACTCAGCACTATACACCGACTCAACTTGATTCGATTGAATTGGAAAAGTATTTTTAAAATTAGTATTGCTGGACGTAGAAGCTCTTAAAATTGCTTTCGTTCTGAAGACAACCCCCAATAAGCACAATTAAGGTATTTCGTTTGCCAGTGACCTGTAATTTTCTGGACGTATCATATCGAATGGAAATGGATAGTCACAGGGAACTTAGAGAAATGCACCTCCTGTTTTATCAGATGCAAACTGTGTTCTGAGGCTTCTGTGGGCCAGCAAATATATTGCAGAGTCCATTTCAAAAGAATCATCAACTCTAGACGTCAAAATACGACACACGCAGATCAAAAACCAGGTTTTGCAATTTTACGCACGAAAATTAATAATGCTTGATTGAAATAAGCAAGATCTAATAACATATATTTTATTGACCTTATACATGATGATAACTCAACAGTCAGTGTATTCATCCATTCAGTGCCACCGATTCGTCAAACTACACAAGGCAATCAAGGCAATCAAATAACTATTATAGGCAATTCAAGTAAATTTCCACAAATCGTTAAGCAAAAGCAAATAAATTTCCACAAATCGTTAAGCAAAAGCAAACACTTACATTTTATATTCAGTTACATAATAATGTCATAAGCTACTCTTTTCTCACTTGTTACATTTAATCTTCTTCATTTGTTTTCTTTTGGAGTTTGACAGTTCTAACCCGCGAAGGCTCCTGTGTTCTGAGGCTTCTGTGGGCCAGCAAATATATTGCAGACTCCATTTCAAAAGAAACATCAACTCTAGACGTCAAAATACGAAACACGCAGGTCAAAAACCAGGTTTTGCAATTTTACGCACGAAAAATAATAATGCTTGATTGAAATAAGCAAGCTCTAATAACATATTTTATTGACCTTATCCATGATGATAACTTGTTTGGTCTGAAAATTAATGTTTGGAAAGATTATTAATTGGTGTTCTTTCCAGTTTTATTGGCTTCTACACAAATCATTCATGAGGAAGAAAAAAATGCACAGAACCGGAGCTGCAATACACGACAGGAAACAACCAACCTTGTATTTATTATTCGTTATCACGGGAATATTATGGTAACACATAGTCCTGTGATAATCGCTGTCGGTCTGATCTCAGCACCGCCTGAGGGTGCACGGGCCTCTCCGATTCAATTATAAGTTTTGGAGTGTACATGGTTCTACTTAAATGTGCTGCAACATATTGGCGATTTCAACCTGTGTTTCTTACATGGACCGGAAAAATATTTAAATATGCCTATTTCACTTCCCTGCATCATTTTACATACTACTGGTGAAACATTAAGCAGAATGGCTAGAGATAAAGCACAGAAGCCATGCTGAATAATTTCAAATAACTGCAAATCTGAATACCGGTTATTGCAAGTCGTAATTATAATTAAAATTTATAATTAGAATTTAAATTAAAAAATGTCAAAGCGCTCGCCACACCAAGTTACTGAAATCCTTAAAGTTCCTGCTCTGCTTGAATACAGATTCGCTAACTTTTTTTTCCAAATATAGGTAAAGCTACAAAAATGATTACCTCTTTAGATTTCAACAAAACCATCAGTTTTGCTTTCTGCTCCGTATCTATTTAGAACAGTAAACACTGGATGGCGGGGACAAATTGGTCTTCTGCGATCTCGCGAAAGGGACAAGAGCGAACCATCAACGCCACGCCTGATTTTGTTTTCGCAAAAACAGTTTCATTCCCGAGCTCCTGGTGTTAAGTATTTCTTGCGAGACAAATACTTCCAACAATAAATAAATTGCTCATTATGCAATCCTTATTTTCTCATTTCAAACCTTTCCGGAGATGCGCAAATGAACGTGCAGGTTCTTGGCAGCGCTGCTGTCCTCCTTACGCTTTTGCCACGTGAATGACTGAAATTTAGTCATGAGGAGGTTTTTTAAAGTACTCACTTAGTTCGATTGTCAATTGTTGCAAACTCCTTACTCGAGAAGGTACCAAAATAGAACATGTTTTTCCAATTCAGATTTCGCGACTGTCCGAAATGCCAACTCCTGTGCAGGGCAGCAATGACCTGCAACCATTTCAGGTCTGAACGATACAAGGCTCCACACAAACTAACTGCAGTCTCACTACAGACTAGTTGGAAACTGTGCGAAACGACATATTTAATTCAGCAGTTGCTGCAAAGTGAAAAATGTCAGTGACAGATATACAGTTAATCAGATCCATTTGTGGTATGGTTTTACAATAATTACCGTGTTTTGACGTGAAGAATTGGTCACTATAGAACATAGAACAGTACAGCACAGAACAGGCCTTTCGGCCCACGATGCTGTGCCGAGCTGTTTGGGGCAATCAGTGGTTTGCTCTGAATAGAAAATTCCGACTTCAATAAAATCCTCTCTCCATGTAGTACTGACTCTCACTCTCTCGACGCTCGGTATCTGACGTTTTGTATTAAAATCAAACGCTTACCATTCTTAATCGGTATTTGGCAGTGCGCCCTAGTGATGATCAGGAGTAGTACAAGCGCCAATACACCCACCACGTATCTGAAACACGAGTAGTAAAGGGACATACCGACATAATCTGCAAAATTAATAAGAGCATAAATATATGTTACACAGTGGCGAGTGTTTTGCAAAGAGGCTGACGAACAGTTCATTGGTTAATCTAATAGTGTTCCCAGGAACTATAATACAGAACGGGAAAAAATGTATTTCTTTCCATAAATTAGATCAGCAAACTGCTATCTCTGGCTGGAACTCTAGTACTTTGGATCAAAGTCACAAGATAAGGGTTTGGTCATCTCAGGCTGCGGTTAGGAGAGAATTCTTCATTCAAGAGTTTCAAATCTTAGGAATTCAGTACCTCAGAAGGCTGTGAATGCTGAGTCACTGAGTATATACAAAGTTGCAATCGTTAGGGGATCGGACTGGAAAGTAGAGTTGATGTAGAAAGTCAGTAATTATCTTATCGAATGGCCACGCAGATTCGACGGGCCCTATGATGAACTCCGATTTCGATTTCGTATGTTCTAGTATACGTTATACATACAATAGTGGCAATTATCAACAATAAGGCTTAACTGAGAACATGTGTGCAGCTGATGTTATAACATAACATTAGGTTGAAGTATATTACTCAATTAAATCTAATATTTTCATTTATATTTCCCATGAAATGTCGTGAACTATCGCCATGAGTATCTTTATGTGCAAACTGTCCATTATATCCCTTTACGAATTCAATAATTATTTAATCCCTTTTTGGATTCCTGTCGTCGTACCTTGGCTAGATTTAGAACGAGTGTAGATGACAACCGCCGGAGTCTTGAGGGAGACATGAGATACCAAACACGTATAATTGGCGTCGCTCGGGACAGGCTGCGTTTCAACCAAAGAGCTGGAAACTTCATATAGTCCCTCTCTGTTTTGCACTTTACTGGTGTGTATTCCAAATGTAGTTTCGAGTCCATTTTTATACCAAGTGAGCGTGAAATTTTCCGGATAAAACTCTGCCGTTTCACAGACTAGAGTCAAAGGCGCAGATAAATTCCCTTCAGATGCCCTGGAGACAAGATTCAATGGGGTTGGGGCCGCTGCGGAACACAGAATGAACAAAGTCGAGTAATGTGCTCGATTTGGATAAATTAAGTTTGATTCTGATATACATTCGTTTCATTTTCTTATAATAGTACAATTCAAAAACGCGGCCTCCTGACTTTTTAAATTTCTACCTATTGTATACGAACCTCATCCAAATCTCAGGATTTCAGGAATATTAAGTCGCCAGGACAGGGATAGAGGCAGAAAAAGAATCTGAAGTTAACAAGAATGGTGTACTTATTGGGAGATCAATTTTAACATAAATGATGTTCAGGGTGGTGCGTGTCTCAAATGAGCAAGATCAATGTACTGATTGAATGATGCGTTTTATTATAAATGATTTTCATTCAGTTATATGTTTGGAAACTGCTGTGAGTTTTCACGGTCATTCAGTTGGCGCATAGGTTGCCTTCATAGTTGTTGTCAAATTCAATAATATTGATTCATTTCGCAGTACTCTGCGCGTGGCATTGCATGTCTAAATAACAATTATATAGAGAGAGCACTATTGCTTGTGTTACTAATCATGTTAACACTGACAAAAATGGATCGGTGAAACAGTCAAAAGATGCTGTGTATATTTGACAAGTATATTTGACATTTACCATGCACAATTAGATGTGATCCGGTTCCATTTCCTCGACCTACTCCCTGACGGATCACCGTACAGTGATAGATTCCAGAGTCTTGCACTGTCACATTTAGTAAGCGAAAGAAACCGTTCACTTTACTTTCCATACCAAACCTTTTTCTCTTGTCTGGGCTTGAATGCAGGAATTCATTCTCACCATGTTTCCACCATAACACCCGTATCCAGGCTTGGGATTGAAAAATGGGGAATATGCAGTAGAAGGTGATGTTTCCCCCTTTGGATACAGTCGTTTCTTCTGGTGCTTGAGACACACTGAACGAAGTGTGGTCCGCAGCTGTCAGAAATTAAGACAAACACACGTCAATTGAATTGGATACAACATAAAAGTGAAAGGCTCACAACATAATCTAGACAGAGGAAATAAGGTTCGCTAAATTGACATAGAAATACTTCAGAGCTAATTATCAATTTAAGCAACTGGGGAAATGAATAAATTGCTACCTGTGTGATTAATCCCTTGGAGGATCAGGCACAGAAAAAACATTTTCGTCATTCTTAGCAGCGGATACAACTGTTGATTCTGCAGTCGCTACGAGCTTGTAACTGTGAAGAATAGTTTGTGGTTTACTTTCTGTGTTACGTCGCAATGATGCTTGACGTTCTATGACTGCGGATTCAGAAATCAACCTTGGTTTGTTCACTGGGATCTTCTAATTTGTATACTTATGCGGTTGTTAGAATTCCACGTGTTACGGATAACAAAGTTAAGAAAAGCATTTGGTTTTCGTGGTCAGAATTGACAATTGCACAGTATTGTTTCCTGTAACTGCAGTCTAAGCATATTGGATAACAGCGGGAAAGCCAAAGAGAGAAGTTAATAGGTTGACCTTCGTAAAGGTTAAAGAGGTTGAGAACAAGAAAAAAGAGATTGCGCGTAATAGTCCCATGCAAAGATATTCTAGTTCGTGGCAAGTAAACATGAAACATTTACGACGCAGCAGTCATAGTCATCGAGTTAACAGCACTGAAAGACGTCATCCCGCCCATCGTGCCCGTACCGCCATCAAGCGTCAATCTATTCGCATCCCATATTCCAACAAGTGGTCCGTAGCTTTGAATGGTATGGCGTTCCTGATGTTCATCTAAATGCTGTTTTTTATGTTGTGAATGTTCTCACCTCTACCACTCTTTCAGGCAGCGAGTTCCAGATTCCCACCAACCTTAGGGTGAAAGAGTTTTTCCTCAAATCCCCTCTAAATCGCCTGCAGCTTACCTTATTTATATGTGTCCTGGTTATTGACCCCTCTACTGTATTTGCCCTGGCCGAACGTCCGCTAGACCTCTGGCACCAGCCTAAGCTCACTTTCGAACTCTTGGATCGTAGCCACGTGAGTTAAGTTGAATCTATATCCATGTACTGCTTTAACTGAGATAAGCTCTTTTGTAATTATCGCCCTTTTAGGCAGTGCCAATTACTTTAAATCTATGCCCCTGACATATTAACCTTTCTGTTAAGGTTAGATATTAACGTTAATAGATCCTTCACATGCATTCGATTCATAATTTTATATACCTTAAATTTACCTCAGCCTTATCTGTTACAAATAAACCAACACCAGTCTCTTTTTTCTCATAGCTAAAATTCTCAATTCCTGACAACATTCCTGTAAATCTGCTCTGTCTCCTCTTTACTACGAACGCACGCTTGGCGTGCCTGTTACTCAGAGTTGTGGCTTTGGCCTAGCTAGTGTTTAGTACATTTCCAACTTGACCTCCATGTTCTTATATTCGCTGCCTGGCTTAATAAAGGAAAATGTCCCATATGCACTTCAACCACTTCATCCACGTGACCTGCTGCTTTTACGGATCTGTGAATGTACCTCTGTTTTTCTACACTTCTTAATGTCCTACCATTTGTTGTGTATTGGGTTGTTTCCTACTCCCCAAATTACCTCACATATTTTCAGGCTGAATTCCAACTGCCACCTTTCTTCCCATCTGACCAATTCTTAGATACCTTCCTGAGTGCTGCAGCTCCCATCTTTACTATCAACACACGAGTAATTTTATGTCATCTGAAAACTTCTGAATCATGCCAAATAAATTTAACTCTCGAGTTTTGGTATATACCCATGAGAAGCAAGGGACCTAGACCTAAAGTCTGTAGAATCCGTCTGGAAACGTACAAAATACATCCTTTGACAAATGTTCTTTGCTGTAGGCTACATTGCTACTCATCCAATTTTGGATCCAATTTGCCACTTGACCTTGGCTCTTTAGGGACTCTGATTTTACTGACTAGTTTGCAATGTTGAATCTTGCTAAAGGTCCTGCTAAATCCACATAGACTATATTGAACGTGCCACGCTCACTTGCTCTCCTTGCCACCTCCTCAAATAAATCAATCAGTTTAGGCGGATACAAACTTCCCTTAGTGTGTCCATGGGGTTCTCACTGATTTGTACATGCATTTTTTTACTGACGATTTATATAATTATCAGATATTGTTTTCCAATAAGTTGACCCAGGCAAAGTTAGGCTGTCTTGTCGCTAATCACGGGGGCTATCCTTTCCCTGTCTTTATACAAGTTAAAGTTTAATGCTTAACGTTTATTTCTTAATGTCACAAGTAGGCTTATATTAACATGGCAATGAAGTTATTATGAAAATCCTCCAGTCGCCATACTCCGGCGTCTGTTCCGGTAAAGAGCCAAGGTCAAGTGGCAAATTGGATCCAAAATTGGATGAGTAGCAATGTAGCCTACAGCAAAGAACATTTGTCAAAGGATGTATTTTGTACGATTCCAGACGGATTCTACAGAGTTTAGGTCTAGGTCCCTTGCTTCACATGGGTATATACCAAAACTCGAGAGTTAAATTTATTTGGCATGATTAAGAAGTTTTCAGATGACATAAAATTACTCGTGTGTTGATAGTAATGATGGGAGCTGCAGCACTCAGGAAGATATCTATGAATTGGTCAGATGGGAAGAAAGGTGGCAGTTGGAATTCAGCCTGAAATGGCCAATGCCGCTAACCAGCACGTCTGTGCACCTAACCAGCACGTCTGTGCTGAACTGTGGGAGGAAACCGGAGCACCCGGAGGAAACCGACACAGATACGGGGAGAACGTGCAAACACAGCACAGACAAGTGACCCAAGCCGGGAATCGAACCCGGGTCCCTGGCGCTGTGAGGCAGCAATGCTAACAACTGTAAGAGACAATTTTAGTTGTCCGTAGTCCTTTGGCACCAGGCCTGTAGCCAGATAGGTGAGAAAGATGGTAAGCAGAGCTCGCATTATTTCCTGCCTTGTTTGTCTTAGTACTTAGGATAGATTTCTTCCAGAGCTGGTTATCTAACCACTTTCAAAGATGCTATGCTCTCCCTCGCAATGCTTATAGCATCCAACATCTCACACTCCCCCTCCTTTACTAAAACGTTGATATAAGGCCTATATTTTGACAACACATATATGCAGTATTAATTGAGAATCATGTTCAGGTCTTCCGCCATAACACAGTACATCACTTTTTAGGAGTCTTTGTCAGTCTGTCACATTACGTAGCAATTCTCTTCCGCTCTTTACGCATTCATAAAGCATATTCCGGTTTTCCTTAACAACACTTGTCAGTATTTTTCACGCCCGCTCATTATTTCTTTAGTTCCCTTTTAAATGTTACACAGGTATTTTCCACACTCCTCCAAACCTTCTGCAATGCAGACCTTTCGTATGTGACATGGCCTATTTTGCCTTATCCTACACTGACATTTGGGGGGCTCTTTGACATCTGGAAGGCGGGATGGTGCCGGCCAATCCATACCTGGGAGTCCCATTCTTTTTCTTTATGGAAATGTAGTCATTTTGAAAGTTTCGGAACTCCCCGTGAATGGCTCCTGTTGCTGAGACACAAATTTTCCTTCAAGAAACTGTTTGCGGTCCAACTTTTCCAAATATGATCTCGGTTTAATTTTTGGACCTTTCACAAACGTTAAGTTTTCACTCTTGGTCTATTCTGGACTTTTCCCCTAACAATCAAAGTCTAACTGATTTATGATTCTCACTGCCAAACTATTCCCCCACTGAGGCGCCTTTCGCCTGCCCAGATTCATTTCCTAAAACTAAGTCATTTGGAGTTTGCATATTACTGTCTTAAAACAAATTTCTCCTAAATGCAGTCTAAGAATTATGTACCCTCTATATATTTTATGTTGATATTATCCCGGTTAATAGAGGGTAACTATTACTATTATTGCCCTGTTGTTCCTGTTGAAAATACCTTGTCTAAATAAACGCCGAACAATTTCCCGCTGACTGCTCAGGAAGCCTACATTGCAATCCTAGAAGTTTTATTGTGCTATTTTCTACATCTATTTAAGCCACATGATTTAATTTCGTGATCCTCCTAGGGTTTGAAGATATACTTCTCACATAAAGGTTAATTGAGACATTGGATAGTGAAGTACAAGT
Organism: Mustelus asterias; assembly: GCF_964213995.1. Taxonomy (NCBI): domain Eukaryota; kingdom Metazoa; phylum Chordata; class Chondrichthyes; order Carcharhiniformes; family Triakidae; genus Mustelus; species Mustelus asterias. The sequence goes on along the minus strand of NC_135804.1, from coordinate 59,182,642 downwards.
GGTTATTGAGGTGGGGACTATAATGTAATTGATAAGACAATTGAATATGTGTTTTTTTAATTTATTGCTTGGGTGTTGTCAAGGCTGCAACTTCATCATTTAGTGCCTATTCTGAGTAGGACTTGAAAAGATGATGTCGAGCTTAATTCTGCGATCCATGTGATCTCGCAATGCTGCTAGATCGAGTTTCGGGATTGTTTTATCAGCGGTGAAAATAAACCAGGGGAAGAAGAGCGAACACATCCAGAGAGCTCCTACTATAAAAGCAAAATACTGCGGATGCTGGAATCTGAAACAAAACAGAAAATGCTGGAAAATCTCAGCAGGTCTGACAGCATCTGTGGAGAGAGCTGTCAGGCCCGCTGAGGTTTTCCAGTATTTTCTGTTTTTGCATCAGAGAGCTCCCGTTGACCAGATAGACGGGTGAAATTGATTTAATGGCCTCCACCAGTCCTGCAACTGCAAAAGATATATTAAATGTCTGAGGCGCTGTTTGGCTTTATAAAGACTGCAATTAAGGCTACTAGTGATTTCTTCTTTAATCAATATTTCAGCGACGATAGATCAACGTCATTGTCTAGGTTGCCACTTGAACATTCAGGATGAGGTCCTGAGTCCTGCAAAAGTCTGTAGCCAGGAAAACTTAGCACTCGGGAAGTGGAAGGAATTGGTTAAGAAAATAAATTAAGTTGTTAGCTTTGAAGCGGAGGTTTGTAGCCATTTATATTGGCAACGGTGTGCTTTTCGAACTGGCCGCAGTGCACATAGATAGAGAGCAATGCCTGCCAAGGCCCGGATTACGATCTGAGGGCAGCTTTTTTTTTCAGTCGTTTTCTCAGCCATTGGTGAGCTTCACCCGCAGATGGCCTAGTTGGTAGGTAAACTTATGTTGGATTGGAGAAATTTAAGGAAATCAAATCGGCAGCATTCCACTCATGTCTTCCTCAGCACACCTCATTAGTCGAAACAAAACACAATTGCCTTTAATTTCGAAATAAACAGCTAGATTCCGTGCCCTGTAGGCACGAAAGTATTCTTTATTAGAGAGAATATATTTCATAATTTGGCTCAACTTTGAACATAGAACATAGCACAAGAATAGGCCCTGAGACCAACCATGTTGTGCCGAACATGACACCAATTAAACTAATCCCTTCTGCATGCCCTTGGTCCATATCCCTCAATTCGTGCATCTTGATGTGCTTCTCTAAAAGCCCCTCAAACGCCCCTATCGTATCTGCCTCCACAACCACCCCTGGCAGCGCATTCCAGGTACTTACCAGTCTCTGTGTAAAAAACTTGGCCCTCACATCTCCTTTGAACATTCTCCTTCTCGCCTTAAGTGCATGCCCCCTAGTATTAGACATTTCAACTTTGGGAAAAAGATTCTGACTGTTAGCCTATCTATGCCTCTCTACTTTTCTCGACTTATATTAGGTTTCCCCTCAGCCTTCACCACTCCAGAGAAAACAATCGTACATTGCCTTGCCTCTCCTTATAGCTCATACCCTTTAATTCAGGCAACTTCCTGGCAAATTTCTTTTGCACCCTCTCCAAGCCTCCATATCCTTCTTGTAATGTGGCAACCAGAATTGAACGCAATACTCTAAGAACGGCCTAAGCAAAGTTTTATAAAGCTGCTCCATTAAATCCTGACTCTTGTACCCGATGCTCCAACCAATAAAGGAAAACATATCATACGCCTTTCTTATCACCCTTTCTACTGGTCTGGCCACTTTCAGGGAGCTATGGACTTGAACCCCAAGATCCCTCTGCACATCAATACTGCTCAGGCTCTTGTCATTAACTATATACTTAACCTTAACATTTGACCTCCCAAAGTGCAGCACCTCACACTTGACCAAATGAAACTCCATCTGCCATTTTTCCGCCCATATCGGCAACTGATCTATCTCCCGCTGTATCTTTTGACAACATTCCACACTATCCACTACTCCACCCATTTTTGTGTAATCTGCAAATTTACTAACCCACCCATCTACGTTTTCATCCAAGTCATTTGTATATGTCACAAATAGCAGAGGTCCCAGTATTGATCACTGTGCAACACCATTAGCCATGGACCTCCAGACAGTAAAACACCCTCCCACCACTACCACTCCTGTGGGTGGCACGGTGGAACAGTGGTTAGCACTGCTGCCTCACAGCGCCAGAGACCCAGTTTGATTCCCAGCTTGGGTCACTGTCTGTGCGGAGTGTGCACATTCTCCACATGCCTGTGTGGGTTTCCTCCAGGTGCTCCGGTTTCCTCCCACAGTCCAAAGGACGTGCTGGTTAGGTCTATCGGCCATCTAAATTCTCCCTCAATGTACTCAAACAGGCGCCAGAATATGACGACTAGGTAACTTCATTGCAGTGTTAATGTAAGCCTACTTGTGACACTAATAAATCAACTTCAAACTTCTGACTTCTATGGGGAAGCCAATTCTGTATCCAAGTGGCCAAGGCACCCTGGATCCCATTCATCTTAATCTTCAGGGTGAGCCTACCATGAGGGACCTTACCAAAAGCTTTATGGGCACCTACGTCACCTCCTTGAAAAAATCAATCAAGTTAGTGAGACATGATCTGCCCCGCACAAGACCATGCTGAATTTTCCTAACTTTCCCAAATGCACATTAATCCAATCTCTAAGAATTTTCTCCAATAGCTTCCCAAACACTGATGTGAGACTCACCCATCAATAATTTCCTGAATTAACCCTTTTTCCTTTCTTGAACAGAGGGACAAAATTAGCTACTCACCAGTCCTCCAGGACCTCTCCAGTGGTTACTGAGTACGTAAAGATCTTTGTCAGGGCCCTAGCAATTTCCTCTCTTGCCTTTCTCAATAACCTGATGTTGATCCCATCGGATCCTGGAGACTTATCTACCTTAATGCTCTTCAAGTGGCCCAACACCACTTCGTTCTTGATCTCAAAATGCCCAAGCATATTAACATGCCCCACATTTATCCCACTATCCTCCATGTCCTTCTCCATGGTGAATACCGAAGCAAAGTTAGGGTCTCGCCCACATCCTCTGCCTCCAAGCACAAATTTGCTCCTTTACCCTTGAGTGGTCCTACCCTCTCCCTAGTTATCCTCTTGTTTTGAATGTATGTATAAAATGCCTTGGGATTCTCTTTAACCCTACTTGCCAAAGTCATTTCATAACCTCCTCCTTGCTCTCCTGCTTGAATTCTTTCCTGTTTTCTTTATAATCCTGACGGGCCCTGGCCGATTTCAGCTTCCTAAACCTTACATCTGCTTCCTTTTTTCCTTTTGACTAAATTCAAAACCTCCCTCATTATCAAGTGATCCCTTAACTTACCATGCTTCTCCTTCCTCCTTACTGGAACATGCCGTTTCTGAACTCTGATCAGTCGGTCTTTAAACAACTCCCCATGCCAAAGGTCGGTTTGCCCGATATCAGCTGCTCCCAATTAACTCTTTCTAGGTCCTACCTAATTCTGTCGCAATCTGCCCTCCCCCAATTTAGTACCTTCCCCCAAGGTCCTGATTTATCCTTATTCATAGCTATCTAAAAATCTAAGGAGTTGTGATATCTGTTTTCAAAATATTCTCCCACTGAAAGATTAGTCACCTAACCAGGCTCATTTGTCAATACAAGATCTAGGATGGCCCCTGCTCTCGTTGGACTATTCACATATTGTTTCAATAAACTCTCTTGTATGCACCTAACAAATTCTGCCCTGTGTAAGCCTCTTGCTCTAAGAGAGTCCCAGTCAATATTTGGGAAGTTAAAGTCACCCACTATGGCGCCCCTGTTACTGCATCTTTCCATAATCTGCCAACATATTTGGTCCTCAATGACCCGGTGGCTGTTGGGGGCCTATAGTATAATCCCATCAAAGTAATTGCACCTTTCTTATTTTTGAGCTCTACCCATATTGCTTCAGTAGACGAATCCTCCAGTATGTCCTCTCTGAGTCCAGACGTGGCCATCTCGGAGACATGGATAGAGCAGGGACAGGAATGGTTGTTGCAGGTTCCAGGGTTTAGATGTTTCAGTAAGTGCAAGGAAGGTGTAAAAGAGGGGGAGGTGTGGCATTGTTAGTCATGGACAGTATTACGGTGGCAGAAAGGACATTTGATGAGGACTCGTCTACTGAGGTAGTTTGGGCTGAGGTTAGAAACAGGAAAGGAGAGGTCACCCTGTTGGGAGTTTTCTATCGACCTCCGAAAAGTTCCAGAGATGTGGAGGAAAAGATTGCAAAGATGATTCTGGATAGGAGCGAAAGTAACAGGGTAGTTGTACTGGGGGACTTAACTTTACAAATATTGACTGGAAAAGCTGTAGTTCGAGTACATTAGAGGGGTCGGTTTTTGTCCAATGTGTGCAGAAAGGCTTCCTGACGCAGTACGTAGATAGACCAACAAGAGGCGAGGCCACATTGGATTTGGTACTGGGTAATGAACCACGCCAGGTGTTAGATTTGGAGGTAAGTGAGCACTTTGGTGACAGTGACCACAATTCGATTACGTTTACCTTAGCAATGGAAAAGGATAGGTATATACCAAAGGGCAAGAGTTATAGTTGGGGGAAAGGAAATTATGATGCGATGAGGCGAGATTTAGCTGGCATAGGTTGGGGAAGGAAACTGCAGGGGATGGGCACAATTGTAATGTGGAACTTGTTCAAGGAACAGCTACTACGCATCCTTGATAAATATGTACCTGTCAGGCAGGGAGGAAGCAGACGTGTGAGGGAACCGTGGTTTACTAAGGAGGTTGAATCTCTTGTGAAGAGGAAGAAGGAGACTTATGTTAAGATGAGACGTGAAGGCTCAGTTAGGGCACTTGAGAGTTAAAAGTTAGCCAGGAAGGACCTAAAGAAAGAGTTCAGAAGAGCCAGGAGGGGACATGAGAAGTCTTTGGCAGGTAGGATCAAGGAAAACCCTAAAGCTTTCTATAGGTATGTCAAGAGTAAAAGAATGACGAGGGTAAGATTAGGGCCAGTCAAGGACAGTAGTGGGAAGTTGTGCGTGGAGTCTGAAGAGATAGGAGAGGCACTAAATGAATATTTTTCGTCGGTATTCACACTGGAGAGGGACAGTGTTCTCGAGGGGAGTACTGAGATGCAGGCTGTTGGACTGGATGGGATTGATGTTCATAAGGAGGAGGTGTTAGCAATTCTGGAAAGGATTAAAATAGATAAGTCTCCTGGGCTGGATGGGACTTATCCTAGGATTCTCTGGGAGGCTAGAGAGCAGATTGCAGAGCCTTTGGCTTTGATCTTTGTGTCGTCATTGTCTACAGGAACAGTGCCAGAAGACTGGAGGACAGCAAATGTTGTCCCCTTGTTCAAGAAGGGGAGTAGGGACAACTCTGGTAATTATAGACTGGGGAGCCTTACTTCTGTTGTGGGCAAAGTATTGGAAAGGATTATAAGAGATAGGATTTATAATCACCGAGAAAGGAATAATTTGATTAGGGATAGTCAGCACGGTTTTGTGAAGGGTAGGTCGTGCCTCACAAACCTTATTAACTTCTTTGAGAAGGTGACCAAAGAGGTGGATGAGGGTAAAGCGGTTGATGTGGTGTATATGGATTTCAGCAAAGCGTTTGATAAGGGTCCCCATGGTAAGCTTTTGCTGAAAATATGGACGCATGGGATTGAGGGTGATTTAGTGGTTTGGATCAGCAATTGGCTAGCTGTAAGAAAACAGAGGGTCGTGGTTGATGGGAAATATTCATCCTGGAGTTCAGTTACTAGTGGTGTACCGCAAGGATCTGTTTTGGGGCCACTGCTGTTTGTCATTTTTATTAATGACCTGGATGAGGGTGTGGAAGGATGGATTAGTAAATTTGCGGATGACACTAAAGTCGGTGGAGTTGTAGACAGTGCAGAGGGAAGTGGCAGGTTACAGAGGGACATAGATAAGTTGCAGAGCTGGGCTGAGAGGTGGCAAATGGCGTTTAGTGCGGAAAAGTGTGAAGTGATTCACTTTGGAAGGAGTACTGGGCTAATGGTAAGATACTTGGTAGTGTAGATGAACAGAGGGATCTGGGTGTCCATGTGCATAGATCCCTGAAAGTTGGCACCCAGGTTGATAGGGTTGTTAAGAAGGCGTACGGTGTGTGAGCTTTTATTGGTAGAGGGATTGAGTTTCGGAGCCAGGAGGTCATGCTGCAACTGTACAAAACTCTGGTGCGGCCGCAGTTGGAGTATTGCGTACAGTTCTGGTCGCTGCATTATAGGAAAGATGTGGAAGTGTTGGAAAGGGTGCAGAGGAGATTTACCAGGATGTTGCCTGGTATGGTGGGAAAATCGTATGAGGAAAGGCTGAGGGGCTTGAGGTTGTTTTCGTTAGAGAGAAGAGGGTTAAGAGGTGACTTAATAGAGGCATACAAGATGATCAGAGGATTAGATAGGGTGGATAGTGAGAGCCTTTTTCCTCGGATGGTGATGGCTAGCATGAGGGGACATAGCTTTAAATTGAGGGGTGAGAGATATAGGACAGATGTCAGAGGTAGGTTCACTACTCAGAGAATAGTAAGGGCATGGAATGCCCTGCCTGCAGCAGTAGTGGACTCGTCAACATTAAGAGCATTCAAATGGTTATTGGATAAACATATGGATGATATTGGAATAGTGTAGATTAGAGGGGCTTTAGATTGGTTCCACTGGTCGGTGCAACATCGAGGGCCGAAGGGCCTGTACTGCGCTGTAATGTTCTATGTTCTATGTTCTATTCTCCATGATTAATAATGCAACTCTTCCACATATGTTAACTCCCTCTCTATCTCGTCTAAAACATCGAAACCCGGAACATTGAGCAATCAGCCTCATACCTTAGAAACATAGAAACCCTACAGTGCAGAAGGAGGCCATTCGGCCCATCGAGTCTGCACCGACCACAATCCCACCCAGGCCCTCCCCCCACATATTTTACCCACTAATCCCTCTAACCTACGCATCCCAGGACTCTAAGGGACAATTTTTAACCTGGCCAATCAACCTAACCCGCACATCTTTGGACTGTGGGAGGAAACCGGAGCACCCGGAAGAAACCCACGCAGACACGAGGAGAATGTGCAAACTCCACAGGCAGTTCCCGAGCCGGGAATCGAACCCGGGATCCTGGAGCTGTGAAGCAGCAGTGCTAACCACTGTGCTACCGTGCCGCCTCTCTCAAACAAGTCTCTGTCTGGCCGCAACATCATAGTCCCATGTATTGATCCAGGCTCTAAGCTCGTCTGCCTTACTCATAACGCACCTTGCGTTGAAAGAAGCACACTTCAGCCCATCATCTTTATTAACCTATCCCTGCCTGTCCTTCCTTTCAGACTTACTGGTCCTAACATCCACCATCTCTTCAATCCTTCCACTTGCTGTCCTCCTGCTCTGGTTCCCAGCCGCCTGCCACTCTTGTATAAATTCACCCGAATAGCGCTAGCGAACCTCCCGGCAAGGATGCTGGTTCACCTCCTGTTTAGCTGCAACCTGTCCCTGTACAGGTCAGCCGTGCCCCAGAAGAAATCCCAAATCATCCCAGAGCGTGAAACTCTTCCCTAGGCACGAGCTCCTTAGCCACGCATTCAGCTGCCCTATTTTATTATTCCTTGCCTCACCAGCACATAGCACTGGTCGTAATCCAGAGGTTACTACCCTCGAAGTCTTGCTTTCCAGCCTCTTTCCTAATTCCCTATACTCTCTTTGCAGCACCTCATCCATCTTTCTACCAATGTCGTTGGTACAAATGTGCACAACGACCGCTGGCTGTTTATCCTCCCCCTTAAAAATTTCATGCAACCACTCAGAAACGTCCTTGACCCTGGCACCAGGGAGGCAACACACCATCCTGGAGTTTTGACCGCGGCCACAGAAACACTTGTCTGTATCTTAACTAGCGAGTCTCCTAGAACTATCACTCGCTTGGACTTTGCCCGACCCTGCTCTACAGCAAAGCCAGTTGTGGTGCCATAGGCCTGGCTGCTGCTCTTTTGCTTCACTGAACTGTTATCACCCCCACTCCCCCTCCCAAAAGTACCCAAAACGTTGTACCTGTTAGCGAGGGGACTATGATGTGGAGATGCCGGCGTTGGAATGGGGTACACATAGTAAGAAGTTTAACAACACGAGGTTAAAGTCCACCAGGTTTATTTGGTAGCAAATGCCACTAGCTTTCGGAACAGGCTGTCCCTTCATCAGAGTTTTTTTAAGACAATCGACAATGGTTTCATGGTCATCATTAAACATTTTAATATGTAGCAAGATGTCCGGAAAGTGATGTTTATGAAGGATTAATGTCGAGACGTCAATGGGAGCAATATTAAAATATTGGGGTGTGGAGTTGGCAGAGCTATGTAAAGGGAATAACTGCTGTGAGAACGGGGTGTTTGAAAGGTTGGGGCCACGGACCGAAATGTTAATAGTGCTTGACAGGCGATGGGGAGTGAAGAATGATATTTTACTGCAACGCTGGACAGTAAATATGTGGTAAATGCTGATGACTGCCTCTCTTAACGTAGTGATTTTTTTCCAAGATTTTGTGGCAAGCATGTCAGGAAAGAAATTCTAATTTGATAAATTATTTCATCTAAAACGTGGAGACAAAAGAGATAAAGTTGCTAAATAGGAACAAATTAACTAAATTGCATTATATTTTTGTTTAATGCCTGCAGTATACCCAGGCAATTGGGTTCATGAGTACAAGATACCTGGGCAAATTCTCTCCGGGAGAAATGCGAAACTCATCTAAATTTTGGGCTACTGTGTAAGGCGATTGGCCGCCAAACGGAGCATGCATTTGATAAACTAAAGGTGGTTGGAGATGCTGTGATACAAATTGGAATGACACTGGACAATTGGCTGTAGCTGCAGGGAATAGCTGCAGCAGACTGGCATTTTTGGAGGCTATAGCACGAAAGCAGAAGAAAGTCACCTATGGATCCGATTTGCATTGTTATTGGGCCACCATGCCATGGCACACTATAGGGTTTCCTATTATCTGCCAATTGTATTATATTGTCACGGCGAATATAGCGGATGGGCATTCCATTTTCTCATTTTTTGTCCAAAAGCCGTAACGACAGACTCATGTGTTCAATCTCAAGGAGCAATGCATTCAGTGACAAAACTGTGCATTTAAGAATTTATTTTTGCCATGTTTCTTGCGCAGGATTTGGAGAGGAGTCAATTCTAATTACCAGTGTTGCTTTGACTATGACCGCCAGCCCACCTGTTAATTCTCTGGAAGTATAAATAATTCTAATTGCTGGAATGTTTGTTTTAATCTGGGCTAATGCAGGTGTGTTCATTTTTTGTGTTTTCCCTGGGGTTTTTCAGAGTCGTGTTTGATTAAGTTGATTGACAGGAAAGTCATGTGACTGGGTGGTCACAGAGCGACACAAACTCAGTTGCTGCTTGGGGGATCTTTAGAGAGAAGAAGTAGCTCTGTGCCTCTCTCTTTCTCTCTCTTGGGTTTGAGACTGGAATCTGCCAGAAAATAAGTCTCTATCTCTGAAGTTCTGCTGTTTGAGGACAGATTTTTTCGAGGGCTGCTGCATGGCATTCAGAAGGCAGGTGTCTTTCTGTATCTCTGCCAAAGGGGTTTAAAGGCCAGAAATCTAGCATAAACGCGATCCTATATGTACTTTTGTGATAACTGATTCTGAAGAAGGATGTATGTCTGTGGGGATATTGGCTAAATTAGAACTATAGGGATAGCTAGCTGTTAAGAATTATACTTAATCATGTTTAAGTATTTCAACTGATAAACGTTATGCTAATTCATTTTGTTATATTTCAACTGTGTTCTTAAATAAAGTTTATTTTAATAAAAGCTTCCTAGTGGGTTGATAGAATCACACCTAGAGTGAAACACCTTATGCTTCCACGAATGTCACAATCAAAAACATTTGAGGTCAAAGTAACTCCATAACATACCTTTGAGTTTCTGATTTTGTCCCTAACAATTCCTTTAGAAGTTTAACAGCATACAGAGACATAAATATAATGTTTGACGCCGGAAGTATATCATTTGACGTAAGGAAGAAATATACAAAGACAGAAAAGTGTTTTATGTCTAGTTTTTTCAGCTGTTTAAGCAGGGATATTGGAACATTGGAGCAAGTTCAGAGAATGTGAACAAGGTTGAATCCTGGGATAGAACTGGTGTCTTATGAGGAAAGGTTGAACAGATTGTGCCTACATTAGTTGCAGTTCAGAAGAATGAGAACTGAACTTATTGAAACGTATAAAATTCTGAAAGGGTTTCAAAGGGTAGATGTGGAAACTAAATGCTTCTCCTCACAGATAAATCCAGAACTAAGGAGTATAGCTTCCGAATCAGGGAGGAATTATCTAAGATGAGATGAAGTGTAATTTATTTTCTCAGGGGTCTTTGGAATTCTCTACACCGTAGAGCTGATCAGGGAGAGTCCGAATGGATTTTTCAAGCTAATTCATGCCAGTCAAAATAGATTTTTTGATGAAGTGTCTGCAGTAGTGGGCAGGAAATTCATATGGATGTTATTGATGTGGACAGTCAGAAGGATTGATAACGTTTTCGTATAGGAGCCTCCATGGAAGTTTTAAGCGGAGGGAATTAAAGGCAAATTATTCATCTGGATAGGAAATTGGCTGCCTGACAAGAGACAGAGTACCACTCAGGGGCAGGTACCCTGCTTAGCAGGATGTGACGACTAGTGTCCTACGAGGATCTGTGATGTGGCCTCAGCAATTCACCTATTCACTCAGTTTGTAAACAGCTTAGATGGTGGAATAAACCACCACATAACCAGGTTCTCTGACGACAAAATGATAGTCAGTTTAATGCAGAGCAGGTGGAAGCAAAAACGTGCAAAGGGATATTAATAGATTAAATGAATGAGCAACGTGGTTTTGAATAGATGTCAATGTAGGCAAATTTGAGGTAGCCTATTTTATAGCTAAATGGGATAGAATAGAATATTTTCTAAATGGCCAAAGGCTCGGTGCAATGGAGTTTCAAAGGGACTTGGGTATCTAAGAACAGAGCTCATTAAAATCTCATGAACCAATACAAAAAACGTTCAAAAGGCTAATGGAAAGCTAGAGATTTATTTAGAGGACTGAAATACAAAAGGGCTGAAGAACTGCTTCAGAAATGCAAAGGAAAGCACATCTGCTGTATTGTGGGCCGTTTGAGCATTACTCCTTAAACAGGATATATTGCACTTGGATAGGTAGTGCAGTTTACCAGAATAAATAACAAATTTTACCTAGGCTGTGGATGTTAAACTACAAAAAGAGATTTCAAAAGATTTGTGGATGACACGAAGATTGGTAGAGTTTGTGATAGTGCTGAGAATTGTCAAAGAATATAAAAGGATATCGATAGATTGGAGAATTGGGCACAGAAATGGCAGATGGAGTTTAATCCAGACAAATGCGAGGTGATGGATTTTGGAGGATCAAACTTAAGTGTGAATTACTCAGTAAATGGCAGAAACCTTAGAGTCATTAACATGCAGGAGGATCTGAGTGTGCAGGTCCACAGTTCCCTGAAAGTGGCAGCACAGGTGCTCAAGGTGATTAAGAATGCATGTGGCATGTTTGTCTTCATCGGCCGGGGCATTGAGTACAGGAATGGGAAGTAATGTTGCAGCTATATAAAACCTTGGTTAGGTCGCATTTGGAGTATTACGTGCAGTTCTGGTCACCAGACCACCAGAAGGATGTGGAAGCTTTGAAGAGAGTGGAAAGAAGGTTCACCAAGATGTTGCCTGGTCTCGATGATGTTGGCGATGAGGAAAGGTTGAATAAACGAGGATTGTTTTCACTGGAAAGATGGAAGCTGAGGGGAGACCCGATAGAGGTTCGCAAAATTATGAGAGGCATAGACAGGGTGGCTAGTCTGAGGTTTTTTCCAAGAGTGGAAATGTCAATTAAAAGGGGCACAGATTCAAGGTGAGAGGGGGAAAGTTTAAGGAAGGTGTGCAGGTGAAATTTGTCACGCAGAGAGTGGTGAATGCCTGAAACGGGCTGTCAGAAGAGGTGGTGGAGGCAGGCACATTAATAACATTTAAGAGACATCTGGATGCGTACATGAATAGGGAGGGAATAGTGAGATACGCACCGAGTAAGGGCAGAATGTTTTATTTTAGTTTAGTTGAGGCATCATGATCAGCACGGGCTTGGAGGGCATAAGGGCCTGTTCCCGTGCTGTATTTCATTTTGTTCTTTGTACTTTGTTCTATATGATTGTAGCCCCCAAAATTTGGATGGATATGGGTGATTTGATTGATGTTTTCAAGATTCTAAGCCGAACAGAGAGGTAAGTTGCAGCATGTACGTGCTGTTTGGGGACACGGGCATGAGGGAACATTGTCTAAAATTAGAGCCAGACTTTATAGGAGTGAAATTCTACCACGAAAGTTGGTAGAAGTTTGTAACTCCCTCTCGCAAATAGCAGTTTTTGCTCGAGTACTTCAGCAGGCCAGCCAGCATATGTGGAGAGAAAGAGTTAACGTTTGATTCCAATGCCATCTCGACTGGAAATATTAATTATGTTTCTCTCCACAGGTTTTCTATGACTTGCTGAATATTTTCTGTGCATTTTATTTTGATTTCAGCTGTCCAGTATCCGTTTTTGCTTTTGTAACCTAGGTCAATTGTTAATTTTAAACCTGAGACTGAGAGATATTTGCTATCAAAAATGTGACGAGATATTGGCAAAAGCTGGTAAATGAAGATAGTTGCCAATTGCCTGGCAAAATCCCGAGAGAAGATAACTGGCCTGCACTTATTCCTGTGTTCATACATGCCTAGATTACACATCTCTCTGGGCGCAATGAGATGCACTGCAAGAATTCAACAAGGCTCCTTAAACAGTGCCTTCCAAACACAGGATCACTACCAGCTAAAACACAGGGGCAGCAGATAGATGGAAACAACATCAACCTGAAGGTTCCCCGGAAGCCATTCACCAATGTGACTTGGAAACATATCGCTTTTCGTTCACTGCCACTGGGTCAAAATCCTGGACCTCCTCCCTCCGCAACACCTCCCCTTCCTCCCCACCCCCCGCCCCACCCCTGCCCCAGCCCCCGCCGCCTCCTGCAAAATGGACTGTAGCTGTTCAAGAAGGTTGCTCACCACCACCTTCTCGAGGACAATTAGTGATTGACAATAATTGTTGGCCTAGCCAGCGAAGCCTTCATCCCTTTGATTAATGATATAAGAATAAGCGGGCACCCATTGGGTAGCTGCAGAATAATACAGGAAAATAGACGGCTGTCCATATTTTTTGGAAGAATAAAAAAGCAGAATATCATTTACATAGAAAGAGACGGCAAAATGTTGCAGTACAGATGCGTCTGACCGTTCTTGTACATGAATCACAATAACTTACAATGCAAGAGCAGCAAGTAATGAGAAAAACAATGCATTGTGTTATTGCAAGACAGATGGCGGGGACAAGTGAGAATTTTTCTCTCCAACAGTAGAGGGCATTGGTGCGACCGGACCGAGAATATTTGTGTGCAGCTTGTGTCATCTTCACCAAGATCGGTGGTGAGGATGAGTGGAGTTTTACTTTCATTGGAGCAGTTTAGAGAATGTTTACCAAACTTATTTCTGGAATGAAGGGGCCAGATAATGAGGAAAGATTGAGCAGCTTGAGCTATACACCGTGGATTTCATAAGAATTATGTGTGATCTGATTTAAAAAATAGACGATTCGGCGGGGATAGTGTTTGACAGGGTGGTTATTGACAGGATGGATGCGAAGAGAATGTTTTTTCTCTCGTGGGAAAATCTAGAGCAATGTGGTACGGTGTAAAAATTAGGGTTTCCCACATTTAAGACAGGTGAGGAAGATTTGTTTCCTTCACTGGTCGATTAAACTTTGGGATTCCTTTTCCCAGCAAGCTATGGAGGCCGGATCATTAAACATATTCAAAGCTAAATTAGGCAGAATTCTGGTCTACAAGAGTCAGGAGAATGTGTGCGAGGGGACTTGTTATGAAAGTGGAGTTATAACCATGGTCAGATCAACCGTGACATAATCAGACGGTGGAGCAGACCCGATGACTTCATTGGTGGCCTTCTGTTTGTCCCGGACATCAGCCTCAAAAGCAGTCGCTGCTAGCGCACAGCGATGGGTTACCTCTGGTCTAAATGGACCCCAGTTCTCAAGCCAAGCTTCCTGTGTCAGAATGAGTCTATGTTGTGGTTGACCCCCACACCACCAACTGCCACCCACCCTCACGTCCCCCAGCTGTAACCATCACCTTCCTGTTTCACATCTGTAGTCTCCACAAAGGGCGGAGATAGGGTGGAGGGGGCCTGGGAATGATGCTCCTTCGGAAAGTCGGTGCAGACTCGATGAACCGAAAAGCCTCTTTCTGCACTGTAGGGGTTCTATGAACTGTTCTTGTGTAGTTGTCTTTGTTCGGTGTGGGTCCGTAAAGGTCCTTATACTCCTCAGAGGTTTTCCTTCCCGAGGTGGACAAATCCATGAACTCGAAATCCTTCCTTGCTCTCAACAAATGTCCATAATATGTCAAGTACTACCACAATTGTCTATGTGTCATTCGTTTTGGAGAGGGTGGGTTTTCTCTCCTTCTCAGGCACGATCAGACTTAGTAGCAAAGCTGAGTTGTGAATTGACTTGAGTTTTTACATAACGTTCAACTGCCTCTTATCTCAAGGCTCCAATGTCTTATCTCCTACAGATAAGACTTCCTATGCAGACATTCCAGACCTGTGCTTTTGTATACACAAGTAATTCCCACTGCAAAAGATAGTCTCAATATCTCAGTTTCTTGCTGACATAATTTTCCCATGGTCCCACTACTTTGGCATCTTTTCTAGACTGGGCCCTATTTCTATGTTTTACCACTCTGCTATTCTAAAAAGAAGGTAAAGTCATGTTAGTTCCTAAGAATAAAGTTAGATTTTAAGAATTAGTATTCTTATTATTAACATAACATTAGCTCTAGTATTCTCGTTAATAATATAATCTTACAATTTGAAAATAATAATAGGAATTTATTAAATTTAATAGAAGTAATGGGGAAAATGAGAGACAATCCTCCAACAACAGCAAACCCACGACCTCTATCACCTCGAATGGCAATGGAAACAGATGCCATGGGAACACGATGACCTGGATGTTCCCATTCGTGCCATACACCATCCTGACTTGGAGAAATATCGCCATTCCTTCACTGGGTCAAAATCACAAGATAGGCAAAGGGCAGAACCTGATCGTTTCCACTATTGACTATTAGAAGAAATTACAGAATTGTTAGTGAGAGGATGAATCTTTGTTTCTGCATCAGCCTGTGCATTAAGCAAGTGCCTATGTTGTGGCTGCCCAAGTGTTGTCAGATTTCAATCATTATGGATTATTTCCTTTCTGAAATAGAATGGAATACGTAACTTTCAATTTGAAGTTGGCAAGTTTGAGTATTGGAGTTGTGTAGGATAATTTCTGAGTTGCAATTTCGAAACAGCACAGATAATTTTTGTATTAATCTGCTGCCTGCTTTACTTTAATAGTGGAAATGATTTGGCTAGTTTCTACTTTATGCAGTTGAAGGATATTCTCTCTCATGGATTTCCATTGAACTCTGAGCACCAAGATTGGATTCAGAGTTTAATCTTTGCTGTTGATGCAATGTGATGATTCGTGAAATTGAAAAACCATTACCTTCTCAAGTGATCTGATGAAATGAAATGCCAATGTTGCAACCTGATGCACACAACACTACTAAAAAAAACTGCTGCTGTAGCTAGTATTCAGCTGTAATCCAAAACGTAAAGTACTGTTCTAGTCTGATTAAATGAGTTAAATTGAGAGGACCGTATAACAGGCATTTGTAGCATCTAACGATTCAAACTCCATCACTCATTAAACTATTCAACATGAATCACATGCAAAGTCGAAGCTGATCAGTGGTGCTAGTAAAAGTAGACAGCTCCAAAATTTGGGGATTAAACTTGGGGTATGAACATTTTTAGATATTTGTGCTTTACACCTTAAATGGTTAATGTGAACATATTCTTCACGTCCATAATTTCTTCACGTCCATTGAAGGAATCTAGCACAGAATTCAAAAGTTGCAGGAACTACCTGACTTGCCTGCTGAAAATTCAAATGTCACTTTGTTTTCCCTTGGAGACAATGATCGTCGGTGGGGGAATGGCGGTTACTTTTGAGTGATGGGGGGACGGGGGGCGTGAGATATAGAATGTGTTGAACTTGGACTAAAATATTATCTATTAGACTTTATATTTCACAAGTTCATTTTAACCTTGAATGAAACAGTGTGCATGTCGGACAAAAATGTTGAGCGACTTGCATGAGCTGTGGGTGTTTGAAATCTCTGACAAAACCCATTAATTATAAGTGTTCTCTTCAAGGGTTTGAAATCTTGTCATTACAATCCTTTTTGAGAATAACCACAGAGTTTCAAACTTTGTGTCTGGCAGTTTGTGAGTTTGCGAGCGATGTGCTACTTGTTCCAGAAAAATGTCGGTTATTCCACAAAGAGCATATCGATGAATGTCGGAGTCATCAGCTCTGGCAGTCTGTTGCCAAAGCGGTTCGAGATAAAAACCCAGGAGATGGATAGGGTTTCTGGAGTCTGTTGCCTCTCATCCATACAAAACTGGTAAATATACAGATGCTATGTTTGATAATCTGTCGCATGAATTTATTTCTTGTGCTGTTTTGGGACTGTTTACACCAATCAATAGCCAAGTGATAATTTCTCTCAGCAATTAATATTCTCCACAAACTGAAATCTGAGTCCTTTCCATCAGTGTGCGCTAGTTTTGCTCTGTATTAATGGTCCCATTAGACAGTTGGAAATGCTACACACAGATTATGCTAAAACAATTAATTATTGTTTGTTACACGGTCAGGCAGAGGAGTAGGTTGATTCTGTACTAAACCTCAATTACAGACTAACATTCTTCAACATGTCGAGTCTTTTGAATTAAGGCAAATTGCTACCACATTGAATGCAAGCATTCTTGTCATACCACTTAGAAAATTGTCTCCAGCTCCAGCCTTTCAGTTTTACGTGAAATACGTCCGTTTAGCGCCCATTAGAATCGAGAAAGAAGAACAGCAGGCAGACCCTATTTATTTCAAAGTTTGAAAACAGCTGAATCTTTCTGATATAACAATCTCAAAAAAAAGATTTCCTTTATATAGCATATTTCATAACTTCAGACATTCCAAAGCACTTTGCAACCAATGAAGTACTTCTGAAGTATCGAATTGCTGTTGTAATGTAGGAAACAAAGCAGCCAATTCGCAAAGTTCCACGAACAGTAATATGATAATAACCAGAGAATCTGGTGTTGTGGCATGGATTGAGGGATAAACGTTGGTCAAGACACCGGAGAATTCCCTGCTCTTTTAAGAAGTAGTGTCACGGGGTCATTTGTGTTCACCTCAGAGGTCAGATTGAGTCTTGGTTTGATAGCTCTAACGTTGCCGGACTCCCTCAGTACTCAATGGAGTTTCAATAAGTGCTTAAATTTCTTCAGAGGAAACTCAAAAGCTTCTGACTCAAGACAATATTCTGAGCCAGAGTGGGTCCCCTGAGTGGGTCTGACATGGATCTTAATGGATTCTCAAAGTCACCAATCTGCTCAGATTCGGATAAACAATTTAACTGAATGGCATGACATTTTGGCAGATATCAAAATAGCAACTGGTAGTTGCATTGAAAGGTGCCATTGTCACTTAAACTGCTGAATCTAGTTTCAACAGATCTAAGAACAAAAATCAAAGAACAGTACAGTACAGGAACAGGCCCTTCGGCCCACCAAGTCTGCGCCGACACATGACACATTTCTCAAGTAAAGACGTTTTGCCTCGACGCGGTCCATTTCCCTTCATTCCCTGTCTATTCATGATCAAGGCAAACTAATAGACCCTTTCGAATTTGAGAACAGTCATTAGTTAAGCTTTGTTGCAAAAATTACAGGCTTTTTAAAAATGCATTATGTGAGCAAAATAACACTGTGATTTACGGCACTGAGCATTTAATAACGAATGTACAAGCAAGACGTGAAATGTTTGTATAAGGATGATTTATTACAGTGGGAATGCTATCCAGGCTAAAGACCTGTCCCTGACTGGTTTTTAAATGCTGTCATTTCAATTTCTTATTATTCTGTTTTTGCAGAATGAGTCATCCGTTCAATACAGACTTGCCCTCTTCACCAAATGGTAAGCATGTTGCTTATTTGCGGTGCTGAACTGGTATTTTATGACGCAGAAAAGTTGATACCTCTTGAAGGCTTTGGTGGATTCTGACACCATTCTGCATAACATCTGTTCATAATCTTCTGATCCCAGAATGAATAATTATGTTTACATTGAAACTAGTTTCTGTACTAGTGGCTATGGAATTTACTTTTTTAAGCGATATTGATTACAGTAATCTCCACGAGTAACAGTGTCATTTAAATTTGTTACTACGTGCAAGCTGCTTGCTGCTAAACGCAATTATGTCTCTATAGTCTACCTCAGCTTATAAACCACATGGAAGTTAATTCTGGGCAAGTTCAGCATTGGTAGGTAACGTGGAAAGAAAGTATGCTGTGTGACAATTGTATTAGTTGCTTTTTGATAAGAATGGTTCCAAGTGCACACGGGTTCCCAATGCCGTAACTCTGATTTGTTTATTTTGTTTTCTGATTTCATTAATCGGGCTTGTTGAGGTTTTATAAGGTATTTGATTTTTATGTGCGATTAACATTGACTGCAGTGCCAAACTTCGATTTTCACATGCACCACTCTCTGCTGAAACCCACCTGATAAGACAGAACAAGCATGCGACATTTGGGCTTTCAGCGTAGGCAGGGTAGTTCCATGTACCGTCCATAGAAACAACTTTTTCTTGTGCTTGCCAGTTTTTAGGGAAGCTAGTAGTATCATAGACAAAAATCGTTCACTTTTCTTCTGATTACTTCTCTAATTTTTCTTGTTAAGGTGATGGTTTTTTATGAAGTGTTTTCTGCATTTCTTGGAAGCTGTTGGTGTCCTTACTTGAAGCTGACTTGCCTACATGTGTTCATATCAGCAGCTGAGTTGAAAACATGTCGAAAAGTCCATAGTAAATTCTGTCCTTGTCTGATAAAATATTGTTGTCACCAATGTCTACCGTAAATTCTGTCCTTGCCTGATATGCTATTACCCAGCATCTCTGAGCCTGCAATGTAAATTCCTAAAGAGAATTCTCTATCAAAGTTTAGTTAGCAAAATTATATAAGAAATAAGAGAAAACACTGGTAATATGCAGCAGGTCAAGTGGCGACTGTGGAGAGAGAATCAGTCTGTTTCAAGTAGATGGCCTTTCATCAAAATCAGAAAAAAATGAGTGCTGCAGTTTATAAGGAAGTGCGGAGACCGGAGAGGAAATAAAACAACAGGACTGCGACTGGGTGAACAACAGAAATGATTAATTGGCAAAGGTGATGGTGCAAGAAAAAAGTGGTTACAATGGGGCAAGTGGAAAAACAGAACATGAGTCCAGAGGAACTGTAAATGGCAACAGCAGAACTGCTGCCAACACAATGAAATGGAAGCAGTTGCCATGATCTGAAATTGTTGAACTCAATCTTGAGCCAGAAAGTTGTCAAGAAATCAAAAGATTCCTCGAACCTCTGTCGAACATCAAGTAGAGAAAGTGTTGAGATCCTTCAGGTGGAGTTTCAGGAGTTAGGAAATAGATTACAAAACAGAACCACTAGAGTAATAATTTCGAGGTTACTCTCAGTGCTACATGCAAGTGAGGCCACAAACATGAAACTAGTGCAGATGTGAGGACACAAATAGAAAAATAGCGCAGATGAATATGTGACTGGAGAAATGATGCAGGAGGAGGGGTTTGCAGTTTATTAGGGCATTTGGGCCAGTTTTGGGGAAAAGACACCTGTACAAGTTGGATGGCTTGCACCCAAGCAAAGCAGAGAGGTTAGCTTTTACTGGGTTGGTGTTTAAATTAAATTGGCAAGGGGCTGGTCCATAAAACAGCAAGAGGGACCATAAATAAGGTCAGAAATTAAACATCCTAAATTGGGGCAAGGTTGATTCTGAGGGTATCAGGCAGGAACTTTCTAAAGTTAATTGGGGGAGACTGTGGGAAGGCAAAAGGACGTCTGGTAAGTAGGAAGCTTGCAAAAGAGTGTTAACCAGGATTCAGGGTAAGCACTTTCCTCTTAGAGTGAAGGGCAAGGATGGTAGAGGTAGGGAACCCTGGATGACTCAGGATATTGAGGCCCTGGTCAAGAAGAAGAAGGAGGCACATGACATGCATAGACTGCAGGGATCAAGTGAATCCATTGAAGAGTATAGGAGGTGTAGGAGTAGAGTTAAGAGAGAGATCAGGAGGGCAAAAAGGGGACACGAGATTGTTTTGGCAGATAAGAATCCAAAGAGCTTCTACAAATACATAAAGACCAAAAGAGTAACTGGAGAGAGTGTAGGGCCTCTTAAGAACCAACAAGATCAACTATGTGCAGATTCACAAGAGATGGGTAAGATCCTAAATGAATATTTGTCATCAGTATTTACTGTTGAGGAGAGCAACGATGTTAGGGAACTTGGGGAAATAAAGAGTGATATATTGAGGAGTGTACATATCACAGAGAAGGAGGTGCTGGAAGTCTTAAAATGCATCAAGGTAGATAAATCCCCGGGACCCAATGAAGTGTATCCCAGGACATTGTGGGAGGCTAGCGAGGAAATTGCGGGCCCCCGAGCAGAGATATTTGAATCATCGATGGTCACAGGTGAGGTGCCTGAAGATTGGAGGGTGGCAAATGTTGTGCCTTTGTTTAAAAAGGGCTGCATGGAAAAGCCTGGGAACTACCAGCCAGTTAGCCTCACATCTGTGGTGGGGAAGTTGTTGGAAGGTATTTTGAGAGACAGGATCTACAGGCATTCAGGCATTTACAGGCAAGGACTGATTTGGAATAGTCAGCATGGATTTGTGAGTGGAAAATCATGTCTCACAAATTTGATTGAGTTTTTTGAACGGGTAACCAAGAAGGTAGATGAGGGCAGTGCAGTTAATGTTGTCTACACAGATTTTAGCAAGGCCTTTAACAAGGTACCGCATGGTAGGTTGTTGCATAAGGTTAAATCTCAGGGGATACCGGGTGAGGTAGCTAAATGGATACAAAATTGGCTTGATGACAGAAGAGTAAGAAGTCTCACAACACCAGGTTAAAGTCCAACAGGTTTATTTGGTAGCAAATACCATAAGCTTTCGGAGCACAGCTCCTTCGTCAGATGGGGTGCATATCTGTTCCCCAACAGTGCACAGACACAGAAATCAAGTTACAGAATACTAATTAGAATGCAAATCTCTACAGCCAGCCAGGTCTTAAAGGTACAGATAATGTGGGTGGAGGGAGCATTCAACATAGGTTAAAGAGATGTGTATTGTCT
Source organism: Mustelus asterias (assembly GCF_964213995.1). Classification (NCBI taxonomy): domain Eukaryota; kingdom Metazoa; phylum Chordata; class Chondrichthyes; order Carcharhiniformes; family Triakidae; genus Mustelus; species Mustelus asterias. The sequence continues at coordinate 59,161,210 of NC_135804.1, read as the reverse complement.
CCAGACAGAACAGCTAGTGAGATTCTACAAGCCCAGGATGCCATCATCTCACGTGAGAACACCATCAACCAGGTACACGGTACCTACTCTTGCAACTCGGCCAACGTTGTCTACCTGATACGCTGCAGGAAAGGATGTCCCGAGGCATGGTACATTGGGGAAACCATGCAGACGCTACGACAACGGATGAATGAACACCGCTCGACAATCACCAGGCAAAACTGTTCTCTTCCTGTGGGGGAGCACTTCAGCAGTCACGGGCATTCAGCCTTGGATCTTCAGGTAAGCGTTCTCCAAGGTGGCCTTCATGACACACGACAGCGCAGAGTCGCTGAGCAGAAACTGATAGCCAAGTTCCGCACACATGAGGACGGCCTAAACCGGGATGTTGGATTTATGTCACATTATCAGTAACCCCCACAGCTTGCCTCCTGGGCTTGTAGAATCTCACTAGCTGTTCTGTCTGGAGACAATACACATCTCTTTAACCTGTATTGAATGCTCCCTCCACCCACATTATCTGTACCTTTAAGACCTGGCTGGCTGTAGAGATTTGCATTCTAATTAGTATTCTGTAACTGATTTCTGTGTCTGTGCACTGTTGGAGAACAGATATCCACCCCATCTGACGAAGGAGCTGTGCTCCGAAAGCTTATGGTATTTGCTACCAAATAAACCTGTTGGACTTTAACCTGGTGTTGTGAGACTTCTTACTGTGCTTACCCCAGTCCAACGCCGGCATCTCCACATCTTGATGACAGAAGCTAGAGGGTGGTTGTAGAGGGTTGTTTTTCAAACTGGAGACCTGTGACCATCAGTGTTCCTCAGGGATTACTGCTGGGTTCACAGTTATTTCTTATTTGTATTAAAAATTTGGATGAGAATATAGGAGGCATGGTTAGTAAGTTTTCAAATGACACCAGGATTGGTGGCATAGTGGACAGTGAAGAAGGATATCTCAGACTGTAACTGGATCTTGATCAATTGGGCCAGTGGGATGATGAATGGCAGATGGAGTTTAATTTAGATCAATGCGAGGTGATGCATTTTGGTAGATTGAACCAGGGCAGGGCTTACTCAGTTAATGGAAGGCCACTGGGGAGAGTTACAGAACAAAGAGATCTAGGTACAGGTTCATCGCTCCTTGAAAGTGGAGTCACAGGTGGACAGAGTGGTGAAGAAGGCATTCAGCATGCTTGGTTTCATTGGTCAGAACCTTCAATACAGGAGTTGGGACCGTCTTGTTGAAGCTGTACAAGACATTTGTAAAGCCATACTTGGAATAGTGTCACCCTTATACAGAAAGGATATTATTAAACTAAAAAAGGTGCATAAAAAGTTTATTAGGATGCCACTGGGACTTGATGGTTTGAGTTATAAGGAGAGGCTGGATAGACTGGGATTTCTTTCTCTGGAGTGTAGAAGACTGAGGGGGTGAACTTATAGAGGTCTATAAAATAATGAGGGGCATAGATCAGCTAGTCAATATATTTTCCCAAAGGTAGGGAGTCTAAAACTAGAGGGCATTGGTTTAAGATGAGAGGGGAGAGATATAAAAGGGCCCAGAGGGGCAATTTTTTCACACAGACGGTGGTGAGTGTCTGGAACAAGCTGCCAGAGATAGCAGTATAGGCGGGTACAATTTTGTCTTTTAAAAAGTGTTTAGACAGTTACGTGGGTAAGATGAGTATAGAGGAATATGGGCCAAATGCGGGCAATTGGGATGCGCTTAAGGGATTTAAAAAAAGGGTGGCATGGACAAGTTGGGCAGGAAGACCTGTTTCCATGCTATAAACCTCTATGCCTCTATGATAAGTTAGAGATCCCAAAATTTGCAAGGACCAGATTGAGTAAAACAAGAAATTTGAAATGTACATCAATATCAGTTGTGCAACTGTTGCAGTTGGTGAACTGCAGGCATGGATTGCTACGTATTGTTATGAAGTGATTAGGCATATTCCTTGGAAGTGGAAAGCTGGACCTTCTGAAGATAATGAGCTCTGGATAATGTGAAGGAAATAACAGTGAAAATGAAATGGAACAAAGAGGATTATAACCTTTGTCAGGAACTCAGGGGCTGTGACTGCCAGGTGGGAGCGGGAGAGGAAAAATCAAAATATGACATTGCAGGAAGGCTGTGAATTGATTGGCTGGTGTGTATAGTAGCTTTATTTCCTATCCTGCAAAGATGAGAAGCTGATCTAAGTAGCTGAAAATTCAATAATTTCATTTTTTAATAATAAGATTTAAGCAATACATTTCAGCAAACCTCCCTATATTTAAGTGGCTTCAGCAGAAGGGAAGAGAGCAGCTTAAGGAAGTGACCTTGGGAATAGTAGATCCATTGGTGGTTACTTTCAAAAATTCTTTGGACTTTGGACTAGTTGCTCTGATTGGAGGGTAGCTACTGTAAGCCCGCTAGTCAAAAAGGGAGGTAAAGAGAAAACAGGGAACTATAGACCAGTGAGCCTAACATCAGTAGTGGCCAAGTTGCTCAAGTCTGTTATCAAGGATTTCATAACTCAGCATTTAGAAGTCAGTGGTATAATCAGACAAGTCAGCATGGATTTACAAAACAGAAATCATGCTTGACGAATCTTTTGGCATTTCTTGAGGATGTAACCAGTCGAGTTTACCGAGGAGAACCAGTGGATGTGGTTTATTTAGATTTTCAGAAGCTTTCGACAAGGTCTTACATAACAGACTACTATGTAAAGTTGAAGCGCATGGAATTGCAAGTCATGTCTTGAGGTGGATAGAAAGCTGGTTAGCAGATAAGAGACAAAGAGGTGGCATGAATGGGTCTTTTTCTGATTATCAGTCATTGACTAGTCGGGTTCTGCAGGGATCTGTGCTAGGACACCAACTATTCACATTATATATTCATGATGTGAAAGAGAGAACTGAATGTATCATTTCCAAATTTGCAGATGATACAAAGTTGGCTGGGGGGGTGAGCTGTGAGGAAGATGCAGACATGCTTCAGCTTGATTTGGACAGGCTGTGTGTGTGGGCATCGCATGGCAGATGCATTATAATATGGATAAATGTGAGGTTATCCACTTTGGTAGCAATAATAGGAAGATAGATTATTATTTGAATGGGTGTAAATTGAGAAAGGTGGATACGCAACGAGACCTTGGAGTCCTCGTGCATCAGTCACTGAAAATAAGTGTGCAGGCACATCAGGCAGTAAAGAAGACAAATTGTATGTTGGCCTTCATAGCGAGAGGATTTGAGTGTAGGGATAGGGTCATTTTGCAGCAATTGTATAGTGCATTGGTGAGGCCACACCTGGAGTATTGTGTGCAGTTTTGGTGTCCTTATCTGAGGAAGGATGTCCTTGCTATAGAGGGAGTGCAGTGAAGGTTTACCAGGCTGTTTCCTGGGGTGGTAGGTCTGTCATATGAGGAGAGATTAAGTTGTTTAGGATTATATTCACTGGGGTTTAGAAAAGTGGGAGGGGATCTCATAGAAACTTATATAATTCTAACACGGTTCGAGCGGGCAGAATAAGAAAGAATCCTCACAATGGTGGGGGAGTCCAGAACTAGGGGTCATAGTTTGAGGATAAGGGGTAAATCTTTTAGAACTTAGATGAGGAGAAATTTCTTCACCCAGAGGGGTGAATATATGGAATTCGCTACCACAGAATGTAGTCGAGGCCAAAACTGATTTTGAGAAGAAATTAGATGTAGCTCTTGGGATCAAGGGATATGGGGGGGAAGAGGGGATCAGGTTATTGAAAATGAATGATGGAACAGGCTCGAAGGGCATACTCCTGCTTCTGCTTTCTATGTTTCTAATGAGTATCTTTTCGATCGGCTTTATTATTTAATAGAAAAAGGAATTGTAGGACAGCTCTGACATCTGCTCTGCACACCTTGCTCCATGTCGGTATACATAATAAGAAGTCTCACAACACCAGGTTAAAGTCCAACAGGTTTATTTGGTAGCACAAGCCAGTTGCTTACCCCAGTCCAACGCCGGCATCATGGCTTGTGCTACCAAATAAACCTGTTGGACTTTAACCTGGTGTTGTGAGACTTCTTACTGTGCTTACCCCAGTCCAACGCCGGTATCTCCGCACCATGTCAGTACGCCAGGACATTTCCTAGATCCTGGACATGCAGGAAGTATCACCACATGCACCAGTTCGAAATCTGGGGTTCAGAACTTGAGCAGCAATTGGTGTCGCCGCAGCGCATTTTACGATGTTCAGAGCTTCATCAAAAGCAGGGTGATGGGGAATGGGTGATCAATAAATAGTCATGATGAAACAGGCAGGTAGTGCAGGACTCAGGAACGCATCTCGCTCTCCAATGCGTATTCAGTTCCCAATCCTGATGAAAATGCCGGTTGATCTACAGAGTGTAGCCAGAGCACAGTCTGTGGCATCCCAAGTGACTCAGCCATAAATATGGACGCAAAAGAAGCTGGAAGAGCAAAGGTGATAGGAGATTCAATAGTTATGGTTATGAAAATGTGTTTCTGTGGCCAAATATGTGAACCCAGGACGGTGTGCTGTTACCCTGGTGCCAGGGTAAAGAATATCACTTGAGCGGCAGCATAACACCACGAGAGGGAAGGTGAACAGTCAGCAGACATGGTCCATTTTACCATGAATGACATAAGCAGAAATAGAGATATGGTCCTGCTGACACAATTTAGGGAACTAGATTGGAAAAATGCAAGCTGGACATGAAAAGTAGTCATCTCCAGATCACTCCCAGTATGACAGCTAAGTAAATATCCAAATAAGAGGAGAAAACAGATGAATGCCTGGCTGCAAAGATGATGCATGAGGGAGGTCTTTAGATTCCTGGGGCACATCACCACTTCTAGGAGAGATAGGACCTGGACAGTCCATGCATAGGAACCAGCAGGCAATACTTAAGAGAAATACCAAAGTGCGCAGAATATTGAGAGAGAAAAATCATACTATAGTGGGAAATAATAAGCTGTCAAATGAGTTTCGCATAAGGTGGTAAGTGAAAAGTCTAAATTAGGTTTACAGTGCATGTACATGAAAGAACGAACTGTGTTAAATAAGATTGATGAGTTGTAGTCATCTGTAGCCACAGAAGGTTTAGGACTGGGATTTAAATGTTGCTGGTTACAAGGTGTCCTGGAAAGCTAGGGAAGGGAAGAGAGAAGGCGGGGTGGCCGTATTGATTAGTATTGATGAATTGATGATATTGCAGTGCTGTAGAGAGGATGTTCCAGAGGGGTCAAGGACAATCTCTCTTGCGAGAGTTCGGGAACAAAATAGGTGCAATTACATTGTTTATAAGCCATCAACTAGTATAGACATGGAGTACCAAATCTGCAAGGAAATTGCAGAGGAGTACAAGAATTATACAGTAAGTATAAAGGGTGATTTATCTGAATATTGATGCGGAGATGCTGGTGTTGGACTAGAGTGGGCACAGTAAGAAGTCTCACAACACCAGGTTAAAGTCCAACAGGTTTATTTGGAATCACAAGTTTCGGAGCACTGCTCCTTCATCAGGTGAATCTGAATATTGGTTGGATAGTAGCAGTGTAAAGGACAGCAGGGCGCACAAATTCCAGGAGTAATTCAGGAGAACTTTCTACAGTATGAAGAGGCACATAACAATTCTGTGAAGCCAGTGCAAATGTTTGCTGCTTTGTTATCATTTAGATGGTTTGTCTATATGACTATTACTGATCACCACCCTGGATGGGCAGGGGCTGCACGATCAGGCAGTACCGTTGAAAGTACATTCACTAACAGCACCTCATCAAGATGAGAATAAATTAAATTCTGTAATTTCTTTTTAGTACACTGGCTGGTACCTCATGAGACCACAGGCAAAAACCCTAAAGATTTCTGCTCTTGCCAGCAGATGCTCAATGTGCAGAATACTGTCCACACCAAACTTTTCAATGTGCAATTCAGCAATGCACATGATCACAGGTGTTCTTTTACCGACTCATCTCCCCGGGATCTCTGTCCTGAGCAAAATTGCTCTCCCCATGCCACCTACATCAGGAATGTGCCGAAACAGGCAAGCTACTGCAGAAGGTCCACTCCAACCCAGCCTGCCCTTGTTTAAGGACATCTTCAACTCCAGAGAGGTACATGTTTGTTTGAATTACATATGTATGTTCAGTGTGCATACATGCTGCCATCCAGTCATTGAATTGCTGTTGATTGCAATGTTACTTGCGATACTGTTGGGAATAATATATTAGCACGGATACCGGATTGGCAAGCTAACAGAAAACAAAAGTTCAAGATAAATGAGTCATTGTTAGGTTGGCAAACTGTATATAGTGAAGCGCCACAGGGATTAATGCTGGGCCCTCAACTATTTACAATCTATATTAGTAATTGCATTGTAGCCAAATTTGCTGATGATAGAAATATAGATAAGAAGACAAATTGCAAGGAAGGCACAACATTTGTGGAGGAATATCAGTAAGTTAAGGCTATGGGCCCTGACAATATTTCGACAATAGTACTGAAGAGCTATACTCCAGATCCAGCCGACTCCCTAGGCAAGTTACAAAACTGGCATCTACCCAGCAACATGGAACATTGTCCAGGTATGTCCTGCACACAAAAAGCAGGACAAATACAATCTGGCAAATTACTGACCAATCAATCTACTCTCGATCATCAGTAAAGTGGTAGGAGGAGTCATCAACAGTGCTATTAAAAAAGTGCAGCTGGATATCAATAAACTGCTCACTGAAGCTTTGTTTCAGTTCCTGACCTCATTGCAGCCTTGGTTCAAACAGCAACAAAAGAGCTGAACTCCAGGGGTGAGGTCACATCAACGCAGCATTTTACCGAGTGTAGCATCAAGGAGCCCAATCAAAAGTGGAGTCATGTGAATCAGGAGCAAAAACTCTCCGCTGGTTGAATTGATGTCAAGCAGAAATGAAGATGGTTATGGTTGCTAAAGGTCAAGTCATGTCAGCTCCAATAAATCACTGCAGGAGTTCCTCAGAGTACAATGTTAGGCCCAACCATCTTCAGCTGCTTTATCAATGACCTTCCTGTTAACATGAGTTCAGAACTGGGGATGTTCACTGATGATTGCACAAAGTTTAGCACCATTTGTAACTTACCAGATAGTGAAGCAGTCCATGCCCAAACACAGCAAGACGAGACAATATCCAGGCATGGGCTGACATGTGACAATAATATTCATGCCACACTGGTTCCAAGCAATTACCATCTCCAACAAGAGAGAACCTAATCATCACCCTGTTTCATTCAATATCATTACCATCGCTGATTTCCACACTATCAACATCCTGGGAGTTACCATTAAGCAGAAACTTAACTGGACTAGCCATGAAAATACTATGGCTACAAGAGCAGATAAGAGGCTAGGAATCCCGTGGCGAGTAACTGAACTCCTGACTCCGCAATGTCTGCCCAACTATTGACAAGGCACAAGTCGGGAGCGTGACGAATGCACTTCTCTTGCCTGGATGAATGCATCTCCAACAACATTCAGGAAACTCGACAACATCCAGCAAGAAGCAACCTGCTTGACTGGCGGCCCATTCACAAGCATTCACTCCCTCCACCACAGACGAACAGTAGTAACAGTGTATCATCTATAAGATGCACCGCAGGAATTCATCAAGGTTCTTTAAAGAGCAGCTTCCAACCACTGGACCACTACCATCTAGGAGGACGGGGCAGCAGATATATGGGCCGAACATCAATCTGGAAGTTCCTCTGCAAGCCACTCACCAATGTGACTTGGATATATGTCGCTGTTTGTTCACTGCGGTTGTGTCAAAGTCCTATTACTACCCTCCACCCTGCCACCATCATCTCTGCCGCCGAATTACACTCTGAGTGCACCTACAGCATATCGACTGCAGTAGTTCAAGAAGGCAGTTCACCACTACCTTCGCGAGGACAATTAGCGATGGGCAATAAACGCTGGCCTAGCCAGCGAAGCCTTCATCCTTTGAATTAATAATGGAAGAGTAAGTGGGCAAACATTTGATGTTGGAGAATAATACGGGAAAATATGAGGTTGTCCACAATATTTGGAAGAATAGAAAAGCAGAATTTTATTTACGTGGCAAAAGACTGCATAATGCTGCAGTACAGATGGATCTCAGTGTCCTTATACATGAATCACAATAAGTTGCAGTGTGAGTACAGCAAATAATTAGAAAGGTTGATGCATTTTTTTAAATTGCAAGACAGATTACATTTACAGGTGGGAATTTTTTTCTCCAACTGTATGGGACATTGGTGAGACTGGACCCAGAGTATTGTGTACAGCTTGTGTCATCTTCACTGATGTCCGGGTGGGGCTGGATGGAGTTCAACGTTAATTGGAGCAGTTCAGAGAATGTTTACCAGACTGATTTCTGGAATGAAGGGGGCAGATAATGAGGAAAGATTGAGCAGGTTGGGCCGAGACACAGTGGATTTCGTAAGAATTATATGTAATCTGATGAAAAGAAATGTGCGATTCAGCAGGGGAGGGTGATTGACAGGATGGTTCTTGACAGAATGGATGCTGAGACGAATGTTTTTCTCTCATCAGAAAATCTAGAGCAAGAGGATCCAGTGTAAAAAGACAAGGTTTCTCCCATTTAAGACAGGCGAGAAAGATTTTTTTCCCTCACGTGGTGATTCATCTTTGGGATTCCTTTTCCCAGCATGCAGTAGGGGCCAGATCATTAAACATATTCACAGCTGAGTTAGGCAGAATTCTAATCTACAAGACAGTCAGGAGTATGTGGGTGATGATAGTGGAGTTAAGGCCATACTTATGAACCGTGATCTAATTGAATGCTCCGATGGGCCTATTCCTTTTTCTTATGGTCTTATGATGATTTATCCGATTGGCTTATTTAACTCAAGCCTTCGTCCTTGGTGTCAAAGTGAGAGGCTCAAGAGAGAAATGAGATTATTAATCCCTGCACGAGGGAGAATAGCCATCAACTCAACTTGGCGCATTATCCATTTGTTGGGATAGGGACTCCACACTGAACCCCAGAGTAAGAAAATTCTTATCGAGGAAAAACGTTATTGGTAAAAACTGCAATCACTGATTTAGAATGAAAATTAACAAGGTTTACTGAACAAAGATTGATACTTAACATTCAACTAGTGGAGCCGTGGCATGATACATGAGTTCAACATGTGTCAGTCTATCCTTCTCTGGCTCCTGGGACTTTTGGGTCATCTTCATTCCTTGAACCTGATCCCTTGACTCATGACATCCTTCAATATTTAACTTGGTCAACTGAACTTTAATATAAATTCCTTTTTCAACATTAACACTTCGACTCTAGTTTTCCAGTCTACCTTAATACCTAAAGCATCTAATCCATTTTAATTGCTGGAGCTGCATGTTGTACAGTTCCTGCTGCCGAGCCGCTCTCTCTCCCAAGCTGCTGAAAACAACTTCCCAACAAAAATGGGTTTTCCCAAAATATCTAAGACTGTATTTTACAGATCCCTGCTACTAGATTATTATGATGTGGAGATGCCGGCATTGGACTGGGGTAAACACAGTAAGAGTTTTAACAACACCAGGTCAAAGTCCAACAGGTTTATTTGGTAGCAAATGTCATTACCTTTCGGAGCGCTGCTCCTTCATCAGATGGAGTGGATATCTGCTCTCAAACAGGGCATACAGAGACACAAAATCAAGTTACAGAATACTGATTAGAATGCGAATCTCTACAACCAGCCAGGTCTTAAAGATACAGACAATGTGAGTGGAGGGAGCATTAAGCACAGGTTAAAGAGATGTGTATTGTCTCCAGACAGGACAGCCAGTGAGATTCTGCAAGCCCAGGAGGCAAGCTGTGGGGGTTACTGATTAGAACATAGAACAGTACAGCACAGAACAGGCCCTTCGGCCCACGATGTTGTGCCGAGCTTTATCTGAAACCAAGATCAAGCTATCCCACTCCCTATCATCCTGGTGTGCTCCATGTGCCTATCCAATAACCGCTTAAATGTTCCTAAAGTGTCTGACTCCACTATCACTGCAGGCAGTCCATTCCACACCCCAACCACTCTCTGCATAAAGAACCTACCTCTGATATCCTTCCTATATCTCCCACCATGAACCCTATAGTTATGCCCCCTTGTAATAGCTCCATCCACCCGAGGAAATAGTCTTTGAGTGTGACATAAACCCAAGATCCCGGTTTAGGCTGTCCTCATGTGTGCGGAACTTGGCTATCAGTTTCTGCTCAGCGACTCTGCTTTGTCGTCTGTCGTTAAAGCCGCCTTGGAGAACGCTTACCCGAAGATCAGTAGAAAACCGTACCACCGCAGGGAAGTCTATTGTCAACTTGTCGGACTGCACACGTCAACCAGATGGAATCGAAGTTCTCAGCCGAGGGCTCAATTTTTGCCCCACCACCAAAATAGACCCCATTAGTCTCGCAGCAGACACAGAGGAATTCATCAGGCAAATGAGGCTACGGGAGTTCTTCCACAAACCCCAAGAGGCCAACAACGAACACAATGAGACAGCCAATGAACCGGAACAGCCGACAGAGAGATCCGCAGTGCAACCGAAGAGGAAAGAGTCAAATTGGACTCCTCCAGAAGGCTGCTGCCCTCGACTTGACATGTATGCCCAAGCCATCAGGAGGTGCATCAACACCAAATTCATTAGCCGCACTCACAAGACAGCCCCGAACGTCACCCAAGCACAACGCAATGCCATCCACGCTCTCAAGACCAACCGCAACATTGTCATCAAAGCAGCAGACAAAGGAGGGGCCATCGCCATACTGAACAGAACAGATTACTGCAAAGAAGTGTACCAACAACTGAACAACGAGGAACACTACAGACAGTTACCCACAGATCCGACCAAAGAACACACCTGTCAACTCAACACTCTGATCAAGACCTTTGATCCAGACCTTCAGAGCACCCTCCGTCTCTCATCCCACGTACTCCCCGTGTTGGAGATCTCTACTGCCTCCCGAAGATACACAAGGCAAATACACCCGGCTGTCCCATCGTATCGGGCAATGGGACCCTGTGCGAGAACCTCTCCGGCTATGTCGAGGGCATCCTGAAACCCATTGTACAAAGAACCCCCACCTTTGGTCGCGACACTACAGACTTCCTACACAAACTGAACACACATGGAGCAGTTGAACCAGGAGCACTCCTCGTCACAATGGATGTCTACACCAGCAACCCCCACGATGATGGCATTGCTGCAACAGCCTCAGTACTCAACGCCGACAACTGCCAGTTTCCAGATGCAATTTTACAACTCATCCACTTCATCCTGGAACACAATGTCTTCACCTTCAACAACCAGTTCTTCATCCAGACACATGGAACAGCCATGGGGAGCAAATTCGCACCTCAATATGCCAACATCTTCATGCACAGGTTCGAACAAGACTTCTTCACTGCACAGGACCTTCAACCGATGCTATACACTAGATACATCGATGACATTTTCTTCCTTTGGACTCATGGTGAACAAGCACTGAAACAACTATATGATGACATCAACAACTTCCATCCCACCATCAGACTCACCATGGGCTACTCTCCAGAATCAGTTGCATTCTTGGACACATGCATCTCCATTAAGGACGGTCACCTCAGCACCTCACTGTGCCGCAAGCCCACGGATAACCTCACGATGCGCCACTTCTCCAGCTTCCACCCTAAACACATTAAACAAGCCATCCCCTGTGGACAAGCCCTCTGTATACATAGGATCTGCTCGGATGAGGAGGATCACAACAGACACCTCCAGATGCTGAAATATGCCCTCATAGGAACAGGATATGGCGCTCGACGCATCGATCGACAGTTCCGACGCGCCACAGTGAAAAACTGCAACAACCTCCTCAGAAGACAAACACAGGACACGGTGGACAGAGTACCCTTCGTTGTCCAGTACTTCCCCAGAGCGCAAAAGCTACAGCATCTCCTCTGGAGCCTTCAACATGTCATTAATGAAGACGAACATCTCGCCAAGGCCATCCCCACACCCCCACTTCTTGCCTTCAAACAACCGCACAACCTCAAACAAACCATTGTCCGTAGCAAACTACCCAACCTTCAGGAGAACAGTGACCACAACACCACACAACCCTGCCACAGCAATCTCTGCAAGACATGCCGGATCATCAACACGGATGCCATCATCTCACATGAGAACACCATCTGCCAGGTACACGGTACCTATTCTTGCAACTCGGCCAATGTTGTCTACCTGATACGCTGCAGGAAAGGATGTCCCGAGGCATGGTACATTGGGGAAACCATGCAGATGCTATGACAATGGATGAATGAACACCACTCGACAATCACCAGGCAAGGCTGTTCTCTTCCTGTGGGGGAGCACTTCAGCGGTCACGGGCATTCAGCCTCTGATCTTCGGGTAAGCGTTCTCCAAGGCGGCCTTCATGACACATGACAGCGCAGAGTTGCTGAGCAGAAACTGATAGCCAAGTTCCGCACACATGAGGACAGCCTAAACAGGGATGTTGGATTTATGTCACACTATCAGTAACCCCTAAGTATTTGCACTTGGACCAACACAATTAACAACTCATGATCAAACATTTGCAGCTCTTGACAATGTTCCTAGCTTTCCACCTTCGTTGAACCAACCAGCTTGACAGCCCTTGCATCCTTTTGAACCATTAACTTTAACGAGTATCAACCGGAGGTCAAGCTGGTACTCTGACCACCTTCCTGGCCATTACTTCAGATTTTTTTAGTTCTTAAAGCTACATGCTCACTTTTAGAGTTCTTACCAACATATCCAAAATTCACGAATTATTCCAATAATACATACAAATTAAGCCAGTTCATCATTAAATTCATGCACTGTACAATTTGATAAATTATGCCTTATTAATTACACAAATGTGCCAACATGGTAGAATCCATCACACATCTCGAGCAAGCAACAGGAATGAGGTTTTACATATTAAATTAAATCTGATAACAGTAACATTACTGGCAGCTAAACAGTGATAAACTAGTATTAAGTAAATTTATATCGGAAGATTTATCTTTACGTAGTAACAGTCATCATAAGGAAGAACTTCCAGATAGATAAGCAAAATCCCTGAACTAATTTCAGAAACATTTGGATCCTCCATTCGGAGGGTAGCATCATCCAGGATGCAGGGCCCACATTTTTTTTCTGACCACTATCTACCATGTGTTCATTACTTCTGCTACAAAGAATGTCAAAGTTCTCTAAGAATTAATTCTGGCTCCAGTTCTACCTCTAATCAGCATTGGGATTGTTGTCTGAAGAATGGTCACTTGAACCAATGTTCCTGGTAACACCTTTTTTTCGTGTATCTTTTGGTACTTTATTCCCAATCAAAAATCAAATTCAAAATAGATCCAAGCTGACAAGACAAGCCATACCTCCCATCTTGGGCTCCATCAAACAAGATCCAAGCTGACAGGATGTGGCACTACACCTCCCGGGCTTGATCTGACCTTCATCTTAGCCAAAAAGCCCAAGTGGCTTTTTAAAAATTACTTCAGGTAAAGCCTCAGCATAATCTCATTGGCCAAGACCAGATGCAAGACCAGATTTACACTTGATCTCCAGTTAACGTTTTTTTAAATTTCCAATCAAAAGTCCAAATTGGCCCAGAGTCCCTACAAGAGAGGCATTACAGATCCAAGCTGACAAGACAGGACCCATTCTTCCCGTCCCGGGCTTGATCTACATGATCCAAGCCGATAGGTTGAGGCATGGGCTTGATCTGAGCTTCATTTTAGCTAAAAGGCCTAGATGACGTTTTTAAAAATTGCAAGTGAAGTCTCAGTATCACCTCATTGACTTCTATCGAGGGTCGGATCAAACTTCTACACTTAATCTTAACTAAAAGGTCGAGAAGATCTCAGTTAACAATTACCTCATTCACTTTATAAAACAAGAGGAATGAGCGAGAAAGCAGGCTGCTATTAGACCAGGTTTACACTATGATTAAATTTAATTGAAACTTGTTTTTTGCATTACAAAGTAAATGCATGCTCTTTATTTAATAGCGTTTTATTTTTAACATCAATTCACTTTCTCGAACTGCTATGCAACAATCTGAAAGCCTTCTCGCTGGTTACAATATAAACCACAACGCTACCGTATCTATTGTGGTTACTTGTTCAGAAAGCAGCAGGTTCGTATTCAATGGTTCACATGCTCTCGCTCTGAGCATATTTCCTTTTGTAAAGCGCATGCTTGCCACGCCACAGACCTGTGAACCAAATGAACCTGTTTGTATATAGAGAGAATGTTAATTATATAGGGTATATTTTGAATGACTTAGTAAAAACACCTGCACTAGTACAATTGAAGCTTCTTAAGCGAAAATAACTTTAGTATTTGATTAAATTGAACAGACCGTAAAATCGCCCTTATTCCCCGCAATGCAGCCATTTGCGAAAGATTCGCCCCGTCACTGTAATAAATTCTGTGAGATAAATTTAACACCTTATTGCGTAAATTTGCTATTCGTTTTACAAGATGCAACCAAAATATAATAACCACTGGTCTAATACTCGTGAAAGATAACCTTTCTTTAAGCAAAAAATTATAATTTTTATGTATATATAATCAGCGCAGTAATATGCTTTGTTAAAGCATGTCATGTTTTTCTATCGTATATTCGCTATGGTTCACAGGCACGTATGCAATTTGGAAAGCAGTCGAAGTCTAATTCCCAGGGCCAAAACTTAAATTAAGATCCGAGACATCTGTCAGTATCGATCATTCGCAGCTAGTCCAATGAGTAAATACCGGAAGGTTTGTCAGGTTTATGGACAGTACAACTATATTTTTTTTCAAGTCGTTTCACAGGTTTTGGTACACGTGTCGAAATCTGGTTTGTCAACAATTAATCAATTCTAAAATCGCATTTAGATTTTCAGCCACGAACTAGTCCTCTTCATTGCAGCATCTCTATTCCAGCTAAGGCAACTGCAATGCAGAAGGCAGAAGGGGGACAACATCACAAGACGAGACATAGACAGTCACGAAGGTGAACTTGTAATGAGGCTTCATCGAAATGAAATAGTACTTAAATGCGTATCCATGGTGACAATTGTCTTGTTCCGTGCATACGATCATTGTTTAATTTATCTTTAATCAATGCCCCGTCGGGTACAAAGTTAAAGTCCTGGGATGTCCCGCTAAACCACAGGCAACAGAAAGAGGTTCATTCTTCATGGGTTGCCCATTACGTGGAGTATTTTTTTTTAATGTAGTAATCGTTAGAATTCCTCCGCTCGTTGTTTATTTTAGTTTTCTGATCCATAACAGCACCCTATCTGTACAATGAATATTTTTTAAATTCCGGATATACAACAGTCATTGAAATAAAAATAAAATACTGCGGATGCTGGACATCTGAAATAAAAAGAGAAAGTGCTGAGAGATTCAGCAAGTACGGCAGCATCTGTTGAGAGGAACGGACGTTCCAGTCGAATATGACCCTCTCATTGAGGGGAGATAAGAATCAACCATACTACTATGGGTTTCGATTCACGAGTATGCTTTTAGCTTCCCCAAAGGACATTGGTGAACCAAATGTGTTTACAACAATCGGTGATATACGTCATAGACTCCATTACTGAAACTGACGTTATATTCTAGATTTATTAATTTAATAAATTCAATAAAAGCCCAGGTAGAATTTGAACCCATGATTCGCTGGGCCTTCAGGTTTACTCGCCCAGTGACAATATCACAATACCACTGACTCTCCCTAAAATATTAATAGTGTGTCGGGCGAAGTTTTGCACATGCAACGAGATTGAGGGCGCAATTTTTGGAGGCCAGTCTGCGGGATTAACACAGTACTGGGTGCACACAAGGAAGGCTGCAGAAGGTAATGTGTAGAGGGGTGGCTGAAGTGTGTGGCCGGTGATGGATCCCGAGAGATGCTTTTGCAAGGTGGTGTGGGAAGAAAAGAGGGGCCTATTCCTAGAGGGAGGAAGAAGCAAATCAGCCAGCTTCCCAAACAAGGTCTGACTGGAAGTGGCTGATGAAGCAAGCAGCTCCATGATCATAGCACAAATAGACGTGCGAGAAGCACGTCAATGTCATAGGGAAGGTTGGCAAGGTAAGTGGCATGCATGAAGACAAGGTGGCAGACCTGCTTGTATAATATGGTCACAATGACATGTCCAGGATTTGAACAGCCCATGCACGGGGACTCGAGAAAAGATTTGTGCAGCAAGACAGACAGAGGGCAGAGTCAAACCAGAGCACCATCACCAATTATTGCTTTTCTGAAAATGAAGGTGAGAATGAGTGACGATAAGAAGCAGCAAATTTCCAAGATGGGCAGCAAAAAAGCCCTGAAAAAACTGCCAAAAAGGGCAGCAAGAAGAGGAGGAGGTCCAGGAAGGAAAGTTACTCCATCTACATCTACAAAGTAATGAAGCAGGTTTACCATGACACCGGCATCTCCTCCAAAGCATCATGAACTCGTTCATCAATGACATCTTCAAGCGCATCGCGGGTGAGGCTTCCCGCCTCACCAAAATGTATCAATTGCAGCAGCATCAGCTCCCGGGAGATCCAGACCGCCATGCACCTATTACTGCCTGGGGTGCCTGGCCAAACACACTGCGTGGGATTGGAAAAAGGCAGTGACCAAGTACACCAGCTCCAAGCGAAACTGTATAATCCACTGAAAAAATGACCAAATATTGGCACTCAATGCAACGCCAAGCTGGGAGAAATGCATGCAGTATGCCTCACAATGCTGCAATGATGGACATTGTGCCGCAACCTTATGAGCTGTGTAGGGGAAACTGAGTTGATCACTATGTGTTGCTGCAGAAAAGACCTCATAATACAAGGGGGTAAAGGCGAAGGGACAGTGTAGCTCCTATCTTCGCAAACATAATGCAAATAAGGTGTAGGGGTCTCCTGAATGGCACAGACTATCAGGCTGTCACAAAGGGAAAAACAGATTTGGGACCCCAGATGACTGAGGGCTACAATGATTGTGCACATAATCCTTCGCATTTGTCTTTCCAGCAGGGCACAATGACCATATGAAGTTTGGGAGCATATAAAAGCAGGAAGGAGGGGTAGTATAAGAATGTAGTTAACAGCAATCTTGTCTCTCTCGCGGGGCCAGTGGTAGAGGATAATGGCAGAAGGCATCAATAGCACGTGATGGAGGCTGTGATAAGTGCAACCTGTCCCCATTGAACAACAGAGGCAGAACCAGCCAATGTTTAGCTCCATGCAAATGCTGAGCCTCAGTGGTCTTCAGTGAAGCGAGCTCTTATAGGACAGGAGCAGGGTAATGGGTCGACATCTCTCAGAGTTCCCAAAAGTAGTTCACTCCCATATACACATCATGGGTATGGCCATCCATGCCATCTCCCTGGCTATGGGTGCATGGTGTTCTCCATTGAAACAGTGGTGACCTTTCTGGAGAACCACATTCAGCAGGTTACTAAGTGGATGTAAGAGGTGCACATTGGTGTCAACATTGAGCAGTGTTGAATGCTGGGCTGGCATGATGAGTCAGAGACGCCTGACCTGCTTCAAGATAGTAGTCTGCACTTGGTAAACAGCGAAGTGCAGGTGAGCCATGGAAAGGTCAAGCAATGGATAGCTGAAAGCACCACGGAGGCTCTGCCCAAGGCACTTTCAGCTTTAATGGCAACACCTCAACCCTGGTCATGATGTTAACATTGATTCCCACACCAATAACAAAGGCTGTTCCTGCACAGATGTAGATGACCCAACCTATGTCATGCTCCTTATGTGCTGTGTGACTGATAGGTCATCCATCATCAGCAACTAATGCTCTAGTGCAAAGCCAGAAGCCTGCCACTACATCAGCTCCAACCACAATGAACTACAATGTGAAAAAAGCCAGAGCAGACTGTTAAATACAGCTAGTCACGTAACAGATCTCATGGGGTTTTTCATCTGTGGCAAGGTATGTTTTCTTTCTTCACTTAAACCTCTACTTTATGTTTACTTCAGCAACTCCTGCGATTCTTACTCCTTCGGGAGGTAATGACTAGGTGTAGTGACATGGAGCTGCAGTCCATGGAAAAGACTGATAGTGTATCATGGCAGCCAATCAGGGTATCCACAAGGAGTTGACTGGTTCTGGTCCGTTGGTAGCATGGGGAGTGTCAGCTGAATCTAGACAGGATAAGCAAATCACAAATGTTTGTTGCATTCATGTTAATGCACACCACTCCCAGACCCTGATCAGAGCTCCAAAAGTACAATTCAGCGCTAGTTCAAATCCGTTTTACCATGCCAGGATTTGCAGACCAAAGCAGACTAGCACGATAACATACAAAGCATAGAAAATAGGAGCACAAACATGTAATTTGGCCTATCGTGAAAGCGCCACAATTTAATAAGATCATAGTTGATCTGATAGTCGCATTACCTCCAAACCAATGCCTGGCACACCTATGACACTTGACTCCCTTGTAGGAGACGAGAAAAGAGACACTTAATTGGCCATATTGGTGCAGGCAGGGTGGGGTATCAATCAGAGCCATATGAACATCCAAAACACATTTTCAGAAACACAAGTGTTTCCTCAATTGTTGACTTTGGAGTTAGAGAGCTGTAATTGTGTTGCCCATCTAAAATCTATGATAAACACTTTTTCTTCGGAATCATAAAATCATACAGCACAGTCTAGGTCTTCAGCCATCGAGTCTGCACCAACAATCATCTTAATGTTTGTCTCTTATTCCATCACGGGAGCTCTTGTTTGCCTTTTCTTTTCAGTTCGTGGGAATATACATTGACTGTGCCCAAACTCTATTTTCTTCGATCAGTTATAATTTTGCTTGCCAACCTTTGATTCCATTTTATCAGCACCAAATCCATTCTTACCCTATCGAAGTTGGCTTTCCCCACAATTCATTACTCTTACTCTTCAGAGATTCTGCATTAATATCACGCAGAACATTTTCGGATTTAATGTTTATTTAAACAGGAATATTTTAATATAATGCATTGTGCTTATCTGACTTACCTCTCGTCTGCACCAGATGCAATTTATGTGTTTAGAACCTAATTATCCACCCGTTGCTTGCCAGTAAATTTATAAATTTGATAGAAGCATAAATTAGCATTAACTATTATTTGTAATTCTGATTTTTGAAAAGGCTGAGCCCATGTACATTTCCAGGAATGTGAAATGTGGATACAAGCTAAACTTTGCATTATCTCAAATTTTCCAATATATGCATGTAATTTATATGTAACTTGCCTGCTTCTGATTGATTCTGATCTGAATGAGTCAACGAACCTGTGAACGAAATAAGATTTAGCAAAGCCATTATCTTCTTCGCAACATGAGCCAAAATGTACTTGCAGCTTAGTGACAGGAAATGGAACCTACTAAGTTTATCATCTTTGGTGACCAGCAGTGTCGCTCTGTCAAACTACAACTTCTAACTGATACGAGAGCTTTCAGATTCCTGAGAAACTGAAGGCATACATTGAAGATTTAAAGCGATTACAAAAGAATTGTGAAAATGGTCCTCATATGAAAAAAATGTAATTGTCTTAGAATCAGTTCAGAGGCATTTCCCCTGGACTCTTGCCTGGGATGTGGGGGTTTTCTTATAAAGGAAGGTTAAACACGTTGGGCCGATACCCTTTGGGGCTTTGAAGAATGAGAGCTGAGCTTATTAAAACATGAAAGATCCAATGGGCACTTGACAGGGTAGATACCAGGATGACATGTCCACTTGTGGGAGCGATTAGAACTAGGGGGGAATAATTTAAGAATGAGACAGAGATTAGGAGATGTTTTTCTCTCTCAGAGGGTCGTTAGTATGTGGAATTCTCTTCTCCGGGAAGCAGCGGTGGCTTGGTCATTGGATTTATTCAAGACAGATTTAGACAGACTGGAAAGTGGAGTTGAGGCAATAACCAGATTAATCGTGATCTTATCGAATGATGGATTAGGCTTGAAGGAGTGAATGGACCACTCCTGTTCCTTAGCCCTATGCTCCTATGCTGGTTGTACACCATTCCCTGATCAGGCAAAGCGGGGATACTCCCGAATAACTGATTGCCCGCTTTGTTCATGAATGTCTATATTCTGGTTGAATATTAGAAAATATTAGTTAAAAAGCAAACGTATATAAATGAAGATTGAAATGTTCCTAATATGCCAAGCTATGATCCAGCAAGTAACTTTAGATCTAAGTAAAACATACAGGGCTTTAGTTTCGCAACTGTTGCCATTTAACTATAATTAGGATAGTGTGAATTTACAGAACTTTTAAAAATGCTTGAATATTCCGTTCGGGACAATAGAGTCATAAAGTCATAGAGGTTTACAGCATGGAAACAGGCCCTTCGGCCCAACTTGTCCATGCCACCCTTTTTTTTTAAAACCCTGAAGCTAGTCCCAGTTGCCCGCATTTGGGCCATAATGCCGCTATACCTATCTTATCCATGTAACTGTCTAAATGCTTTTTAAAAGACAAAATTGTACCTGCCGCTACTACTACCTCTGATAGCCTGTTCCAGAAACTCACCATCCTCTGTGAAAAAAATGCTCCTCTGGACACTCTTGTATCTCTCCTCTCTCAGCTTAATATCCTTTATTACAACACAGTGACTACACATCAAAATGTATTTCAAAGGCTGTAAGTGCTGTGGCATGTACCAGGTTCATAAAAGGCATGATATAAATCAGTTTCTCTTCCACATTTTTATCACACTGGACAGTTCATGTGTTAATCATTAAAGACCCACAGAGTCAGCGACATACTATGTTATAAAGATCATTCCAAAAATAAATTCGTCAAACACCAAATTTTAGTTTCTTTCAGTTCATACACATACATAAAGGTAATTTATATAGACAGGCTTCAGAAAGCACAATCTCGAGGAAAGATCTGTCATACTGGTTGTCTGACACAGCTATCATTTGTCAAAACAATGCACATGAAAGCACCTGCTCAAGGATCAAGTTTAACCCAAATAAGAATTCCACAGTAAATAACGTTCAAGATTTGGTTAAAAATTCATATATTGGTGGAAAACTGATTAGGATTAGTAAAAATGTGTGACTGTTTTAAACTGATAAATGCTGGAACGAGAAAGGACTTCCATGGCTGAAGGTTTTAATTATATGGTAACAGACTCAACCAAGCTGTAAGAAGAGCAATTCCAAAACTGATTTAAGAGGGGTTTACCTGAGCAAGACAACTAAGTTAATTGTCAACATGTAAATAAATGATGCTTATGCATGGGTGGGGAAAGAGTGGTTGTCCTGCAGTCTAAACATAGGGATAAATGCAAGAAATATTTCTAGGTAGCCATGCTCCAGCTCAAAGACAGAGACACTCCAACATAGTTAAGTAGAAAGGATTTCTGAAATGTACATTACAGGGATGAAGCATGCCAGGTATTGTAAGTGACCAATTGAGACAAAAGGGACAGCAAGAGTGGGTACAGGGTTACTCTGCAAGTCTAGAATTACTCAACATGAATACAATATTGGATAATTGTGATGCAGACATTGTCAGTGAAATAAGGGAATAAGACCAAATGACCATAAGACAGGAGCAGAATTAGGCCACTCGGCCCATTGAGTCTGCTTTGCCACCATCAAGTCTGTTCAGCAGGATTGATTTCTTTGATTACTTTGATTTCTTTGATTGATTTCTTTGATTACTTTGCTCGGCAGGATTGATTTCCCTGTCCGTTTCCTATATTTTAATGTGACATTGACAATTATTCATGATAAATAAAAATGCAATTCCTCTTTTATACTATTTAATTGGATTCATTTTGTTAAAGCCATGAATCTTACAGTTATATGTCACAAAATCATCGGCGAGGATAAGTAGCAACATTAAGATTGCCAGTGAACCCACGACAATACGAATGATTTCATAATTGCACGTGACACTTGTTGTCCCTACAAGATATGAGAAAGTAAAGCAAAATTCAAATATTGCATGAACTTCATTCAATTGACCTGAATTTAACTGTAATAAATGTGACCCCTCCAAATTAATTGATTATTTCCATAGAATGTAGGAACTCCTCAGTGACAAAGGACAAGGATCATTCTAACCAGCTATCTGCTATCGTGTAGATGCATAATATAATGACACTGAAGTCATTGGTTAAATATGGTAATGAAACCCGATCAATCAGTCCACAAATGCCCTGACATGAGTCTCAAGTCACCTGCTCCTCTCAATCACTCTACACTTATTACATATGTCTTGAATTACCCATGTACTGTATCCCCTAATGTTATTTTCTGAAATAAACCCAATTTGCACATGCATGAATCGATACTAACAATATCAACTGAGAGACACTTATCTATATTTCTTCTTGGAAGCATAGCATCCAATTTAACTATCCTTTCTCAATGCTTATCACACCAGTGTCCAGCTCTTCATAGCAGTGGATGACCCTTCGTCAGAGCTCACATTGCCTGGTACCTTAAAGAAAATTAAAGTTTTCACCGGGTGCTCCGGTTTCCTCCCACAGTCCAAAGATGTACAGGTTAGGTGGATTGGCCACGTTAATTTGACCCTTAGTGTCAGAGGGATTAGTAGAAGGCCATTCGGTGCAGTGGCACTTCGTTTAAACTAAATTAATAAAAGCGTCTGATAAAATTTAACAAAGCAATATGACAGCAGTGTCTGACTCATTTGAATAATCACAGAGCTAGATTTCAAAGCCCACATATTTTGTAGTGAAAATCTAAAGGTAAGTGATCTTTCCTTCATTTGATAACCTCGTAAATGGATGCAAAAGTCATATGACATATTATACTTTCGTTAACTAACTCACAGTCTGTTCAAACGTAACTGATAGGCTTGCTAAATATACTAGCAGGTCTCCCCTGCTGCGATTGTTATTACTGATTGAGATAAGTCATAGCCCCACCCCTGAAAAAAGCTGGAATGGCATGGGTCCATTTAGGACTGCTTGAGTGAATGCAGTACCACCAGGCGTAACTGTTACCTTAGTAATATTACCTTAATAATACTGAGTATTAATTTCAATGGACTGGAAGTTGCCAAATATCATAGTTGGCACAGTGGTTAGCACTGCTGCCTCTCAGCCCGAGGGACCCATTCGATTCTAGCCTTGGGTGACTGTTTTTGTGGAGTTTGCACTTTCTCCCATGTTAAATTGGCTCTTAGTATCCAAATATGTGTAGGTTAGATGGATTAATTGTGGAGATAGAGCATCGTGTTGGACCAGGGTCAGACGTTCTTTCATAGAGTAGGTGCAGACTCGATGGACCGAATGGCCTCCTACTAATCCCTCTGACACTAAGGGTCAAATTAACATGACCAATCCACCTAACCTGCACATCTTTGGACTGTAGGAGGAAACCGGAGCACCCGGTGAAAACTTTAATTTTCTTTAAGGTACCAGGCAATGTGAGCTCTGACGAAGGGTCATCCAGGCTCGTAACTTTAGTTCTGTTCTCTCTCCACAGATACTGTCAGACCTGCTGGGGTTTTTCAGCATTTTCTGTTTTTGCTTCAGATTCCAGCATCTGCAGTAATTTGCTTTTATCTTAGTATGAAATGAGCTACTGGTGATTGCCGTTTCAATTCGTGTCTGTACAAACAAGGAAGCAATGATGACTGTCTGTCGCCCTCTCGCTATTGATCTACGTCTTTCACTCAATGCCACTCAAATGTTTTGGAGAATATTTAAGTTTTTGTCAAAAGTACACCTGAGATGCTTACAGGCTCCATGTTTACTTCAAATTCAGCTCTATTTTGAAAGTGAAATTACAAAGAAGCATAGCAACTAGAAGCAGGAGTAGGCCATTCAGCCATTCAAGCCTGCTCCGCCATTCATTTTGATCATGGCTGATCATCGAATTCAATGTCCTGATTCCCGTCTTCCTCCCATATCCCTTGACCACATTGGACACTAGAGCTATACCTTGGACTGGGTGGTGTGCAATGAGAAAGGATTAGTTAGCAATCTAGTTCTGAGAGAACCCTCGGGGACAAGTGACCATAATATGGTAGAATTATTTGTCAAGGCAGATAGTGATATAGTTGATTCTGAGACCAGGGTCCTGAATCTCAATAAAGGTAACTATGATGGTATCAGGCATGAATTGACCATGGTGGACCAGGAAACATTACCGAAAGGAAAAACAGTTTATAGGCAATGGTAGGCATTTAAAGAATAAATAGGTGAAATCCAGAAGCTGTTATTCCTGTTTGGCACAAGAGTGGTAAGGGAATTGTGGCCAAACCATGGCTGACAAGGGAAATTAGAGACAGTATCAGATTCAAGGAAGAAACATACAAATTGGCAAAAAAAGAAGCAATTGGCCTGAGGATTGGGAGCAGTTTAAAATTCAGCAAAGGAGGACCAAGGGATTGATTAAGAAGGGAAAATGGAGTATGAAAGTAAACTAGCAGGGAACATGAAAACTGACTGTAAAAATTCCTATTGGTTTGTAAAAAGATAAAGATTGACAAAAATGAATATAGGCCCCTTACAGTCAGAAATGGGAGAATTCATAACAGGGATGGCCGACGAATTGAATTCATACTTTTCGTCAGTCTTCACAAAGGAAGACATGAATAATGTGCCAGAAATTCTGAGAGGAACAAGTTTTAGTGAGGAGCTGAAGGAAATCAGCATTCGTAGAGAAATTGGGGAAATTGATGGGATTGAAGGTGGGTAAATCTTCAGGGCTTGATGATTTCATCCCAGAGTACTTCAGGAAGTGGCACTGGAAATAGTAGATACTTTGGTGGTTATTTTCCAAATTTCTTCGGACTCTGGATTGGTTCCTACACATTGGAGGGTAGCTCCTATTCAAAGAAGGGATGTAGAGAGAAAACTGGGGACGATAGACCAGTGAGCCTAACGTCGGTACTAGAACATAGAACAGTACAGCACAGAACAGGCCCTTCGGCCCATGATGTTCTGCCGAGCTTTATCTGAAACCAAGATCAAGCTATCCCACTCCCTATCATTCTGGTGTGCTCCATGTGCCTATCCAATAACCGCTTAAATGTTCCTAAAGTGTCTGACTCCACTATCACTGCAGGCAGTCCATTCCACACCCCAGCCACTCTCTGCGTAAAGAACCTACCTCTGATATCCTTCCTGTATCTCCCACCACGAACCCTATAGTTATGCCCCCGTGTAATAGCTCCATCCACCCGAGGAAATAGTCTTTGAACGTTCACTCTATCTATTCCCTTCATCATTTTATAAACATCTATTAAGTCTCCCCTCAGCCTCCTCCATTCCAGAGAGAACAACCCTAACTCCCTCAACCTTTCCTCATAAGACCTAGCCTCCAAACCAGGCAGCATCCTGGTAAATCTCCTCTGCACTCTTTCCAGCGCTTCCACATCCTTCTTATAGTGAGGTGACCAGAACTGCACACAATATTCCAAATGTGGTCTCACCAAGGTCCTGTACAGGTGCAGCATAACCCCACGGCTCTTAAACTCCAACCCCCTGTTAATAAAAGCTAACACACTATAGGCCTTCTTCACAGCTCTATCCACTTGAGTGGCAACCTTTAGAGATCTGTGGATATGAACCCCAAGATCTCTCTGTTCCTCCACAGTCTTCAGAACCCTACCTTTGACCCTGTAATCCACATTTAAATTAGTCCTACCAAAATGAATCACCTCACATTTATCAGGGTTAAACTCCATTTGCCATTTTTCAGCCCAGCTTTGCATCCTACCTATGTCTCTTTGCAGCCTACAACAGCCCTCCACCTCATCCACTACTCCACCAATCTTGGTGTCATCAGCAAATTTACTGATCCACCCTTCAGCCCCCTCCTCTAAGTCATTAATAAAAATCACAAAGAGCAGAGGACCAAGCACTGATCCCTGCGGCACTCCGCTAGCAACCTGCCTCCAATCTGAAAATTTTCCATCCACCACCACCCTCTGTCTTCGATCAGACAGCCAGTTACCTATCCAATCGGCCAACTTTCCCTCTATCCCACACCTCCTCACTTTCATCATAAGCCAACCATGGGGGACCTTATCAAACGCCTTACTAAAATCCATGTATATGACATCAACTGCCCTACCTTCAGCAACACACTTAGTTACCTCCTCAAAAAATTTTATCAAATTTGTGAGGCATGACTTGCCCTTCACGAATCCGTGCTGACTATCCCGGATTAATCCGCATCTTTCTAAATGGTCGTAAATCCCATCTCTAAGGACCTTTTCCATCAATTTACCAACCACCGAAGTAAGACTAACCGGTCTATAATTACCAGGGTCATTTCTATTCCCTTTCTTAAACAGAGGAACAACATTCGCCATTCTCCAGTCCTCTGGCACCATCCCCCTGGACAGCGAGGACCCAAAGATCAAAGCCAAAGGCTCTGCAATCTCATCCCTTGCCTCCCAAAGAATCCTAGGATACATTTCATCAGGCCCAGGGGACTTATCGACCTTCAGTTTATTCAAAACTATCAGGACATCCTCCCTCCGAACATCTATTTCCTCCAGCCTATTAGCCTGTAACACCTTCTCTTCCTCAAAAACATAGCCCCTCTCCTTGGTGAACACTGAAGAAAAGTATTCATTCATCACCTCGCCTATCTCTACTGACTCCATACACAAGTTCCCACTACTGTCCTTGACCGGCCCTAACCTCACCCTGGTCATTCTTTTATTCCTCACATAAGAGTAAAAAGCCTTGGGGTTTTCCTTGATCCGACCCACCAAGGACTTCTCGTGTCCCCTCCTAGCTCTCCTAAGCCCCTTTTTCAGCTCATTCCTTGCTACTGGGGAATTTGCTCGAGTTCATTATCAAGGATTTCATAACTCAGTATTTGGAAGGCAATGGTACAATCAGACAAAGACCAGCTGCTTGTGTGCCTGAACAAAACATTAAACAATCTATTTTTTCTAAATCCTACCTATTCACAAGTAAGGTTAAGATAATTAAGAGAAAGTAAGAAATTAATTTCAGAGCCCCAGTATAGTTCAGATGCTGTGCAAAACTGCAACAAAAGAGAAAGAAATAACCTGTGAGCATCTGTCTATTCTGCTGAAGTATAAATCATTTTCTTCTCTGAATGCGGTTCCTTGTGTGTCTGTAGGTGCTGTTTTGTGTAATGGCTTGTTAATGCCCTGTATTCTGGTCTTGAATGTTGTTCTAAGTTTTTTTCCTTGTGTGTTTAAAGCATGCATCTCATATTTCTACGGGTGCATGGAATTATGAAAGTCTGAATGTGATTACTGTGTGTGCCTGGTGAGTTTGCAGTGTTCTGCTTGCAGGCAGAATCTATAGCTGCAAGAGAATGCTGTGAATTAACTGTTTGAAATTTACAGCTGTGAGAATCTGTGTTGCTTTTGTTTTATGTGGATGATCATGGGTTTGGTTTATTGTTGGCTTTGGGAAATAAAAATAAGAAGATCATAGGTAAAACAAGTAAGGAAAGTTGGGACACACTCTGAACCCCAGATAAGCATAAGGAATGGTGGGATAAACAAAGTAAAGGAAAATAGGAGATACAAATATTGATTCTGTGTAAATGTTACCTTGATATGTGTCAGTCAAGTATATTAGAGGTAGGGCTGCTAACGCAAGAAAATCGACAATTACCAAGGGAACGCGAGACACTTTGAACCAGAATTGCCCACAAGAGTATAAGGGAAAGAAGCAATCTTTGCAAAAAGTGAGCTAACTCTTTCTGATAGCAGCTTGAACTTAAATAATGAAGTAAGCCAGTCCACCTCGGGCATTATGAACCAATGTGCTTTTTCAAAAATTGCCAGAGTTAAAGAAGGCAGACTCCAACCACCGTTCACTCTTTTAAAATTGTAAAGGAAGTCAGGCACAGGTTACCTTTGGGGGGGGGGGGGGGGGGGTGGTAAGGGAAAGAAGGCAAATAGTCAAAACACGTTAATACCTGGAATCAAATAGGGATGTTTGATTTCTGTTTTAAAGAAATTATGAGAATATTAAATTGGACTGTAAAATATCTCCAGACAAACTGAATACGATGAGATGGTAACTAATGCAGATGTCAAATGTTATGATGAAATAGGAAATAAAATTACAAAAAAAGGACAATACAAATCTTTACGAGAACTGAATTTAATAATCTGGTCATCACCTGACACATTGGAAATGTACAGGAGGAAATAAACTAAGAGTCAGAAACCCCTTTGACATGAAATGGTCAATATGGCCTAAACTCCAAAAAAAACTGTTTTAGAAAATCCAGACAATAGAGAAACTAACTTTAAGAGAAGCATAAGCTGATTGTGGCCAGAGAGAAAGTTATAAAAGGGAATTATTAATTTAAATAATTCGAATGAGAACACAAATACTAAATAACAATTAACGACAAGATGGATCCAGGTAAAGGAAAATGGAAAAAGATAGGTTGACGCCTATCCCACGCGGGACTGCTCAGCCAATATTGTGGCTCGAATAACGCTGGAGGAAGTAATTTCCTGGTGGGGCATACCATTGCAGAAAGATTCAGATCAGGGCACACGTTTCACTGAGCAAGTGCTCAGGGATTGTGTAAACGGTTAGGTATAAAACAAAATTTGGAAGGCACCTACCATCCATAAAGTTCAGGTCTGGTCGAATGAATCAATCAAACATTAAAGAAAGCACTAGCTAAAGTCATTCAGGTTACAAGGCGACATTGGGCAGATTTATTACTCAGTATCTTAATGGGATGAAGAGCAATACCCAGCAGGATGACAGAACTAATCCCTTTTGAATTAATGACGGGAGAGCTCTGAGAGTGCCAGTGGATGTAGTAATAGATGGAGAAGCGATAAGACAAATGGGAGAGAGAGTGAGGCAGTTTGCAAGGGAACTGTGCAAACAGCTGCATGGGTTAAGACAGGAGGTGAGAGATCAGCAGATTATACGCGACATAGAGGGGGATGTCATGACGGAACAAGCTAAGGTACCCAGATTTGTGGAAAAGGTGATTTGTACCCAAATGGATAGGTCCAAAAGAGAAAATGCTGGAAAATTCTCAGCAGGTCTGGTAGCATCTGTAAGGAGAGAAAAGAGCTGACGTTTCGAGTCCAGATGATCCTTTGTCAAATCTTTTTCAAAATGGATAGGTCCCGATGAGCTTGTTATGACCAGTGATACATGCACTTGTGTGGAAGCACAAATTGATTCTGTTTTACAGAATTAAGATTCACCAGCCGGTAACGACTAGGCGGTTTTCTGCTTAATTTACAGAACGCTAATTGCCTTGAGGCACTGATGGTCCTGACCAAAGGAGCGATGAGCAGTACCACAACTCTAACGCCACTCAAAGGGATCTGGAAAACCTCAAACAACGTGAACGCAACAGATCATACGGAACCGAACGCTGAATGTGACAGTAGGAGAGGAAGTGACTTTAAACTGCAGTCAAGATCTGCTACAGCTGGGACGAGGAAGCGTCAGGGATCTGACAGACGCGACCGGGTGATAGGGAATGTTTGGGATGTCCCGTTCATTTATTCAAATATCCAAGTCAAACCTTTTGCTTCAAACACGCGGTTTGGGACGAGAAGTCTGAAGTTGTTCGTGAAAAGGAGAGATTTTTACACAATACGCTTAACAGTTTATGCTCAGATGGATATGGGAAATGCACCTGAAAGAAAAGTTAATTACTACAACTCCACCCCCTTCAACAACACCATAAACAATCCCAGCTGAAGCAATTAAAGTATCACTCCTCATGCCAACTGCCCCACCGTGTCCAAGCGTGAGTTACAGAAACAGCAAACGGTCCTGTATTATTCGATTACAATAAAGTATTGTCAGATAATATATACCATGAGCTGGTACCTGTAGACCTAAACATTTTCGGTATAACCCTGACCCAGTAGTATTCCCCTCATACTCGGGACTGTATACGACCTTGCTGGCCAATTGATGATTGAAGCAAATCAGTTTAAAGGAGGGGTGCTGCCAATCCCAGCAAAGAAGATCCAGTCAAAACGTGGTTTAATAAATGATACAGGGACTGCCTTTTGTCGGTACCTTAAAAGAGCAGTAAGAAGTTTTACAACACCAGGTTAAAGTCCAACAGGTTTATTTGGTAGCAAAAGCCACACAAGCTTTCGGAGCTCCAAGCCCCTTCTTCAGGTGATTGGGAATTCCGTTCACAAACAGAGCATATAAAGACACAAACTCAATTTACATGAATAATGGTTGGAATGCGAATACTTACAACTAATCAAGTCTTTAAGAAACAAAACAACGTGAGAACACTACAACGTGAGAACAACTCATGTTGTTTTGTTTCTTAAAGACTTGATTAGTTGTAAGTATTCGCATTCCAACCATTATTCATGTAAATTGAGTTTGTGTCTTTATATGCTCTGTTTGTGAACAGAATTCCCACTCACCTGAAGAAGGGGCTTGGAGCTCCGAAAGCTTGTGTGGCTTTTGCTACCAAATAAACCTGTTGGACTTTAACCTGGTGTTGTAAAACTTCTTCCTGTGTTTACCCCAGTCCAACGCCGGCATCTCCACACCTTAAAAGAGCTACAGGGACTGCCTTTAATTCAGGGACGTCCATTTACTCCATATCCTTTGATCCCCTTAGTTTCAAGTGCTATTTTTACTGCTTCTTGAAAACATTCTGAACAGAATTTTATGACCTCATCACGCCCATAAAATCGGGCATGATGCGACTAGCGGGAATGTTGCCTGTTTTCGCGCCCATTCCCATTTTAAGGAAATAAATCGGTATGATCAGGACCCCGCCCAAAACGGGTGAAAAGTCAATTTACATTTTTTGCATTCATCACAATGCAATTAATGAGCTTCATTCCCAGTCGTCCAAGCTCACCTGCCTTAACAACCTTGTTAGCTGTGGCTGAAATTGGTCAGGAAAAACACCTCAGCTGTAAAAGTCGGTTTCAGGTGCTGGAACAATGAGGTGAGAGAGGAGGTAAGTCTCTACTTTCAAACGACTCCATGCTGCTCGGGGTGGTTTGTGGTGGCCGTGTTTTGGGTCAGGGGGCCTGTGGGTGGGAGCTCACGGGTGCAGGAGAGGCTGCTATTGCTCACGGGGGTAGGGGGGCTGTGTTGCCATTCTGGGGGGCTGTAGGAAGGAATGTGTTGCTGGGGAGTTGTGGGTACAGTCTATAGCCCCCGACACCTTTGGGATCCCCATGATCATAGTGAATCCTGCAGCCCAGGCTTCCTGCTGGGCCTGGTCCAGGTCAGATTTAATATAGGAGTCAGCCTGGTCATACAGGGCATCTGTGACCTCCTTCACAAACTTGTGGATGGATGATTGGGAAATGCTACAAAGGTCTCCACTGGTGGTCTGGAAGGACCTGGTGGCATAAGAGTTTAAGGTGGCCATCACTTTGATAGCCACTGAGAGTGGGTGACCAGCTTGTGCCTGAGGTACAAGGTCATAGAATCCCCACAGTGCAGAAGGAGGCCATTCAGCTCATCATATCTGCACTGACTATAATCCCACCCAGGCCCTATTCCTGTAACCCCACATATTTATCCTGCTAATCCCCTGAGACTAGGGTTAATTTAGCTTTGCCAATCAACCTAACACACACACCTTTGAAATTTTGGAGGAAATCCATGCAGACACGGGGAAGATCGTGCAAACGCCACACACACTGACTCAAGGCTGGAACTGAACCCGGGTCCCTGGGACTGTGAGGCAGCAGTGCTAATCACTGTGTCACAGTGTTGCCCAAGTCTTGCAACAAATGGCATAGGTGTCGCAGCAAGGGGACCTTTTGGAGGAGGAGGATGTAGAGCCCAACCAATCAGGCATCATTGGAGAGGAGGCCACCCAGCAGGAGGAGGAGGAAGGGGATGATGGTGAGCAACACTATCCAGGTGCTGGAGGGCTGGTGGCAGCAAGGGTCAGGCATGCGAGGGAGATCCTGATCACCACGTACGTTGGTCACTAGGAGCTTGTGTTGATGCATGTGGGTTTCTTTCCGCCACCCCACTCCTCCCACTGGCCCAGTGCTAGACCATAAGATACAGGAGCAGAATTAAGCCACTTGGCCCATCCAGTCTGCTCTGCCAATCATGGCTGATATTTTTCTCATCCCCATTCTCCTGCCTTTTCCCCATAACCCTTGACCCCATTATTAATCAAGAACCTATTTATCTCTGTCTTAAAGACATTCAGTGACCTGGCTTCCACAGCTTTCTTGGCAAAGAGTTCCACAGATTCACCACTCTCTGGCCAAAGAAATTCCTCCTCATCTCTGTCTTAATGGATCATCCTTTAGTAAGAGGCTGTGCCCTCTAGTCCTAGTTTTTCCTACTAGTGGAAACATCCTCTCCACATCCACTCTATCCAGGCCTCGCAGTATCCTGGAGTTTCAATAAGATCCCCACTCATCCTTCTAAACTCCAAAGAAACAGACCCAGAGCCGTCAACTGTTCCTCGTACAACAAGCTTTTCATTATCATTCTTGTGAACCTCCTCTGGACCCTTTCCAAGGCCAGCACATCCTTCCTTAGATATGAGGTCCAAAACTGCTCACAATACTCCAAATGGGGTCTGACCAGAGCCTTATACAGCCTCAGAAGTACATCCTTGCCCTTATACTCTAGCCCTCTTGACATGAATGCTACCATTGCATTTGCCTTCCTAACTGCCGACTGAACCTGCATGTTAACCTTAAGAGAACCTTGAACAAGGACTCCCAAGTCCCTTTGTGTTTCTGATTTCCTAAGCATTTTGCCATTTAGAAAATAGTCTATGCCTCCGTCACTTCTTCCAAAGTGCATAACCTCACACTTTTCCACATTGTATTCCATCTGCTACTTCTTTGCCCACTCTCCTAACCTGTCCAAGTCCCTCTGCAGCCCCCCTGCTTCCTCAATACCACCTGTTCCTCTACATATCTTTGTATCATCTGCAAACTTAGCAACAATGCCTTCAGTTCCTTCCTCCAAATTGTTAATGAATATTGTGAAAAGTGGCGGTCCCAGCACTGACCCCTGAGGCACACCACTAGTCACGGGCTGCCATCCTGAAAAAGACATCTTTATCCCCACTCTCTGCCTTCTGCCAGTCAACCAATCCTGTATCCATGCCAGGATCTTACCCTTAACACCATGGGCACTTAATTTATTTAACCGTCTTCGATGCAGCACCTTATCAAAGGCCTTCTGGAAATCTAAATAAATCACGTCCACACTATCCTACAATCCCCTGCAACATTGTAACACCAGAGTGGTGAGCATGGGTACGCTGTGTTAGCAAGTTTCTGTGGCAGGCAGGATGTTGATGACGACTTGCTATGTGCCAGTGTGATGATGCCCTGGTGCAAAGTAGTCTAACTCCTACCTGAGCTCTGCATGCAGGCACCTGGGCCCACATCTCGGTGGTGGGTAAGAGAGCACTGGGGTGGGTGGGGTTGGAGCAGTGGGGTAGCGAATCTTTCCAGGGTTCTGGGGATGCCATAGCAGATGCTGTCAATTGCTGCAAATGCCTGCCATCCCCTGTAGCCAGTGAATTATTTGAGCATCTTGATTTTCAGAGCAGCAGTGCACTGAGGGGCTTCCCCCACTGACATCAACGTGCAGGGTCCCTCTGGTGACCGTCGGGGTAAGTACATCTCAGTTAGAGGCTAATCAGAGACAAATTAGTCACAGGTGTGGGGTGAAATAACATTTATTGGTGCCAATAAAAGCGCTTTCAAAATAAGTGGTAGTATAAAAACATGGGACTTTAAAGTGTCTAATATTCAACTAATGTTGCCCTTCACCTGTTCCATCTTGGTGCCGCTACAACTTCTTAATCTTGCATCGCGTACCACTACGTCTCGGTATCTCTCCTCAGTGATGGGGGATCTCAACACATCAGTACAAAAGAGGCTGAATTTGCAACCATCTTCAGCCAGAAGTGCAGAATGAATGATACATTTCAGCCTTCTCATGATGTCCCAGCCTTTACAGATGCCAGTCTTCAGCCAATTTGATTCAACCCACTTGTTATCAACAAACAGTTGAAGGCACTGGAAAGAACAAAGGCTATTGATGCTGGCAACATTCCAGCAATCGTGCTGAAAATATGTGCTGCAGAACTAGCTGTTCCAATATGGATACAATGTGGTCAGCCAGAAACCCGGGTTCAATTCCTGGCTTGGGTCACTGTCTGTTCAGAGTCTGCATGTTCTCCTCGCGTCTGCATGGGTTTCCTCCCACAGTCCGAAAGATGAGTGAGTGGATTCGCCATGCTAAATTCTCCCTCAGTGTACCCAAACAGGCACTGGAGTGTGGAGACTAGGGGATTTTCACAGTAACTTCATTGCAGTGTTAATGTAAGCCTACTGTGACACTAATAAATAAACTTAAAACTATACTGGCATCAACCCGAATGTGGAAAATTTCCCAGGCATGTCCTGCCAACAGAAAGGAGAATAAATCCAAATTGGTCAATTATTTACCCATCAGTCTACCCTCAATCTTCAGTAAAGTGATGGAAAAGATGTGGTCATCAGTGCCATTAGGTGGCGCTTACACACAATAGCCTGTTCCCTGAGGATGAGTTTTGGTTCTGCCAGGGCCGTTTGTCTCCTGATCTAATTGCAGCTTTGGTCCAATTATCAACAAAATTATTGAATTCAAAAGGTGAGGTGCAAGTGACTGTCCTTAACATCAAATCAGCATTTGACAGTGTGTGTCGAATCTGTGATGCCAAGCAAAGCTTAAGTCAATGGAAGGAGGGATGGGGAGGGGGTTCCCTAATAGTTGGAGGTGTACCTATCACAAAGGAAGATAGTTGTGGTTGCTGGAGGTCAATCATCTGAATCCCCAGACATAATTGTTGGAGACCCTCGTGGTAGTGTCTCAGGCTCATGCATCTTCGGCTGCTTCGTCAATCACCCCCCTCCATCAAAAGGTCAGAAATTAAGATGTTTGCTGATTGCAAAATGTTCAATACCTTTTGCCTCTACTGCAGATTGGAAGCAGTCTATCTCCAATATGTAGCAAGACCAGATTCAGACTTGGGCTGATAAGTGGCAAATAACATCAATGCCACAAGTGCCAGGTAATTATCATCGCCAACAAGCGAGAATTGAAGCATCTCCTCCTGACATTCAAAAGCATTTTCATTGTTAGTCTCTCGCCATCAACATCCTGGAGGTTACCATTGATCAGAAACTTAATTGGACCAGCATTTTAATTCTCTGCTTACAAGAGGCCAGAGGCTGGAAATTCTGCAGCAAATTATTTATCTCTTGACACTCCAAAGTCTGTCCACTATCCACAAGGTACAAGTTAGGAGAGTGATGGAATACACTCCACTTGCCTGGATTTTTGCAATCTCTCCTCATACATCAGTCTTGCCATCCCCAGAATCACTCGAGAGCAGGAACATCCTTCCTTAGAAAAGGAAAATGGCACACAGTACTCTAGGTGTGGCTTCACCAAGACCCTGTATAATTGCAACAATACATCCCTGCTCCTGTACTCGGGACCTCTCGCAATGAAGGGCAACATACCATTTGCTGCCTTTACCATCTGCTGCACCTGGATGCTTACATTCAGTGACTCGGGAACAAGGACACCCAGGTCCCGCTGCACACTCCCCTCTCCGAATTTACAGCCATTCAGGTAGTAATTTGCCGCCTTGTTTTTGCTTCCAAAGTGAATAGCCTCACATTTATCCAAATTATACTGCATTGATTTGCCCACTCACCCAATCTGTCCAGATAATTCTGAAGGATCTCTGCATCCTCATCACAGTTCACCATCCCACCCAATTTGATATCATCTGCAAACTTTGAGATGTTACATTTTGTTACCTCATCCAAATCATTAATATGTTTTGTGAATAGCTGTGGCCCCAGCACCGATCCGTGTGGCACCACTAGTTACTACCTGCCAATTTGAAAAGCACCCATTAATTCCTACTCTTTGTTTCCTCTCTACCAACCAGTTTTCTATCCATCCCAATACACTTCCCTCAATCCCATGCACTTTAATCTTGCATGATAATCTCTTATGCGGGACTTTGTCAAATGCTTTCTGAATGTCCAGATATATTGCATCGACTGGCTCCCCCTTGTCAATTCTTTGCATCTTCAAAGAATTCCAGCAGATTTGTCAAGCATGATTTCCCCTTCATAAATCCATGTTGACTCTGTCTGATCCTGTCACTGTTTTCTAAATGTTCTGTTATGAAGTCCTTGATAATGGATTCGAGAATTTTCCCCGGTACCAATGTTAAGCTTACTGGTCCCAATTCCAACGTGTAGGAACTGTTCCAGAGTCTATAGAATCCTGAACGATGACCACCAATGCATCCAATATTTCTAGAGCTACTTCCTTACATACCCTAGCCACTTATGTACTCTGATTCTTTGATTCTGGAGACTCCTGTTTGGAAGGGCAAACACATTTGATCTTTTTCTGTCCTGTCATGTAGGTTGTCCCCTAAACAGACATGTCCCACCTCCAGGGGACAGCCTTCCAGCCCTGAGGATTAGGAGGAAATTTCAATGGGTGAACTCTCACATTGGTCCCCCAGCACTTTTCACCAGTGCAAAATTTGTCACCTTGGTGTGTATGCTATTAAAGACAAGATCAGAAAGTCCAAGGTATTTCATGAAGTTTGCCTGGACCCTAACGTTTACATTTGATTTTTGCATTAGGGTGAGCAAAAGGTGTTTCACTCCAGGTATGATTCAAGTGACCCACTAGGAAGTTTTTATCATAACAAACTTTTTAAAGAACACAGTTAAAACATAGCAAAAAGAATTAGCATAACTTTACCAATTAAAATACTTAAACATTACAACATATAATTCTTAACAGCTAGCTTGCTCTGTTGTTCGAATTTGGCAGTATCCCTCAGAGACATTAATCCCTTTTTTAGAACCAGTTAGCACAGAAACAAAAGATGCTAATATAGGTACTACATTTCCAACCTTTTGACGCTTCTGAAGTGTGATCTAGACAGACACATGTCTTCTAATTCTCAAACAGCAACCTCCAGAGAAAGCCCCATAATGAAACAGTAGAATCTCAAAGGAA
This sequence comes from Mustelus asterias, assembly GCF_964213995.1. NCBI lineage: Eukaryota > Metazoa > Chordata > Chondrichthyes > Carcharhiniformes > Triakidae > Mustelus > Mustelus asterias. The sequence continues at coordinate 59,124,194 of NC_135804.1, read as the reverse complement.
AAGGCTTATTTCTTGGTAGATTCCACTTTAAAAAGAGCAAGAGATACAGAGAAAGCAACCTCTCTCTAAAGTGCCCCAAAACAGACAGCCTTGAGTTCTCTGTGAAAGACTAGCTGTAGCCAGTCATATGATCTTACCTGTCAACCAATCTAATCAAGCCCCAATCTGCAATATCCCAGGGGAAAAGACAAAACAACGGAGCTCTGCAGACAAAGGGCTCCAATAAAATGGATGGGTCTAGTAAACACATTCTGCACAGAAATATGGACTTGAGGAAGAGTTCTTAGAATGCTGTCGGGATAGTTTCCTCGAACAGTATGTTACAAAACCTACGAGGGAGCGAGCTATCTTGGATCTGGTCCTGTGTAATGAGACAGGTAAAATTAATGATCATCTTGTGAGGGATCCTTTTGGAATGAGTGATCACAATATGGTTGAATTTCTAATACAAATGGAGGGAGAGAAAGTAGGGTCCCAAACCAGTGTCCTCTGCTTGAACAGAGGGGAGTACAATAGGATAAGGGCAGAATTGGCTAAGGTAGACTGGGAGCGCAGACGAGTTGGTAGAACAGCTGAGCGACAGTGGCAGATTTTTAAGGAGATTTTTCTCAATACTCAGCAAAAATATATTCCTGTGATAAAAAAGGAATGTAAGAAAATGGATAACCAGCCGTGGATAACTAAGGAAATAAAGGAGAGTATTAAATTAAAAACCAATGCGTACAGAGTGGCCAAAACTAGTGGGGAATTAGAAGATTGGGAAAGCTTTAAAAATCAACAAAGAACTACTAAGAAAGCAATTAAAGAAAGGAAAGATAGATTATGAAACTAAACTAGCACAAAATATCAAAACTGATAGTAAAAGTTTTTACAAATATATAAAAACGGAAAGAGTAGCGAAAGTAAATGTTGGACCCTTAGAAGACGAGAAGGGGGATTCAATAATGGGAAACGAGGAAATGGCCGAGGCCTTAAACAAGTTTTTTGTGTCGGTCTTCACAGTAGAGGACACAAATAGCTTACTGAAAATTGATGGTCGTGGGACTGTAGGGGGTGAGGTCCTTAAAACGATTCTTATTACTAAAGAGGTAGTGCTTGGTCGGCTAATGGGACTAAAGGTAGACAAGTCCCCGGGCCCGGATGGAATGCATCCCAGGGTACTGAAAGAAATGGCAGAAGTAATAGCGGATGCATTGGTTGTAATTTATCTAAATTCACTGGACTCTGGGGAAGTGCCGGCTGATTGGAAAACAGTTAATGTGACGCCACTGTTTAAAAAAGGAGGTCGACGAAAGGCGGGTAACTACAGGCCAGTTAGCTTAACGTCCGTAGTTGGGAAATTGCTGGAATCCATCATTAAAGAAGAAATAGCAGGACACCTGGAAAAAAAATGGTTTGATCAAGCAGACACAGCATGGATTCATGAAGGGAAAGTCGTATTTGACGAATTTACTGGATTTTTATGAAGATGTAACGAGTGCGGTTGACAGAGGGGAACCGGTGGATGTGGTGTTTTTGGATTTCCAGAAGGTGTTCGATAAGGTGCCTCACAAAAGGCTGCTGCAGAAGATTAGGGTACACGGAGTTGGGGGTAAAGTGTTAGCGTGGATTGAGGATTGGCTATCTAACAGGAAGCAGAGAGTTGGAATAAATGGGTGCTTTTCTGGTTGGCAGTTGGTGACTAGTGGTGTGCCGCAGGGATCGGTGCTGGGGCCTCAACTGTTTACCATATACATAGACGATCTGGAGGAGGGGACCGAGTGTAGGGTAACAAAGTTTGCGGATGAGACAAAGATGAGTGGGAAAGCGAATTGCGTGGAGGATGCGGAAAGTCTGCAGAGAGATTTGGGTAGGCTAAGTGAGTGGGCGAGGATCTGGCAGATGGAGTATAATGTTGACAAGTGTGAGGTTATCCACTTTGGAAGGAATAATAGTACAATGGACTATTATTTAAATGGTGAAAAATTACAACATGATACTGTGCAGAGGGACCTGGGACCTTGTGCATGAATCGCAAAAACTCAGTTTGCAGGTGATCAAGAAGGCAAATGGAATGTTGGCCTTTATCGCGAAGGGGATGGAATATAAAAGCAGGGAGGTCTTGCTGCAATTGTACAAGGTACTGGTGAGGCCGCAACTGGAGTACTGTGCAATTTTGGTCTCCTTATTTGCGGAAGGATGTAGTGGCCTTGGAGGGAGTACAGAGAAGGTTCACCAGGTTGATACCGGAGATGAGGGGGTTAGCTTATGAGGAGAGATTGAGTAGATTGGGCCTGTACTCGTTGGAGTTTAGAAGGCTGAGGTGAGATCTTATAGAAACATATAAGATAATGAAGGGGCTCAACAGGGTAGAGGCAGAGAGATTCTTTCCACTTAGAAAGGAAACAAGAACTAAAGGACACAGCCTCAAAATAAGGGGGAGTCAGTTTAGGACAGAGTTGAGGAGGAACGTCTTCTCTGAGGGTAGTGAATCTCTGGAATTCTCTGCCCATTGAAGCAGTGGAGGCTACCTCGTTAAATATGTTTAAGTTACAGGTAGATAGATTTCTGATCAATAAGGGAATTAAGGGTTATGGGGAGCGGGCGGGTAAGTGGAACTAAACTACTATCAGATCAGCCATGATCTTATTGAATGGCGGGGCAGGCTCAAGGGGCTAGATGGCCGACTCCTTGTTCTTATGTTCTTATGTTCTGTATAAAATACATTTCTTAAAGGCACAATATCATAAAGTATTTTCTATTAGTCCTGGATTCACAGCCTGATGTGATCACCACACACATGCCAGAGGCTGTGACAGATGAAGCCACTGACACTTGGGGGGGAATGTGGGAGGCCAGGCCAATACTGTGTCCCAGGCTGTGGATGTAACTTTGTTGGCATCAGTAAGGCAGAAGATTCTGGGTAAACGGCATGAAGTGTGTGGAGATCTGGCGAAGATTCCGGATGATATGCAATTTGACATTGTTGAAGCCCGTCAAGACCTTCAGTGCTTTCATTTTCCCCTCATCTGCACATGTGGCTTCCTCCGTTGAAAAATTGGTTACGCTCACTGAGAGGCAGACCTACATGCTATCACTTTGTCGATAAACATAATGCAGCGACAGCAAGTCAAGAGGTATATTGAGATGCTTGGGAAGCTCCAACAGACTCACATCTATCTCAAGTCAGCTGGAATGTATAAGTGTGTCTTAAGATGGAGAAGCAACTGTCTTCCACATCAGAGGGCTCCTGTTAGGATTCTGTGAATGTGAACAGTCATTCATCCACCCCTCTCCTATTGATATCAGGGTCTCGAGCTGCCATGAAAATAGAGGAGGGTTTTGCACCTGTGCAGGAGCATTTCAGTATGCTGGGGCCATCCAGTACTCAGGTAGACAGAAAATGGCTGCTAAGGTCATCACAAACTAAGTGGCAGCAAAGTCAGCAGCCTGCCGTGACTGAAGCTGACAAGGAAGGGAGTACGTTACATGGGACTCATAGCAGAAATTAAACAATCTGCTTCATGGGTGAATACAATAGAATTACTACAGTGCAGAAGGAGGCCATTCGGCCCATCAAGCCTGCACCTACAACAATCCCACCCAAGCCCTATTCCTGCAACCCCACAGATTTAGCTTGCTAATCCTGACACTAAGGGACAATTTACCATGGCCAGTCCACCAAACTGCACATCTTTTGGAGTGTGGGAGGAAACTGGAGCACCCAGAGGAAAACCACACTGATATGGGGAGAACTTGCAAACTCCACACTGACAGTCACCCGAGGCTGAAATTGAACCCAGGTCCCTGGCGCTGAGAGGCAGCACTGTTAACAACTCTGCCACACTTAAGGAGTTATTGCACATGTCTGTTTATGTTTGTACTCGAGATGTGCTGTGGCATATCAATATTGATATCAACTACTAACAGCCTTCCACAAGTGCAGGATGTCCTAGCTTTCCCTAAGGCCTGTTTGGGGTGGACTATAGCACCATGTGGTTATCATACTGACCATGTGGAAACACAAGGTGACACTGGACGCAAATGCCTGAGATTTTAACGGAGGTAAATGGCAACACTGGAGGGTGAGGCTGGAACTTTATTTCTCTGGAAGGATAATGTGAGAAGGGTTATCTGAAAAGTGTATCTCTAAGCACCTCCAAAGCCCCTGAACTGCCTAATTCATTGCATCTTCCTTGCAGCCCCTCATGTCTTTCTGGATTCTGGTCATCATCTTTGGTTAAGGATGCCTCACCCTCCACAGCTCACTAGACAGGGCCTTCTCCTTCTGCAATACCAAGTTGCGTAAAGTGTGGCAGACCGCACACATCTGTGAGATCCTTGCTGGACATATTAAAGGGCTTCACAAACTGATTCCAGGCACCTGAATTTCATTTTCAAGAGATCTCTAGTCTTTCTGATGAGTCAGGAAATTATTGTGAACCTGGAAGCAACTGAATAGCAGGATCCTGAGCAGCACACAACTGCAATGCTGTTGGGGCTCAGGTTGTCTATCATTACTATAGAAAGATCTGTGACTCGCAGGAGAGGTGCAGTCTTCGGCAACACTGCAGCTCCAGAATTGAGAAGTTGCTCATCCACTGGCTGTGCATCCCTGCTACAGCATAATGTCTCTGCACTGGAGCCTGTGACTTGTAAGTTCATATTCCTATTAACTACTTCCCTCTATGGTGATCCTGCTGCTCACTGGATGACCTGGCTCCTGGATGGACATTCCCCAGGGAAGATGGACACTCTTGGGTTTCAAGGGCTACTCTTCTACATACATCCTCCAACCACCCAATTCTATCCTCTCCCAGCCCCATTTAATCCACCAAATACCAGCAGCCAGTTTAATATATTTTTGTATGGATGATGAGCATCACAAAATGCAATTCAACTGCTGTAAATATGATAAATCTGGTTTCTCTGCCTATAGCAACCACATCACACAGTATTGTGAAGGCCTTTTGTTTCCTGGAATAACAAAATTAGCAAAAGCCTCAGTCCCTAAATGAAACACTTCTCAAACTGTTTTCCAGTTGCATATTGTTCCTCTTTCATAGTGAGAGGAAAATGGATACTGTCTCAAAAATGAAATATAACTCTAAAATATTCAGACCCACAGCAAGAACAGGGGTCTGAAATAATTAATGATTGACATATTTTAATTAATAAATTGTTGGAAAACACAATTTTTGGTTTGAATTTGGTTAGAAGAATTTTGCAAAGCTCATGGCATTTCTGCAAGTGTAGCAAAGTTAAATCAGGAGCACAGAAAGAAAGAAAAGAACATCATGAAAATATTTTTTTTAAAAAAGAAAACAAAAGAATGAATAAAAATGGTCTGGCAGCATTGAAGTTGCGTTCTGATGAAAGATTATCAACCTTGACTCTCTTTCCCTCTCCACAGCTGCTGTCAGGCCTGCTGCGTATTTCCATAATTTCCTGTTATTTCAGATTTCCAGCATCTGCTAACTTTTATTTTTCTCTATAAGTTAGGTTTTGAGGAAGTTTAAAATATGATAGTTTTACAGAAGGTGGTCTAGAAGATAGGAATAAAAGAAGTAAATCTCTGACACCAGATGAAAAGTGCTGGGGAAAGAGAACACATGAGTCAGGGTCTGGGGCAATGATAGGGTCTTGCAGAGGCAGGGTGAAGTGAACCTATTACCACAAAGCCTAAAGAGAAAATGCTGGAAAATCTCAGCAGGTCTGGCAGTATCTGCAAGTAGAGAAAAGCGCTAATGTTTCAAGTCCAGGTGACCCTTTGTCAAAGCTGAAAGCCATCAAAAGTGGGAGATGTTCATACTCTGTAGGATGACGGAATGAAAGATGAGTCATAGCCACAGAAACCAGGGGAAAGGCTGCTAATGGCAGCCCATAGAGGGAATAGAAGGTGCGAATGGCCAAACGGCAGAGAAGCTGAAATCCGAGGTTAAATTGTGACAGATAGAAATGTGGGGGGAAACAAGGGGCCTTTCCCCTTGCTTCTGTGGCTATGACTCATCTTTCATTCCCTCACCCTACAGTATAAATACCTCCCATATTTATACTGTATATAAATATACCTTTTAGCTTTGACAAAGGGTCATCTGGACTTGAAACGTCTGCTCTTTTCTCTCATTACAGATGCTGCCAGACCTGCTGAGACTTTCCAGCATTTTCTCTTTTGGTTTCAGATTCCAGCATCCACAGTAATTTGCTTGTATCTATTACCCTAAAGGTTTCACCTCCATCTAAAAAGCTCAAGTCAGGCTTGGAATTATGCAAATTGTACTCACTTGGTGGTATGAAAATTTTTACATATTCTGCAAGCTTGACATTACCCTGGACAAAGCATTTCATCTGATCATTGCCCTGCATTATTCATTTCCTGCACCATAAAAGTATTGGGGTTGTAATAAGTATGAACTATAGGATACACTACAGCAAATTTCAAAGTACATTAGTACTGCACCTCTGCACCACCCGGAAAGACAAAACCCAGGGAGATGGTGGTGTTGTGGTATTATCACTGGATTTCCAGAGTCCAGGCACTGTCTAAGCCTGGCTGCATACAGATAGGAACTGCTTCATTATCTGAGGAGTTGTGAATGGAACTCAACACTGCAATCAGTGACCATGCCCACTTCTGAGCATATGATGACGGGAAGGTGAAGCGACTCAAAATAGCTGGGCAAAAGAAACTGCCTTCAGGAATTCCTGCAACAACAGCTTGAGAATGGCATTCTAGGAAATGTTGGTGGAGATGTAGCCTAGTCTCTTGGTGTTGATATTGTACATGGTTTGTGCTCTTGGTCAAACAGCATGCCAGTGTTGTACATCATCTTATTTCACTTACAGCAGTGGTGGGGAGAGGGAGAATATAATAGAAACATAGAAAACATAGAAAAACGACAGCACAAAACAGGCCCTTCGGCCCCACAAGTTGTGCCGAACATATCCCTACCTTTTAGGCCTACCTATAACCCTCCATCCTATTAAGTCCCATGTACTCATCCAGGAGTCTCTTAAAAGACCCTATTGAGTTTGCTCCACCACCACTGACGGCAGCTGATTCCACTCGCCCACCACCCTCTGTGTGAAAAACTTCCCCCTAACATTTCCCCTGTACCTACCCCCCAGCACCTTAAACCTGTGTCCTCTCGTAGCAGCCATTCCCACTCTGGGAAAAAGCCTCCGAGTCCACCCAATCTATGCCTCTCAACATCTTATATACCTCTATTAGGTCCCCTCTCATCCTACGTCTCTCCAAGGAGAAAAGACCGAGCTCCCTCAGCCTATCCTCATAAGGCATGCCACTCCATCCAGGCAACATCCTTGTAAATCTCCTCTGCACCCTTTCAATCTTTTCCACATCCTTCCTGTAATGAGGCGACCAAGGGTACAAAGTTTTTGGTTGTCAGCCAGATAACATGACTTTGATTTCCTAATTTTGAATTGGAGGAATGTCTGATTAATGCACAACTTGATGTCACATGGATCATCTTTTTTAATATGTATACATTTCATTCTTGGGACATGAGCATTATTTGTAAGATCAACATTTATTCGCCATATCTAAGTGCCCTTGAGAAGATGGTGGTGAGCTGTATTCCTGAACCACTACAGTCCATGTGATGTAGGCACACCAACGATGCTGGTAGGGAGGGAATTCTATCATTTTAAAACAATGACAATGAAGGAATGGTGATATGGTTCCACGTCAGCATGGTAAGTGATATGGAGGGGATTTTGCAGGCGATGGTGTTCCCATGTGTCAGCTACCCTTCTCCTTCTAGGTGGGAAAGGTTTGGGAGATGCTGTTGCAGGAGCCTGGATAGGTTGCTGCAATGGTACATGGTACAAATTGCTGCCACTGTGCACCAGTCGTGGAGTGAAAGAATGAATAAGCACCAATCATGAGGGTTGCTTTATCCTGAATGGTATCAAGTTTCTTGAATGGTGTTAGAGCAGCACTCACCCAAGCAAGTGCAGAGTATTCCATCACACTCATGATCCTTGGAAGTGAGAGGGTGACTTGGACAGTTAAAAAGCATGTTGCACAATTTCTTATGGAGAAAGATGAAAGTAGGGATATCTGAGGAGCACATGGTCCAGTCAGCAATGGAGATAAGTGGGTTCCTCATGGGCAGGCCTGGCAGTGAATAGCAAAACCACTCATGAATTTGTGTATGGGAAGTCAATAATGGAGGGATGTGTACTCCAACATATTTCCCTACAATTGCATCATTACTGTATTTCATGTTAGTGATGTCCATCATTCCCACCACATGAGGACATGCACACATCACAGCCCTGAGGGCAGCTGGATCATTTGAAAGTTTCTTAACATACTATTAGTATTGGATGTTGGCTCTGCGTCATAACTGATGGGTGTAAAATTGACCTGATGGCATCAATACCATCGGCATAGCATTGAAACGTTTCTGGCTATATCCTTAGCCAAAGCTGTAAAAGCTAGAAGAGACAGTTACATTTTATTGGTACCTGTGGTCTCCATCCCAGTAGTTCGAGTTTTCTTAGGGAATGGGGGCCTCTGCTGCAGTTCATCCTGGGTCTGCCGCGTGCAGTACTGTAAGGAAACCAACTATCTTGGTAGTGAAGATGGATTTATGGACTCCTCTAATAGGTCCACATTATGCTGAATATTGTCGCAGACCATCTATGTATCTCAAAGTATGCTTTGTGCTCCACAAGAACTCTTTTTTCACAAAGGTGTCTGTATCAAGCCTCCTAATCCTTTCATCGGTCACATTGTCTTCCAAATTATGCTTCTATGAGTATTAACTTTGATGGCACTTGGATGGATGTCTCTGAGCTGATGACTTGTAGGAAGTGGGTGAGAGACAGAATAGAGAACAACAATGAATGCAATGAATTGCTTGCAGAGAAAATAAAGAAAGACTGTGGTTAGCATTGTTCTTTGACATTTCTTCCTGTGTGGCATCCAGCACAAGGAGGACAGAGAGGTTAGAATTGGTTAATAAGGAATAGAGTTCAATGGTGACTTCCAACAGAAGCAGAGAGGAGGCTTTGTGATGTAGCTTTGCTGACTGAAGACAAATGAAGCAAAATGATCAGAAGAAAGGGAAAGAGAATATCATAAAGCTGTTGCTGCTGTCACACACTGTCCTGATTCCCCAGCTCAAACTCTGTCAGATTATTAAATCACGAAGCAGGTTGCCAAGATTTTTAAAGTTTTCTCCACATGGGGGTGAGAGTGTTGACATGTCGAAAGCCCCACAGCTATTGTCAACATATCAATCTTATGGTCTGCACTCTACATTAAGATAAATGTAAAATATATGGCTTGAATGGCATGAGATACAATCAACACCAAATATCATCAGCAAACTATGGGGGCAACAACTGGTACATGATTTTAGAATTGAGTTGAAAATTCTGAGTGGAAGACCTCTACATACTGCAGATCAAAACAGAAAATGCTGAAAAGGCTCAGCAGGTCTGACAGCATCTATGGAGAGAGAAACAGTTAACATTTCAAGTCCCTGTGACGTTTTTTCAGTTCAGAAGAGATGGATTCAATATGTTAACTCTGTTTCTCCCTCCACAGATGCTGCCAGACCTGCTGAATCTTTCCAGAATTTTCTGTTTTTATTTCAGATTTCAAGCATGTATATCAATCTGCTTCTACATACTTGAGGGCTGATTTTATGAACAGGAAGATCTACATATATTTTAACTAAGTTTTTCAGTGGCATAGCCATGCACACATTCGGACTGACTTCTGAATGAAGGGGTTCTATATTAGAGGCAACTCTGAATGCAAGAGCAGTGTACACATAAAGATTAATTTTTTGAATGGGCTGATCTATACACATTGGAACCAATTTTATGAATGAGTCCTTCCCAATTTGAATTTGTTTTTTGAATCTGCTTGTTAACCGTACTCTTTCACCAGTAATCCATACTGTGAAGTCATGGGCACTCTGCTCAATATTTTCCACCTACATGCAGCTTGACTGTGAGCTCTCAATTCATGCCTCCAGCACCAAAACTATAAACATTGCTCCTATTCTCTACTCTCAGGGTGATCAATGGCGCTATTGCATTCTGATTGGCTTAAATGAGGCAAGGTTATTTCCTATGAACATATGAGTCAGGAGCAGAAGTAGGCCATTCAGCCCCTCAAGCCTGTCTGCCATTCGACAAGATCATGGTTGATCTGATTGTAACTCCAACCCCATATTCCAGACTACACCCAATAACCTTCCATCCCTTTGTTAATCAGTAATCTATCTTTTGCTGCCTTAAAAATATTCAAAGACTCTGCTTTCACTCCTTTTGCAGAATAGAGTTCGAGAGATTCATAACCCTCTGAGAGAAAGAATTTCTTCTAATCTCTGTCTTAAATGACCGACCCTTTAGTTTTAAACAGTGACCACTAGTTCTAGATTCTCTGACAAGAGAAAACATGTTCTCCACATCCTCTCTTTCAATAAACCTCAGAGTCTTAAAGGTTTCAATGAAGTCACCTCTTACACTTCTAAACCCTAATGGATTCAAACCACGCTTCTCCAACCTTTCCTAATTGACTTAAAGGATGCAGGATCAATCTGTGATTGGTCTAGATGGTGCATGATCAATTTCTAATTGGTTTCTCAAGGATGATGGCCACCTATTGATTTCATTTCCAATGATCCTCTGACTGCACCACCCCCTCCGCGCCCCCCCCCCCTCCCCAAGTGTCAATTACTTGTGGGATCTTCCTTCTCATTACAGTTGGTTTCTGTTACTTCTTGCTAGGATTCCTTGTCCGTTTGTTCAGGATAGAAGAAATATGCCATCGTGATATCTTGAACTCATCACCTTTGACTTTGTTTAATTGGTATTAAGTCAGATCCCTATCAATGACTGTTTCTAGAGGCTATTTTGCTGGGCGATATTATTTATCTTTGTGTTTACTTGGAATGAGTTACTTCACTTTTAAACAAGGGATAGAGTGCTAAAGTTGTTGATGACCTTAAAACTAATTAAGAAAATTACAAAGTATTTCATACTTAGAAGTTATATTGTGCTTATATAGAATGAGAATGGTTTTGATGTTTGCCTTTATTGCATCCTGAATGTTTGCATCCTGACAGCCTGGAAACATGGGTTCAATGGTACAGAAGTCTATTTGAACTATAAGCATCAGCATGTCCTTTAGAACTTTATTAAAGCAGGCGCTTACCAATGTGTTTTTGCTAAAGGAACTGCTTTGCCATTGTGGGTTTTTGTTGTATCTGTCAGTGCTTGGTGTTATGTATTTTGGAACCTGTGGTGAACCACTGTAGTATTGTCTGTTTATGTGATATGCCTGGACACGCCCCTGCTGTCTCAATCCGGGGCTCCGCCCTTCACTGGGTATAAAGGTGACTGCTCTCCGCCCCTTTTGCCTCAGTTCGGATTAGCTATCGGTTCGGGTGTGCTCCAGTTCTTGCGTTAATAAAAGCCTGTAGTTTCGCTCCAACGAGTCTTTGCGTAATCAATGTTGCATCAATTTTATTAACGAAATTTTTTGGGATGGAGCAACTCTTAACCTGATAAATTGGATTTGGATCCCCAGGCTGTTGGGGCCTCAAACTGTTTTGATCACTGGCTGCGCTGCTTCGAGACCTTCATCGCCTCCTCCTCCGCTGTCGTCGTAACCGACATCGACAAACTACACGTGCTCCACGCCCACGTCAGCGCTCACGTCTTCGCGATGATCCGAGATGCGGAAACTTACCAGGAAGCAATCTATCTCCTAAAGAGCCAGTACAACCGGCAACCGAATGAGGTCTACGCCAGACACCTGCTGGCCACTCGCAGACAGCAGCCGGGGTAATCGACTGAACAATTCTTGCGCAAACTGCGTGCACTCGGCAGAGCCTGCAGCTGCAAGGCCGTTTCAGCCGCTCAAAACGCCGACGACCTGATCAGAGATGCCTTTGTCGCGGGCATCAGGTCGACCTATATCTGGCAGCGCCTGCTGGAACAAGGTGGGCTGGACCTGAAGAAAACTGTGGAACTTGCCAGCTCGCTGGAGGTGGCTTTCCGGAATCTTGAGGCCTACACCCCCGACCACGAGGGCACACAGTGGACACCGCGACCTCAGCCATCTCTGTACCCAGGAGGGCTGCAAACCTACGCCACACCTCGTTCCGACGCCAAACTGACCACTGCGGCAGTCTCCGGAGGCCCGAGGTGGCCTCGGTCGCGTTGGACCAGTCCAGGCCTCACCAACTCGCCTGGTCTATGATGGACATCAAGGTAAACGGCCACACTACTAACTGCTTATTTGACAGTGGGAGTACAGAGAGTTTTTTCCACCCTAACACGGTGAGTCACTACTGTGGTGATATAATCAAGGCCTAGTTTTAAGGCTGATAAAATTGGATATCCTAAATTAAAGAATTGGGCATATTGAAGTCAAACCTCAGGCAGGCCAATTGTACAATACACAAATGCGTCTGGGCCTGACCCATCAACCACCCATCAAAGGTCGTTACACTCTACTTGAGACTCAGCAGGAGATCATGGCACCTCATTGAAATGCATCGGTCTATTGTTAGAAGCCCAGATCGGGCCAGACTTTCTGTCACCGAGTTCCTGTAGATACCTTATCTGATAACAAGTTCAACAACATGGAGATGGACACCTGGGGGCGGACCCTGGTGTCCTGTCAGGCAGACATCAAGAAACCCACTGGTATTAGAACCCCCTCCTGGGACCTCATTGGCCAGAAGCCAGAGAAGTTTCTGGAAAGGCAAGCAGGCTGGGGATAAAGGGACACACTCCGAGGCACATGGCAGCGAAGACTCGATGAGGGAGGCAGTTGTGACCATTCGGGAAGACTGACCAGAGAAGGAAGAAGCTGCCATCGAGTCTCACCTTCGTGACGACAGACCAGAGGGACTCAGAGAATCGGGCTTGCAGTTTAACCAAGCCATCTATACGGGTAGTATACTTGAATCTGGGGTATCCTCTTGTTTTATGTGGGTAATTTAAGGGTTAATAGTGTTATTATTAATAAACTTGTTGAACCTTTACTTGTGTTTGACCTTTGTCCACCTTGCAAATAAGGGCACCGGGGTAAAACCTTGGAGTAAGTAAACTGGTTGAAAGTATCTGAGAATTAACAGGTACAACAGTGGCACTCCAGATGGGACTTCGATAAGAAGTAATACGTTGCTCCGAAGTCAAACCTTCAACCCGGTATTCTCCAACACTCCATCTGAGCCTGAATTCAGAGGGCAGATGCCCCACGTGACAGCCAGTCTTAAGTGAATGAAGGACTAATACAGATTCAACCAGTAAATTGGGCCATAAACCCAGTGTCTGTAACACAAGGTGGACAAACTGTGTAGTCAGAACTAGAACAGTTGAGGGAATTTGGGTAAAATCTACGGGAGGGAATTTAGTGAAAACCGGACCCCTACCCTGACCCCTTACCTGTACTCAAGTGACGAATCCTAAAAGGAAATAATCATGGCCAGTCATGCTGCAATGGGAGAACCTCTGGGATTGGGGTTCAAATGTCCAAATCCACCCATGGGTCTGCATTCTGTCACAACTGGCCATAATAGGAATCCTACTTATGATAGTGTACCTAACCATCCTCACATTTAAGTGCGCCCGATGGAAGACCGCGCGCATACAACAATTGGAAGCGGAGGTAAGCACAGGAGAAGAAAGGAACCAGATTAACATGATACACATGAGCCAATTCCAGGCTCAATGTGATAAAGCCTGCCAAAAGGCACAGCGTGCTGTCCGTGAGAGAGAGGCTGCGCTGCAACAGGTAGAGGAAGTTAAACGTAAATGCAGCGACCTACAGGCTGCAGTAAAAGTTTTGCACCAAGCAGGAAAAGTAAAAACAGCCCGCGCAACAGACCACTCCAAATGCCTGCGCGAGATTGAAGATTTAAAAGCACAACTAGCCATAAAAAGGGGTGTAATGTGTGCATACTTGACCGAAACCGGGGATAGTGACCCAGGGGTAGAGTGGGGGGATTTAGAAGAGGATGCCTGCCATTGTGCAACAGCTAGCATCACTGCCGACTGGGGACCCCCACCTCCCTTCCCGGTAGTGGAACCAACGGCACCGCCTAATCCGGCCCCATCTGGAGAAACTCAGTCTCAGCTCCTAGTCCTTTTACCATCCCAAAAAGCCCAGTCACTAATCTGGTTCCTGTACCGGTGAATCCGGTCACCACCCAACGACAGGATGGACAGAACCACAATGTGACTTATGTAACTCCATACACCATGACACAGCTCACTGACATAGCTAAAGTGATTGGAGTATTTGAACCGTCCGGGGAGCCACATGCTCTCTTTGACCAGGTTACCCAATATCGTGTTTTAAACGGCTGAGACGAGGCAGAAGAGGTTAAACTTATTTTGCTATGTTTAAGTCCTGCCATCCGTTCTGCCCTACCCGAACCCCAGAACGTGGCCGGGGGAACCCTACCAGAAATGAAGGCGGCTGTTCTGGCCGCCATAGGCTACAATAGGGATGACCCGGTACAAGGCTTAAACAACTGCCAACAAAAGAGAGGGGAGCACCCGACAGCCTATGCTGGCTGACTATGGAACCAATTTGTTGCGGTTTTTGACCAATTAAATTGAGTCCAATTAAATGCACACCACCGGCCCACATGGATTCGGGCCCTGATAGCACACGCCACCGAGGGGTGTCGGAAAGCCTGTGAGAATTTTGATCCCGATGATAATACACACACAGAAGCCTGGGCCATCCGCAAAATGACTCGTGTTTGGGAACGGGAAGTCAGACAAACATACACCCCCAAGCCCACAAAACACGGAAAGATGAACCCAATCCACACAGACCTGGCCCCGGGTTGGCATAACGAAGGGGAAGGTGGAAACAGGGGATTGGGAAACTCACCCCCATATACCCCTGCCAATCATCGATACAGAAAACCGCAGCCCCGCCCAGAACCCCGATATATCCCCAATCCCAGGTACAGGGAACAAGACAAAGCCACTTCCAGATATCCACCCCCACAAGTGCAGTGTTACAACTGTGGCCAAATCGGCCATTTTGCCAGGGAATGTAGAGCCCCGCCCAGCCAGACCCCACAACCGCCCCAACGATTTCACAGAGGAGAACCCCGACCTATGTCGTTAGAAGGACCTGCCAGACAATACATCACAACCCCGGTGGATGCCTCCGACATCCCTTTCAGCCTCTCCCCCCAATTAGACTGCGGACTGGAAGCATAACTGTGTCAGAACTCCCCAACTTGGGTTTGCAACACTGAATGGGATAGTGTAGGGAGACCCCTTGTAAAAGGCAAAGTAGGAGGCCGTCCCATCAAGTTCCTATGGGACACGGGGGGATCCCGTACCACTTTTAACACAGCCCGTGACCTCCGCTGCACTTGGCCTACCAGGAAAACAATAATGTTAAGTGGCTTTACGGGACATTCACAGGAAGGCTTGGAAACAGACCCATTAGAATTTCGACTGGGTAATATAATATGTCATCACCCAGCTATCTTGGTTAAACTCCACCCAGAGGCAGAGCACATTCTAGGGTCCGACCTGATGAGGAAATGCAACCTGTAGTTTGACCCCGCAAACTGTTGCATTTGGCAAATGCCAACCACCTGTCAATCCCCAGTCGAGGTGGCCACCAGCAGATACGTAGGCCGAATATTTACTTTTGGAGAATTGTGGATCAGGCCCATAGAAATGACGGAAGACCCTGAAGCACAGGGTATATTAGCCAAACACACACAGGCATTCGCCAGTCACAAGCATGACTGCGGCCGAATAACAGGGGAGGTAATCATAGAAGGTCCTGACCCTAAACCCCAAAGACAGTACGGCTTCCCTAAGCAAGCCGAAAGGGAAGTGGCCAAGGTGATTAGCAGTTTATTAAAACAAGGAGTCCTGCTTCCACTAACAACTCCCCCATATGGCCAGTAAGGAATCCGGACGGTTCCTGGAGGCTCACAATCGATTATCGAGCCCTAAATCAGACCACCCCCGTCACAGCCCCCACAGTGGCGACTAGCCCAGAAGCCATGATGAAACAAGCCCCGCACGCAAAACTTTTCACAGTGTTGGACATCAGTAATGGCTTCTGGTCAATTCCCTTAGATCACCACTGTCAATACAAATTTGCCTTCACGTTCCAGGGACAACAGTACACCTGGACGTGTTTAACCACAAGGTTTTCATAACTCCCCCTCCATATTTCACCAGCGCTTAGCAAAAGGCTTGGAGGGATTCTCCAAACCAGAATGTTTGGTACAATACGTAGATGATCTCCTCTTACAGACTGAAACAAGAGGGGAACATCTAAAGTTATTGGATGAACTGCTGAACCTCCTCACTACATTAGGGTTAAAGGTAAATCCCGAAAAAGCCCAGATCATGAGACGACAGGGCTCTTACTTGGGTACAGTAGTGACTGAGGGAAAGCATGAGATAGAAAGGAAGCGAATCGAATCTGTAACACGCCTCCCCTTACCAAAGGACGTGAGCTCCCTGCGCTCCTTTCTGGGCTTAGTGGGGTACTGCCACAACCACATAGTCGGTTTCACCACTAAAGCCGCTCCCCTGTCCGAACTTTTACGGAAAAACACCCTGTGGGTCTGGACTGCGCGACACACACAAGCAGTCTCAGACCTCAAACAATCCCTTGCACAAGCCCCTGCCTTACAGGTGCCTAACCCTGAACTCCCCTTTGCCCTTGAAGTAGCGGCCACTGACAGCACACTAGCTGCTGTGCTCCTCCAAGAACGGCACGGACGACTCAGCCCAACTGCTTATGCTTCCCGCATACTAACTCCGGTTGAACGAAGTTTTTCAGTGTGCGAAACCCACTTATTATCAGTTTTCTGGGCAGTGCACCGCTTTAACTACGTAGTCGGCTTGAACCCCCTCACTATACTTACAGAACACACCCCCATACAACTACTGCTGAACGGCCGAATTAAAGATGGGACGGTTAGTCAAAACCGTATTGCACGGTGGACACTCATGTTACAGGGCCGAGACATTGCGGTCAAACACACCCGGGTCCCCACATTCCTGGCAGACAACCTAACCTACGGTGGGGAGCCCCATGAATGCCAGGTTCCAGCAATAAAAGACCCCAAGGGGCCATTTTTGCCAAAACAAAAGGGGGAGGAGCCAGGGGAATCAGCCAAACCCAGGCTCAGGACAGTTTAAAAGTTTTTGTAGATGGGTCATCCATGGTGGAAGAGGGAAACAGGAGGACAGGATGCAGGATATACATGGAAGACAAAGAAGGCAAGCCCCTGAGGGAGATAGCCTTAAAACTTCCAGCACACATGAGTGCACAAGCTGTAGAACTGGCAGCGATAGCATACGTAGTCAGCCATCCTGACCTGTTCCCCACACCCGCAGACATACACTCCGATAGTATGTATGTCTGCAACAGTTTAACAGACTTCATGCCCCTATGGGAAGCAAGGGGATTCATATCTGCAGATGGGAAACCTCTACCATCAGCCCCACTGTTAAGATTTATTTTCCAGGCTGCCCAAGACCAGGAGTATGGCATAATTAAAGTTACGGCCCACCACCGCACCTCCCCACTTGGGAACATAAGGGCGGATGAATTAGCCAAACAGGGTGCTAGAGAGGGGAAATTTTGGCAACCAATAGTTACAGAGCGAATTGGAGCTGTGACTGTCAGCCAGACCAAGGTTGAAGACCTAAAACAAGCCCAGAGCAGTGACCAGGACCTGAAACAAATTCAGGAAGGGGCAAACCCCACCTCCTTTGAAAAATGGCGAGATGCAATATCGGTACAGGATGGGCTTGTCCTTAAGGACGGCTTATATGTGGTCCCAACCAGGGACCGTAACCAAATCATTTTCCAAAACCACGATGTCCAGGGCCATCAAGGGGCAGGAACCACAAGTGAGCGAATCAAAGGATTGTGTTGCTGGCCAAACCTAGAACAGGAAGTGCGGCATTACGTTGATAATTGTATCATCTGTGCACAGAACAATCCTGATAAATATGCCCACAAAGGGGAACTGAGGCATACTCGCCCTGTGGAAGGTCCCTGGACAAATCTCCAGATTGACTATATTGGTCCCCTACTGCCCAGAGTGGGAGGTTACAAATACATCCTGGTCATCGTAGACACTTTTAGTAAATGGGTGGCAGCTTTTCCAACCCGCACTAACACAGCCAAGGTCACGGCTGACATCCTAGTGCAGCATATATTCACTAGGTGGGGCCTTCCCCGCAGCATCGACTCGGACCAGGGCACTCACTTCACTGCCCAGGTAATGCAACGGGTAATGGAATTGTTCGGGATAAAGCAACAATTCCACATTGCGTACCACCCCCAATCTAGCGGTGTCGTAGAGAGGATGAACCGTACCCTCAAAGATATGATCCATAAGACCGTTCAGCAGAACAATCACTCCTGGAACAAAGTCCTCCCCTTCATATTAATGATAGTGCGCAATTCCGTATCTAGTTCCACCGGATTCACCCTCCATGTCCTCATGATTGGGCGACCTATGCGAGGAATTGAACCTTTACTCGGGCTGGATCTGTCCGGGCCCGAAGTCACGGCCCTCACCCACGAAAATGCCGTGAGAGCCATCCTAGAAAACATACAAGCCGCACAACAGACTGCAGCCGTTAAGATAGGCAAACGGAAGCAGCAAAGTAAGGCCTATTTTGATGATAAGGTAAAACCCATCGAATATGAGGTTGGGCAACAGATAATGCTCAGAGTCTTCCAGCCAGGAACGTCCTTGTCCCCCAAATATGCTGGACCCTATCCAGTGGTAGATAAGGCCAGCCCCTCGGTATACAAGATCATGGTAGACCACAAGGAAGCCGGGTGGTATCATGTGAACCAAATGAAGGCATTCGGCTCCCAGCAAAATTTTCACCAATACCATGTCACCCTGGAAGGAGTCTTTGAGTAACAAGGAAGCCCCAACCCTCACCCCACAGCACCGGACCTAAACCACGGTCCACAACCTGTACCCCAGGTTATCAACCCCCACCCAGTATCCCCAGGTACAGCACACACAACCTCGGTCCCCACCCCAATTTACAGGGCTTCAGGAATAAAACCCCAGCCCAGGGGACCCCGACGGAAAGGATGGGGAACCCGCAAACCTTACCCCCTGGTACCGGGACTCCCAGAACCGTTTGACCCGGCGCTCACTACCAGAGGTGGTAATGCAGTGGGTACCTGGCAGCCAAAGCCTGCCCATATAGGTTCCCTCCACTAAGAAAGAATCAGGACATCACAGTCCAAATTGTAAATAGCTTTATCCGTCCACTCCACGCATCACCCAATTAGAACATAGAACATAGAAAGCCACAGCACAAACAGGCCCTTCGGCCCACAAGTTGCGCTGATCATATCCCTACCTCTAGGCCTATCTATAGCCCTCAATCCCATTAAATCCCATGTACTCATCCAGAAGTCTCTTAAAAGACCCCAACGAGTTTGCCTCCACCACCACCGACGTCAGCCGATTCCACTCACCCACCACCCTCTGAGTGAAAAACTTACCCCTGACATCTCCTCTGTACCTACCCCCCCAGCACCTTAAACCTGTGTCCTCTCGTAGCAACCATTTCAGCCCTTGGAAATAGCCTCTGAGAGTCTACCCTTTCCAGACCTCTCAACATCTTGTAAACCTCTATCAGGTCACCTCTCATCCTTCGTCTCTCCAGGGAGAAGAGACCAAGCTCCCTCAACCTATCCTCATAAGGCATGCCCCCCAATCCAGGCAACATCCTTGTAAATCTCCTCTGCACCCTTTCAATGGCTTCAACATCTTTCCTGTAATGAGGTGACCAGAACTGCGCGCAGTACTCCAAGTGGGGTCTAACCAGGGTCCTATAAAACTGCAGCATTATCTCCCGACTCCTAAACTCAATCCCTCGATTAATGAAGGCTAGTACGCCGTACGCCTTCTTGACCGCATCCTCCACCTGCGAGGCCGATTTAAGAGTCCTATGGACCCGGACCCCAAGGTCCTTCTGATCCTCTACACTGCTAAGAATGGTACCCTTCATATTATACTGCTGCTTCATCCCATTGGATCTGCCAAAATGGATCACTACACACTTATCCGGGTTGAAGTCCATCTGCCACTTCTCCGCCCAGTCTTGCATTCTATCTATGTCTCGCTGCAACTTCTGACATCCCTCCAAACTATCCACAACACCACCTACCTTGGTGTCGTCAGCAAACTTACCAACCCATCCCTCCACTTCCTCATCCAGGTCATTTATGAAAATGACAAACAGCAAGGGTCCCAGAACAGATCCCTGGGGCACTCCACTGGTCACTGACCTCCATGCAGAGAAAGACCCCTCCACAGCCACTCTCTGCCTTCTGCAGGCAAGCCAGTTCTGGATCCACAAGGCAACAGCCCCTTGGATCCCATGCCCTCTCACTTTCTCAAGAAGTCTTGCATGGGGGACCTTATCGAACGCCTTGCTGAAGTCCATATAGACCACATCCACCGCTCTTCCTTCGTCAATGTGTTTGGTCACATTTTCAAAGAACTCAACCAGGCTCGTAAGGCACGACCTGCCCTT
The DNA here is from genome assembly GCF_964213995.1 of Mustelus asterias. NCBI lineage: Eukaryota > Metazoa > Chordata > Chondrichthyes > Carcharhiniformes > Triakidae > Mustelus > Mustelus asterias. The sequence goes on along the minus strand of NC_135804.1, from coordinate 59,103,632 downwards.
GACAAAGCCGTGCTGACTACTTTTGATCATACTAAACTTCTCTAGATGATCATAAATCCTGTCTCTCAGGATCCTCTCCATCAACTTACCAACCACTGAGGTTAGACTCACCGGTCGGTAATTTCCCGGGCTGTCCCTGTTCCCTTTCTTGAATATAGGGACCACATCTGCAATCCTCCAATCCTCCGGAACCTCTCCCGCCTCCATCGACGATGCAAAGATCATCGCCAAAGGCTCCGCAATCTCCTCCCTCGCCTCCCACAGTAACCTGGGGTACATCCCATCCGGTCCCGGCGACTTACCAACCTTGATGCCATTCAATAGTTCCAACACATCCTCTTTCTTTATGTCCACATGCTCGATCCTTTCTGTCCACCGCAAACCAGCAGTACAACCACCCAGATCCCTTTCCACCGTGAATACCGAGGTAAAGTATTCATTAAGCACCTCCGCCATTTCTAACGGTTCCGCACAAACTTTTCCCCCTTCACCTTTTAAGGGTCCTATGCCTTCACATCTCATCCTTTTACTCTTGACATATTTGTAGAAAGCCTTGGGATTCTCCTTAATCTTACCCGCCAAGGTCTTCTCATGACCCCTTCTCGCTCTCCTAATTTCCTTCTTAAGCTCCTTCCTACATCCCGTATACTCCTCTAAATCCTTAACACCTCCTAGCTCTCTGAACCTTCTGTACGCCTCTCTTTTCTTATTCACCAGGTTCATCACAACCTTCGTGCACCACGGTTCCCGTACCCTACCAACACCCCCCTGTCTCATCGGAACGTTGTCATGCAGAGCTCCAGACAAACATTCCTTGAAAATCCTCCACTTTCCCTCGGTACTTTTCCCCAAGAATGCCTCCTTCCAATTTACCCGTCTAATTTCCTCCCTGATGACACTGTATTTCCCTTTACTCCAGAGAAACACTTTCCTAGCCTGCCTGATCCTATCTCTTTCCAATGCTATCGTGAAGGAGATAGAATTATGATCGCTATCCCCAAGATGCTCACCCACCGAGAGATCCTCCACCTGTCCAGGTTCATTAGCCAGCACCAGATCAAGTACAGCCTCTCCTCTAGTAGGCTTATCCACATACTGTGTCAGGAAACTCTCCTGGACACACCTAACAAACTCCTCTCCATCCAAACCCCTAGCCCTAGGGATATTCCAATCTATGTTTGGGAAATTAAAATCTCCCATCACGACAACTCTGTTATTCCTACATCTCTCCAGGATCTGTTTCCCCATCTGCTCCTCAACATCTCTGTTACTATTGAAAAGGGTTTCTTATCTGCCCACATTATACTGCGTCATAATCTTCCGACACACCACAGTTTGGTTGTGAGATGAAGCATCTATTGTTATACTGTGCCATAGTCTTCCAACAACAAGGACACATGCCACATACCCAACATTTTATTTTCACGGTCTGCAAACTCCTTACCCACGACCCTTCATATGACACTATTGGGCCTTTATTATTCCTTTACTTATTTCTTTGTTTTTTTTTTAAAAAGTGGAGTCATACGACATTCTAGTAAAGAAAAGGAAAAGAGAATCAGATATTAATAAGAATTAACAAGTACTTCCTTGATCTTCCCCAGAATGAACTACATACTTCCCTGTTATCTGGGACTCCTCGTCTCAGACCGAACCACAGACACCACATCAACCAAAGACCAGAAGATCAGCCTACGATACCCCGGATATATGTGGTTCACCCCACGCCCGATGGAAGTACACTCGTCAGAGGTCAACCTTTTGGCACCCCTCAGAAACTTTCTGGAAGGGGACTACAGAACAATATCTAAAGAAACTCTTGCAGAATAAAAGACTTGATTTAGATGCAGCAAAAGCAAGACTGAAGAAGGCAAAGGTCTCAGAGGCCCATTCAGCAGCAGAACAGGAAATGCGAATTACACAAAGTGAATTTGATCGCCAGGCAGAGATCACAAGACTTTTGCTTGAAAGAATTAGCAGTACACATGCTCATCACCTTCGTTGCCTGCACGACAATGTTGATGCCCAGTTGACCCACTACGCTCAGTGTTACCAGTATATGGTTGATTTACAGAAGCAACTTGGAAGTTTTCCAACCACGTTTTCTTCCAACAACAATCAGACTGCTCCGGCTTCCCTATCGTCCTAAGGAATTTCGGCAAGGGCCATCCGACATCGGGAGAGGCTCTACAATCAAGAGCCTTGATAGTCTCCCATCTTGGTCACTTGTCATTTTGTACTGTTTATTGCTTTGTTTTGTATATACCCAATTGACGTATTGTTTCTTGTTGTTTTTTAAAATATTTTACTTCATTTTGTACTGTTTATTGCTTTGTTTTGTATATACCCGATTGCTTATTGTTTTTTTAATTATTTTACTTCATTTAAATTTGTTAGTACTATTGTGGGTTAGGGATGATACTGTCAACTCCAGATTCGGGGTACTTGCTTGTTGAGATGGTTTGGTCAGAATTGTGTGATCTGGTTCACTAACGCTCATTGGATCAAGAGGAGGGAATGTGGTGATATAAACAAGGCCTAGTTTTAAGGCTGATAAAATTGGATATCCTAAATTAAAGAATTGGGCATATTGAAATCAAACACAGTCAAACCTCAGGCAGGCCAATTGTACAATACACAAATGTGTCTGGGCCTGACCCATCAACCACCCATCAAAGGTCGTTACACTCTACTTGAGACTTAGCAGGAGATCATGGCACCTCATTGAAATGCATCGGTCTATTGTTAGAAGCCCAGATCGGGCCAGACTTTCTGTCACCAAGAGTTCCTGTAGATACCTTATCTGATAACAAATTCAACAACATGAAGATGGACACCTGGGGGGCGGACCCTGGTGTCCTGTCAGGCAGACATCAAGAAACCCACTGGGTATTGGAACCCCCTCCTGGGACCTCATTGGCCGGAAGCCAGAGAAGTTTCTGGAAAGGCAAGCAGGCTGGGGATAAAGAGACACACTCAGAGGCACACGGCAGCGAAGACTCGACGAGGGAGGCAGTTGTGACCATTCGGAAGACTGACCAGAGAAGGAAGAAGCTGCCATCGAGACTCACCTTCATGACGACAGACCAGAGGGACCAGAGAATCGGGCCTGCAGTGTAACCAAGCCATCTTTACGGGTAGTATACTTGAATCTGGGGTATCCTCTTGTTTTATGTGGGTAATTTAAGGGTTAATAGTGTTATTATTAATAAACTTGTTGAACCTTTACTTGTGTTTGTCCTTTGTCCACCTTGTAAATAAGGGCACCGGGGTAAAACCTTGGAGTAAGTAAACTGGTTGAAAGTATCTGAGAATTAACAGGTACAACACTACGCACTGCCAGTACTGCCAATGCAGCAATCAATCTCCATGGCTTCGACGTCCCAGTCGATGAATGTCCTCGGCTACTGTGTTGTAACTCTGACTGTACGGGGCACGGTGTATGAGAAGTGCAGGCTCCTTATGCTGCCACAGCACTGCGGTGCCGTACTACTGGGGCTAGATTTCATGTGTCACCTTGGGAGCGTCACCATGGTATATAATGGGCCTTTTCCCCCAATCTCCGTCCAAAATCTGCAGCTATTAGACCAGCCACCGCGCACCACCTGTGGTCTCTCGACCCTTAAAGTCGCCCCTCCCTCGCCCTTTGAACACTTCACCGCCGACTGCAAGCCCATTGCCACCAAAAGCAGACGGTACAGCGCTAGAGATAGAGCGTTTATTAAGTCCGAGGTGCGACACCTCCTGGGGGAGGGGATCATTGAGGCCAGTACCAGCCCCTGGAGAGCCCAAGTGGTGGTTGTTAAGACTGGGGAGAAACATCGCATGGTTATCGACTACAGTCAGACCATTAACCGATACACAGAGCTGGACGCGTATCCCCTTCCCCGCATCTCTGACATGGTCAATCAGATTGCACAATATCGGGTGTTCTCCACCAGTGACTTGAAGTCTGCAAACCACCAGCTCCCTATCCGCCCGGAAGACCGCCAATACACTGCCTTCGAGGCAGATGGCCACCTCTATCACTTCCTTCGGGTCCCCTTCGGCATCACCAATGGGGTCTCGGTTTTCCAGTGTGAGATGGACCGAATGGTGGATCAGAACGGGCTGTGGGCCACCTTCCCGTACCTGGATAACGTCACCATCTGCGGCCATGATCAGTAGGACCACGACGCCAACCTCCAAAAGTTCCTCCACACCGCGGCACTCCTCAATCTGACCTATAATAAGGAGAAGTGCGTATTCCGCACGCGCGGCCTCGCCATCCTTGGTTGTGTTGTGGAGAACGGGGTCATCGGCCCCGATCCCGACCGCATGCATCCCCTTCTGGAACTTCCCCTCCCCACTACCCTCAAAGCACTGAGGAGATGCCTAGGCTTCTTCTCGTACTACGCCCAGTGGGTCCCCAATTATGCGGACAAAGCCCGTCCGCTCATCAAATCCACATCTTTTCCCCTAGCGGCGGAGGCTCGGCTGGCCTTTGACCGCATCAAAGCGGATATCACGAAGGCCACGATGCACGCTGTCGACGAATCCACCCCATTTCAGGTGGAGAGTGATGCGTCTGACTTTGCCCTAGCCACCACTCTTAACCAGGCGGGCAGACCCATGGCCTTCTTCTCGCGCACCCTCCAGGGCCCTGAAATTTGATACTCCTCTGTCGAAAAAAAGGCACAAGCCATTGTGGAGGCTGTGTGACACTGGCGCCAATAGTTAGCTGGCAAACGGTTCACCCTGCTCACGGACCAACTGCGCTGCACTGTTCAGTAACACGCAGCGGGGCAAAATCAAGAATGATAAGATTTTGAGGTGGAGGATCGAGCTCTCCACCTACAATTACAACATTTTATACGGCCTGGGAAGCTCAATGAACCCCCAGATGCCCTGTCCTGGGGGACCTGTGCCAGCGCGAACCTAGACCGGTTACAGACTCTCTGCCTCTGCCACCCGGGGGTGACCAGGTTCTTCCACTTCATCAAGGCCCGGACCCTGCCCTATTCCATCGAGGAAATCAGGTCTATAACCAGGCACTGCCAAGTCTGCGCGGAGTGCAAGCCGCACTTCTATCGGCCAGATAGAGCACACCTCATCAAAGCCACCCGCCCTTTCGAACGCCTAAGCGTTGACTTCAAAGGCCCCTCCCCTCGTCTGACCGCAACATATACTTCCTCAATGTCATCGATGAGTATTCGCGGTTCCTCTTCGCTATTCCCTGCCCAGATATGACCTTGGCCACGGTCGTCAGGGCCCTGCACAGCCTCTTCACCCTGTTTGGTTTCCCAGCTATATTCATAGCGACCGGGGTTCCTCTTTTATGAGTGACGAGCTGCGCCAGTACCTGCTCTCCAAAGGTATAGCCTTGAGTAGGACCACCAGCTACAACCCCAGGGGGAACGGACAGGTGGAGAGGGAGAATGTGACAGTCTGGAAGGCCGTTTTATTAGCTCTCCGGTCTAAGGGTCTTCCAGTCTCCCGCTGGCAAGAGGTCCTCCCTGATGCGCTACACTCAATTAGGTCACTACTGTGCACGGCTACCAATGCCACCCCTCATGAACGAATATTTGTTTTCCCCAGGAAGTCCTCCTCGGGGACCTCACTACTGTCGTGGCTGACATCCCCAGGCCCTGTCCTGCTCCAGAAGCACGTGCGGAGCCATAAATCGGACCCCCTGGTCGAAATGGTCCAACTCCTCCACGCCAACCCCCAATACGCCTATGTGGCATATCATGACGGGCAGGAGGACACGGTCTCCATTCGCGACCTGGCACCTGCAGGTACTACATCCCACGGCCCCTCACCCCCAGCTCCCAACGTTGCCCATGATGCACCAGGGTCGCAGCACGCTCATCTAGCCCCCGTGTACGGCACGCCTGAGCCCCAGGAGCAGCCTCCACGCACCCAGCAGTCTGAAGGCGCTACGGACGGCTTCACCGATTATGGACTGGCGTCTGACTCATCACCGCGGCCTCCTGAACCGGCATCACGGCCGACACTGGGGCGGTCGCAGCGGCAGATCACGCCCCCGGAGAGACTGAACTTGTAACTCTGTGACTGTCGTTCCACCACCTTACCCCCGCCGAACTTTTTTTAAACAGGGGGTGAATGTGGTGAACCACTGTAGTATTGTCTGTTTATGTGATATGCCTGGACACGCCCCTGCTGCCTCAATCCGGGGCTCTGCCCTTCTCTGGGTATAAAGGTGACTGCTCTCTGCCCCTTTTGCCTCAGTTCGGATTAGCTATCGGTTCGGGTGTGCTCCAGTTCTTCAGTTAATAAAAGCCTGTTATTTCGCAACAACGAGTCTTTGCGTAATCAATGGTGCATCAGAGCCCCTTTAAGGGAATGAGTCAGGTGACCCTGGGTGTGGGGTAATCTGGCCAGGAACCACCCTGAGAGGACAATTGTTGATTGGAGTGTGGAGTGAGTAAGACTGCAAGATATACTTGTGTTCTCTGACACCTGTCTGTAGAGAGAGCTCTTGAGGGTAACCCTCTGTAGTAAAGAATTTAACACTTGGTATAATTCATTAAAAATACACATAGCTTCTCAAAATTTATAAAGTTCCAGAAAGTATAAAAAGTCCACATAAAATAAATATAAAATCAATGCTTGAAAGTGAATGGTGTGCTAAATATAATACAACACATTCAACTAACGCATATTAATATTGAAGAGAGTTCCGGAAGCAAGTTAAACTGCATTAATTTAATATACATGGCTGAATGTTTATTTTAGTTTATTTATTAGTGTCATTAGTACGCTTATGTTAACACTACAATTAAGTTACTGTGAAAACCCCTTATCGCCACACTCCGGTGTCTATTCAAGTACACTGAGGGAGAATTTAGCATGGCTAATGAACCTAACCAGCACGTCTTTCGGACTGTGGAAGGAAACTGGAGCACCCAAAGGAAATCCAGCAGAAATGGGGAGAACACGCAGACTCCGCACAGACAGTGACTCAAGCCAGGAATTGAATCTGCATCCCTGGCACTGTGAGGCAGCAACGCTAACCACTGTGCCTCCGTGCCGCTCACAGTATTTTAAGACTTGTTTTTCTTTGCACAATACGTCTTTGAATTTAGTGAACACAACTGATAATTTTAATTGCTAGGAAGGTGGATGACTCCACACCAGTACCATGCAGACTTAAATTCTTGCATCACTGGCTAATATTTTTTCTCCCTTATCTAGTTTGACTACGATATTAGGACCAAGGCATGTGATGAGCTAGTAACTCAGAATTCAGCATAAAACCATATTGGGTTGACATACTTCTTTATTTGACTAATGCCCATAACTAAACTATAAACCAATTAGACATGATTATCAAAATCAACCTTTCCTGCAGGAGGCATTCATGTCTTTTACTGTGGCAGGACATGCTGATAATTACTTTTGTTATCCACTCATGGGATGAGGGCATCTCTGGCTCGGCCAGATTTATTGTCCATCCTTAATTATCCCAGGAAGGTGGTGGTGAGCCACTTTCTTGAAGTGCTGCAATTCATGTGTTGTAGGCATATAGTGCTCTAAGGAAGGTAGTTCCAGGATTTTGACCCAGCAGCACTAACAGAACAACAGTATTGTTCCAAATCACAATGATGTGTGGCTTGGAACTTGCAGATGGTGGTGTTCTCATCCCTGTGCTACCCATGCTGGTAGAGGCCATGGGTTTGGAATTTGGTGTTGGAGGATCCTTGGCAACTTGCTACAGTGCATCCTATATATATTGTGCACACTGCTGCTACTGTGGATTACTCTGTGATCACCCTACTGTGGAGGGAGTGGATGTTGGAGGTGGTGAAGGGGGTGCAAATCAAGCAAGCTGTTTTGCCTTGGTATAGAGTTTTTGGAGTTGTTGGAGTTGTAATCATTCAGGCAAATGAAGATTATTCCATCACTCTCCTGATTTATGCCTTATAGATTTTCAACAAGATTTGAGGAGTCAGGAGGTGAGTTACTCGCCACAGAATTCCCAGCCTCTGACTTGCTGTTGTAGGCACAGTATTTATATGGCTGGTGCAGTTCAGTTTTTTTTTGACAGTTAAGAAAGTATCAGGGTTTTTAATACAAAAATAAGGATGTCATGCTTAACCTTTACAAATCACTGTTTGATCCTCAGCTGGAATATTACATACAATGCTCAGCACCCAACTTCAGGAAGGATGTTGATGTTTTGGACAGGTTTACAAAGAACAAAGAACAAAGAACAGTACAGCACAGGAAACAGGCCCTTCGGCCCTCCAAGCCTGTGCCGCTCCTTGGTCCAACTAGACCAATCGTTTGTATCCCTCCATTCCCAGGCTGCTCATGTGACTATCCAGGTAAGTCTTAAACGATGTCAGCATGCCTGCCTCCACCACCCTACTTGGCAGCGCATTCCAGGCCCCCATCACCCTCTGTGTAAAAAACGTCCCTCTGATGTCTGAGTTATACTTCGCCCCTCTCAGCTTGAGCCCGTGACCCCTCGTGATCGTCACCTCCGACCTGGGAAAAAGCTTCCCACTGTTCACCCTATCTATCCCCTTCATAATCTTGTATACCTCTATTAGATCTCCCCTCATTCTCCGTCTTTCCAAGGAGAACAACCCCAGTCTACCCAATCTCTCCTCATAGCTAAGACCCTCCATACCAGGCAACATCCTGGTAAACCTTCTCTGCACTCTCTCCAATGCCTCCACGTCCTTCTGGTAGTGCGGCGACCAGAACTGGACACAGTACTCCAAATGTGGCCTAACCAGCGTTCTATACAGCTGCATCATCAGACTCCAGCTTTTATACTCTATACCCCGTCCTATAAAGGCAAGCATACCATATGCCTTCTTCACCACCTTCTCCACCTGTGTTGCCACCTTCAAGGATTTGTGGACTTGTACACCTAGGTCCCCCTGTGTTTCAATACTCCTGATGACTGCCATTTACCAGAGAAGTTCACCAGGATGATACCATAGATGAGGAGCTTCAGTTATCTGGAGAAATTGGAGCAGCTGGAATTGTTCTCCTTGCTGCAGAGAAGGATAAGGGAAGATTTCAAAGAGGTATTCAAAATTAGAATGATTTTGGTGCATTCAAAGGTTATAGATATAAAAGCATTGGCAAACAAATAGAATCATTACAGTGCCATTCAGCTGAGCATGCCTGCACTGAGAACAATCCCACGGAGGCCCTATCTACCTATCCTGTACATCTTTAGACTATGGGAGGAAACTGGAGCATCCAGAGGAAACTCACAGAAACACGGAGAGAATACAGACACTCACCCAAGGCTGGAATTGAATCCGGGTCCCTGGCACTATGAGACTGCAGTGCTAACCACTGTGCCACCATGCTGCCCGTGAGAGTGGAAATTTGAAGCTTTTTTCATGCAAACGGGTTTCAAGCTCTGTAATGCACAACCTGAAAGAATGGTGGAATCAGATTCAGTGCAAACTTTCACAAAACAATTGGATGTGTATTGAAGAGGAGTAATTTACAATGTTGGTGGGGGTGAGGGGCTGAATTGTGGGACTAAAGTGGATATCTCATTCAGAGACAAATTGAATGAATAATCTCTATGTGTAGGAATTTACCAGTGTGTGTTTGACATATTTGAGGTATTTTATTGTGTCTACTAACATTTGGCACTCAGTTCATTAGAGTGATGTTTCCAGGTGCAATTTTCTCTTTTGAAGTAACACCTGTGAAGTGACACAACGTTTCAAACTTGTGCCTTTAAAATATTAATGCAGAATACAACGTATAAGGATATTACTCCTTTACGTCAGCAATAGGAAACTCGCAGCCAACCTTAGGCCGGAAAGTACTTTCCTTAGGCTTCCACATCCCATACTGCATGCACAAACTTGATTTCTTTAGGGAGCTGGATGTTTGAGTGCTGAACATGACAAAGGGTGGTCAAACTAATGAATCAGCTGCAAGCCTTTAATACTCCTGGCCTGAGGACATGGTATGTTTGCTCCTTCATTGGTATCCATCATGCAGCAACCTACTTGCACCACGTAGTATAGCAGCCCACGAAGTTTAAAGAGGAAGGTCTTGGCCCAAGTGTGGTGCTCAATGGTGAAGCAAAGGCCATCCTTTTATCCCGAGAGAAAAATGTGCTGAGAGATTTAGCAATATATGTGGCGAATAATCCATCTCTCTCAACATGCAATTGATTGTCGCTCAGTTCGATATGTTCCCAGCATGAAACTGCAGGGATGTCATCAAGCCGCCCAAGCAACCAATCACGTTAAAGAATTTCACTGGCAGCCAATCAGGAATTGAAAACCTCAGTAAATATATTTTTAAATATTTAGCATAAAGCAAATAAAGATTGGGATATATACATGGATTAAGATAGGAACTAAAAATCATGTAAAAGCTTCTGTGAAAAATCTAATTTAAAAATCTTGCAATTAATCATAATTGGGAAATTTAACATTACAGTTATTTATTTTGGGGCTCGATCAATTTTTCAGTAGTTATTGCATAGATTGTCATTTAAAAAACATTCACATCTCACTGAAAAGGGTTTCACTTTTTGTCAGGTTTCTCACAGCGTTATGGGAAGGGAAAATGGGAAGTTCTCTCGAGGGGAAGGGTGAGTGGGTGTCCAGCATTGGAGCAGTGAATCACATTTGACCACAACTTTACAGTTTCCACATGTTTCTGCGTCTGTGCTAAACCCTGAAGTTGCGGTTACATTCAGAAGGGCAATGACACTAGGGCATGATTCTCCCGGTCCGATGCATTGCTCGAGCAGATGGAGACATCAGCCTGTAGCATGACTCACGACAGGAGTCCGGTCCTTTTTTTGACATAATCAGCTTCATGCCGGAAATCAGCGCACAGAGATTCATTCAACCAAGTGCACCCAAAAAAACGACTGGAAAAATCTCCCATTTTATTGCCCATTGGGCACTTAGTTTTTTGGGAGAATGCCCCCCGAGTGCTCACCATTAAAAGCCCTGCAGATTCCAGACACTTCAATTTCCTCCATAGGTACCAATTGTACCTCATCGCAAACTAATTGGGTAAGTTAATAGATCACGGAAATTTGAACTTATATAAGTTAGATGAATAACTTCAGTAGACACAAATTTCCTTGATCCTTTATGATCATCCACTAATTATTCCATTCCAGCCCAAATCATCTCAAAATAGAAAGCTAGCCATGCCCCCAAGTAAAAAGACTGTGGTGAAATTATGAACTAATTTCAAGTGCAGCTTGATAATAGCCATTATTCTGATATTTTATTCCAATTCTTTTTACCTTACTGTCACTGAGAGCTGCTTAATGTTTCTTTTAATGCATATTTGTAACATAAGTCATGTTAAAATTGAAAGGTTTCCATCATTGTGGGTTCCTAAAAATGCTGTGCCTATTGTACTTGAATAAATTAAAATGTTAGCTTTCAGATGTTAGTTTGGTGCTTCCTATTGGCCTCGACTGTTCACATTAATTTATGTCCAGTCTTAAGCTCGTAATATTCTAGTGAGATTGGCAGGGAATTTGAACATACATTAATATTGGCTGCATAAGCACAGAAAAGGGCACATATCCAAGTTTAACTTTGGGTTGCATTTAGTGGGCGGAATTCTCCTAACCAACCCATGGCAGGTTTGGAAATGGGTGAGCGTGGTGAATCTGTTAGAGCCAAGAACTTGGAAACCCAAGACGTAAAATCCCATTGCAATTCTCCCAATAGTGGGTTAATGGCAGGTCATTCTTCCTGCTGGCAATTGGCGAAAATGGCATTTGCATTCCTTTACATCTCATGAATGCTCGTTAAAACAGCTACTCACTGTCAAGCCTTTCATACTGCGTCATGCCAGTGGGAAATTATGTCAGCATCAAACCAAATTACTAATGTGTAGTGTGGGCAGTCCTTAGTTCGACAGAGACTTTGGCGTGAGTGGAACAAGTTTCTGTCAGAGTGCTGTACTGCTCCTGATGCACTGTCCACCACTCTGCCATGGCAGATTGGTTCCTGCCACCATCTTCAGGCTGAACCTGTCTTCACAGAGAGCATCATGCTGCTGGACCCATAGAACCTCCTGTGTCATTGTCTCGGATCAGTAGTGCCTGGGGTTGGGGAGTACAGGAGTCTCCTTACCCCGGTGCCAGATAGCACTGTTGATCTGGACAGGTCTGTACTGTGGGGCTCATGCTGCCACGGCAACAAAGAACCAAAGTTCGACTGGGATATTGGAGTGTGATGTCAGGCTGGCGAGGTGAGGGTGGCATGGCCTAACAAAGACAAGGGGTGCAATAAAGGCTGTGCAATGATTGGGGGAATGGGGAGAGATCAATAGATCGTGATGGCATGCAGAGGGACAAGGAGGTAGATGAAGATGACAAACAATGGAAGGCAGAGGGAAGAACTATGAGAGGGAAGCTAGAATCTGACAAGACTGCATGAAAAGCTCACAAACCAGGGGCTCAAAGAGATGCAACATCATTTACTGGAAGGGGATGCATGAAGACTCCAGTTGTGTTGGGTAGAGGTCCAAATGAGACATGAGCATGTTGCAGATGATGGATTTGGGGGAAGGGTGGTTGAACTGAGGAAATGACTTCCTCTTGGGGCTGTTAGCTCTTTCCCTCTGGGTTGCTGACATCCTGCATGGCCTGCTGAAGATAGATGGGCTGGAGAGAGTGATTTGAGTTGAATGAGGAGCATCCAGGAGGGCTTCTTGAAACATTATGTAGGGAAGGGGGCCATACTGGACCTGGTATTAGAGAATGAGCCCTGCCACGTTGTCAACATTTCAGTGAATATAGATTGGGGGCAGATGTTTGAGGGCAAATCAACATCTGGCACGTGGGGGGCTTTCAAGTGTAAGTTGATAGGAATTCAGGACCAGCACATTCTTGTAAAGATGGCAAGTTTTGGGAACCTTGGATAATGAGAGATATTGTGAACCTAGTCAAAAAGAAGAAGGAAGCATTTATCAAGACTAGGAGACAGGGAACACATGAAGCAACTGAGGAATACAACAAAAGTAGAAAGAAACTTAAGCAAGGAGTCAAGAGGGCTAACAGGGATCATGAAAAGTCATTGGCCAGCAGGATTAAGGAAAATCCCAAGGCTTTTTATACATATATAAAGAGCGAGAGGGTTGGACAGGGGAGGGAATCTATGCAAGGAGCCAGAGGAAATGGGTGAGGTATTAAATGAGTACTTTGTGCTAGTATACACCAAAGAGAAGGACTTGGTGGATGATGAGTCTGAGAAAAGATGTGTAGATAGTTTGGGTCATGTTGAGATCAAAAAGGAAGAGGTACTGGGAGTCTTGAGAAATATTAAGGTCGACAAGTTCCCAGGCCTGGTGGGATATACCCCAGAATACTGAGAGAAGCAAGGGAGGAAATTGCTGGGGCCTTGAGAGAAACCTCTGTATCCTCACTGGGAGGTCCTAGAGGATTGGAGAATAGCCAATGTTGTTTAAGAAGGGTAGCAAGGATAATACAGGTAATTACAGGCCATTGAGCTTTACGTCAGTGGTAGGGAAAGGATAAGGAGAGGATTCTTCAAGAGCATTTTGGAGAGGATTCTTCGAAATAAATTAGCGAGAGGCAACATGGTTTTGTGAAGGGGAAGTCGTGTCTCACTAACTTGATTGAGTTTTTCGAGAAAGTGACAAAGATGATTGATGAGGGTAGGGCAGTGGATGTTGTCTACATGGGCTTCAGTAAGGCCTTTGACAGGTTCCCTTATGCTAGACTGGTACAGAAGGTGAAGTCGCACCGGATCAGAGGGGAGCTGGCAAGATGGATACAGAACTGGCGCGGTCATAGAAGACAGAGAGTAGGAGACAGTGGAAGGGTGCGTTTCTGAATGGAGGGCTGTGACTAGTGGTGTTCCTCAGAGATCAGTGCTGGGACTTTTGCTGTTTGTAATATATATAAATGATTTGTTGGAAAATGCAACTGGTTTGATTAGTAAGTTTGTAGACGTCACAAAGGTTGGTCAAATTGTGGATAGCGATGAGGACCATCAGAGGATACAGCAGGATATAGATTGGTTGGAGATTTGGGTGGAGAGATGGCAGATGGAGTTTAATCCGGACAAATGAGAGGTAAACCATTTTGGAAGGTCTAATACAGATGGGAAATATACGGTCAATGGGAGAACCCTTAAGAGTATTGATAGGCAGAGGGATATGGGTGTACAGGTATACAGGTCACTGAAAATGGCAACACAGATGAAGAAGGTAGTCAAGATGGCATACGACATGCTTGCATTCATCTGCCAGGGCATTGAGTTTAAAAATTGGCAAGTCATGTTGCAGCTTTATTTAGGCCGCACTTGGAATATAGTGTTCAATTCTGGTCGCCACACTACCAGAAGGATATGGAGGCTTTGGAGAGGGTGCAGAAAAGATTTACCAGGATGTTGCCTGGTATGGAGGGCATTAGCTATGAGGAGAGGTTGGAGAAACTTGGTTTGTTTTCACTGGAACAGCAGAAATTGAGGAGCAACCTGATAGAAGTCTACAAGATTATGACGGGCATGGACAGAGTGGATAGTCAGAAACTTTTTCCTAGGGTGGAAGAGTCAATTACCTGGGGGCATAGGTTTAAGCTGTGAGGGGCAAGGTTCAAAAGGAGATGTATGAGACAAGTTTTTTACACGGAAGGTGGTGGGGGCCTGGAACTTGCCGGGGGAGGTAATGGAAGCAGATACAATAGTGATTTTTAAGTGGGGGGTCTTGACAAATACCTGAATAGGATGGGAATAGAGGGATGTGGCCCAGGAAGGGTTGGGGGTTTTAGTTCAGTTGGGCAACATGGCCGGTGCAGGCTTGGAGGCCTGAAGGGCCTGTTCCTGTGCTGTAATTTTCTTTGTTCTTTGCTCGTTAAGTGTGCTGGACTGTTATTTATATGGCAGCAGGACTTTCGAACCCCTTAGCTGAACGTGGGCAGATTAATCAGCTGCCAGCCCACCAGGAGAGTTCAAGTGGAACTTGCTTGTGCATAATTAATGAGCTTCCAAGTGCAGAATCTGGCATGATTCCACTCTTCTGGTCGGTGGGGCCAAAGCTGCTGGCGTTACCAGCCACTGCACCTGGTCTAAAAATGGGAGAATTCCGCCCAGTGAAAATTGCAAGTCGATGAATCTTCCCAATTTTAAAGTGTCAATGGACAGTCAGGATGGTGGAAAGGTAAGGGTGAGGCTTGGACTGAAAGGAAACGAGGAGGGCTTTAATATTTTGTCTTTGCTACTTGGTATTTTTGCGTTGGGGTTTCTCTTCATTCGAATCAGGAGTCTGAAATTTTGTGTGATGGAGGTCCTGATTTCTATATATTCCTTTAGTAAAACAAAAATCAACAAATTAAATGCAAATGAGAGGGGTGAGAACTCCTGGTGGGGCACTCTGACAAAAACAAATGTCTTGGAAACTTGCAAACTAACCAAAATGTATTACGAGGGCTGATGATGTACCCCAGCCCCTGCAACACCCACCAGTTGCAGAAAGTCAAAGACAATTGAGCATGTATTTTGTTTCTGCTATGTTGCAACAAAGTGACCTAAATAACTGACCATTTGTTCAAAGCTGAGCAGCACAAGATTATTTCCTTTCTTATCCTGAGATAATTATCAACATGCAAAGTTATGAACAAGTTCAAAACTTCTAAAGCGTAGTACAAACCACATATATTGAAGTTGAAACTGCAGCTGCGTTTTGGTGGATTACAGTTTCTTAACAGTAATATTCTGACAATTAACTCTTTTATCACTGGAACGGTGATTAGAGTGAAAGTTTATCTTGGTTACCTCTAATTGAAAATTATGCTTTATCCTAAAACCACTTGAGAGGGAACTGCTGTGCAGTTTTTTTTAATAATTGACTCTTGGGAGGGATCTTTCCTAGTAAGACCAGCATGTACTACACAGTTATTTCCCCTGAGAATGTGATGGTGTGTGTTTTTGGACAACTGGAATTTCTTGCAACAGTTTCTTACAACTGGGTAGCTTGCTTAGAGTGCAACTAAAAGTCAACTATAATCTTGTGGAATGGGAGTCATATATAGGCCAGAATAGATAATGATTGTTTGGTATTGACAACATTCCAACAGCTTCATGATCATTGGTACTGAGAGCAGTTCAGATTTCATTAATTCACTTTCCCATTGTTCAGTTGCTATCTCTCCATCAAAACTGAATCATATGGAATAGAAAGGTCCCAATTTCAATGCTTAGAGATAACTTACATGGAGCAGAGTAGGTGTTATAACTGACCTCAACGGCCTTGGACTTGGATGTGACACTGTTCTGTATGTTGAAGTAGTCCCTTTAAGGGAATGGGTCAAGGGTCCTGGGGTGTGGGGTGGGCTGGCCAGGGAAGTGCCCTGAGAAGGATGTTGTCGTTTGGAGAATGGAGCGAGTAGAAGGCAACAAAAATCTGTGTTCCTTGACAACTGGCTGTGGAGTAGTTCTTGCGGGGACCCCTCGGTGCTAGGGAATTCAACACTGGTGACAAAGGTTGGAGTGTTCCACTCCTCATAAGGTGAAGGATGGGAACTTCATCACAGACCATCTGGAGATCCACAGTGCACAGTAAAAATTAATGGAAACCATCCGAGGACGGGGTAGGACCACAGGGTTGGGAGGACATTGTGAGAAACTGTGAGTTGGACAGACCCAATGCAGTGAACAGTACAAGTCAGTCTCCACAACAGCCACTGGCATCAGATTGTGTGCGATTGGAAGAAGACTCGACCGTCAGGTGATTGCAATACCAAGCACTCAGGAGAAATGAGTGCAGGAATTAGCGTGGAAAACACAGTTCATGGATGGGAAAACCCCTGCCGCTGGCAAAGAGAAATGGCGGTAAAATTTGGTACAATAGGGGCGTTCGATGAAGAAATTGAATCGTGAATGGCCTACACTGAACAGTTCAGTATTTTCGTCACCACAAATAGGGTGGTGGATGACCTCATTGTGCCAGTCTTTTTGAGCACAATGGGATGCAAACTTTTCAGAGTCCTGAGAAACCGATGGAAAAGCAATGTCAAGAGTTGTGTAAGGTATTTGAGGGGCACTTTGCTGATTGCGGAGTGTTTCCAGTTTTACAAGTGAGATCAGATGGAGGACGAGACCATTACCAAATTCATGGCTTCCCTCAAAAGCCTCGTGGAGCATTGTGACTTCAGGTTTTCTTGCAGGATGCACTATGGGACCGGCCCGTGTGTGGCCTCCAGCAGGAAATAATTTAGACGAGACTATTGGTAGAACCACAGCTGGAGTAAGAAGGCATTTGAGATCACGGTCTCCACAGAGCGGGCTGACAGGGGGGCAGCACACATGGACACTATTGTGAGGGTGCACAAGGTGGCAGAGACACCAAAGAGTCGGTCACGGGTCAAGGGATGCCTCCATTGTGGCTGAGGTAATCACACGGAGCCCAGTTGTTGGGCAAAGGGAGCTCAGTGCTGGAACTGTCAGAAGGCAGACCACATTGCCCAAAACTGCAGAGCACCAATGTTTTAGGAGAGTGTGAAGCTAAAGTGGTCAGTGTTCAAACTCAGGTGGAAGTGGCAAGTGACCAATGTAGATGAGGACAAGGAGTCCATGGGGTCTGTGGATAAAATAAAGCAGACTAAGAAGATGTAGTTGGAATTAAATATTCTCTCAGTGAGAGGTGAGGCAGATAGATTCTGGGCAATGTCCAAACTTGAAGGGAAGCAACTGAAGGTAGAGATGGACACGGGGGCAGCAGTGTCATTGCCTGATATTTTGACTATGGGATCAATGTTGAATCATCTCCCCCTGAAGCCAGTGAACATCATTTCGAGGACATATACAGAACAGTTGGTTGGGGTGGCTGAAGACTCACAGCCACCATTAAGTATTGTCACCCAAAAAGAGTTATTCCATTATAAATGCCTGCCTTTTTTGAGGTTACGATGTCCCCAGCTGTTTTTCAAAGAGCAATGGATCAGATTTTGAGTGGTCCCCCAGGGGTCCAATGTTAATTGGATGACATAATGGTGATGGGTTCCACAGAGGAGGAACATTTCTGAAACTTAGAAGAGATATTGAAGAGATTCCAGGAGCATGGGCTGCAGATTAGGAAAGAGAAGTGCGAGAATTTCAAGGACTCTGTTGAGTACTTAGGTCATATTATCGACGGTGAAGGGTTGCATAAAGTACCAAAGAAGCTAGGAGCCATACTGAAGGCACCCAGGCCAGAAAGTTTGTACCAACTAAGGTCTTTCCTGGGGCTCAAACTATTATGGCAAATTTGTGCCTGACCTGCGACAGGTTGTTGATGAAGGTACAGGCATGGCAGTGAGCACCAGAGTATAAGAAGACTTACCAAGCAGCAAAGAAGCCATTGAAGGAGTCCAGAATCCTCATCCATTTTAACCCCAAGTTACCTCTGCAGCTGACCTGTGATGCATCACCAGATGGCATAGAACATACATAGAACAGTACAGCACAGTACAGGCCCTTCGGCCCACGATGTTGTGCCGAACCTTTTCGAAACCAAGATCAGGCTATCCTACTCCCTATCATTCTAGTGTGCTCCATGTGCCTATCCAATAACCGCTTGAAAGTTCCTAAGGTGTCCGACTCCACTATCACAGCAGGCAGTGCATTCCACACCCCAACCGCTCTGAGTAAAGAACCTACCTCGTACATCCCTCCTATATCTTCCACCACAAACCTTATAGTTATGCCCCCTAGTAACAGTTACATCCACCCGAGGAAATAGTCTCTGAACGTCCACTCTATCTATCCCCCTCATCATCTTATAAACCTCTATTAAGTCGCCTCTCAACCTCCTCCGCTCTAAAGAGAAAAGCCCTAGCTCCCTCAACTTTCCCTCATAAAACCTACCCTCCAAACCAGGCAGCATCCTGGTAAATAGGAGTTGTGATATCCCATGTGATGCCGAATGGAGAAGAGAGGCCCCTTGCATTTGCATCTAGGTCATTCTCTAAAGCGGAAGAGAATTATGTGCAAAAAGAGGAGGCACTGGGCATCATTTTTGGCGTTACCAAATTTCATCAATACCTGTACGGCAGGAAGTTTGTTTTACTGACAGATCACACAGTGCTGACCAAGATTTTGGGACCTCACTCAGGGATTCCATCTATGGTTGCAGCACAGGTACAGAGGTGGACATTGTTTTCATAGTAACTTCATTGTTAATGGAAACCTGCTTGTGACAATAATAAACAAACTTCAAACTTGATATTAGCAGGTCACCCGTATGAAATCTGTTATCGCTAGTCGGATCAACATACAAATGCGGATGCATTATCAAGGCTGTCGTTGCCTTGTCACAAAGAGGTCCTGGATGAGGTTATCCAGATCATGTACATTTCACAAGGTGATAATGTATCAATTAAGCTGCTAACATGAAACATCCATTAAGAAAGGATCTCATACTGAGTCAAGTAATTGACCTGGTCCATAAGGGCAGGTCAAGCCGACTGAAGGATCCGGAACTGAGGCCATATTTAAGCTGGCAAAGGGAATTGTCAGTGCAGGGTGGTTGTTTGTTGTGGGGCATGCGAGTCCTCATTCTCCCGTTCTTGATGAGAAAAGTGTTGGAGCAATTGCACCAAGGGCACTCAGGGGTGGCGCAGATAAACACAGGGCCTGCAGTAATGTGTGGTGGCCTCAAGTCAATGTCTGCATTGAGGAGAAAGTGGTCTTCTGCATGGCTATGGCCAAAGGGGCTAATGAGTGGGTCCACATAGATTTTGAGGAGCCAGTAGAAGGCCAGATGTTGTTGATGGTCATCAACGCTCACTCAAAGTGGCCAGAAGTGATATGTATGAAATCGACAACCACAGAAATGACTCTTGACAAGCTCAATGACATGTTTGTATAGGTTTTTATATATCCAGACCAGGTTGTAAATGACAACGAACTGCTGTTCATGTGGGACCGTGGGGAGTACATGGAACTGTAGGGAATTTGTCATGTAAAGTCTGCGACCTACCACCCAAAGGTGAATGGGTAGCGGAGCATTTTGTACAGTCTGTTAAGCACTCCTTGGAGACTTCATGGGGGGAGAGGTCATTGATGCGAAGATTAAAACAGTTCTTGAATGAGTACAGGAACACCCAGAATGCAACAACCAAATTCTCCCAGCGGCATTGATGTTTGGGACATAATTGCATACAATGTTTGACCTCTGAGATCTGTTGAGACTAGATGAGTCATGGAGAGGAACCAGGAGGCCCAGATGGGCCGTCAAGCCGACGCCAAGCTGAGGGCATTTCAGAAGAGCGAGTTGGCACTTGCCAGAAACTATGCTTCCAGGGAGAGTGGGTTCGGCCGCAATTGTTGCCAAGACAGTGTGCTATACAGTGGAAACTCGGGACGAGTTAGTTTGGTGTCGACATCTGTACCAACTGTAGATGGCCTGAATCAAGGGGTGGGAACCCCATCTACAAATTTGGATGCATTCCGAGTGATACCAGAGGAGGTACCAGGCGAGGGAGGCATGGAGTCGATAGCTTCTCTGTCCACAGAAGGAACTGGGGGGCTGACATTGGCAACGAATAGCATGCAGGAAGAAGGATCACCCATTGGTGGCTTCATCAAGACCACAATCACCAGAGAGGAACCTATGGCCAGTTCCAGTTCCCAGGAAACAAACCCCACAGGATCGTCGTTGTCCCCCTGACAGATTGGTCATGTAGGATGGACATATGGTTGGGGAGCTAACCAATAAGTTGTACCATGTTGTAAATAGATTGGGGTTCTTCACCAAGTATTTGGTGAAGAATGTATAATTGTATGTCAATGGGTTCAGTTGTTGTTATGGGGGTATTGTTTTTTAGAGGGGAGGAGTATTATGTATGTTGGGGCTTAACCCCTTTAAGGATACGGGTTGTGTGACCTGGGGTGTGGGGTGAGCCAGCCGGAAACCCTGAGAGGGCAGTTGTCATTTGGAGTGTGGAGCAGGTCGACTCCAATAAAGATCTGTGTTCCCTGATGCTTGGCTGTGGAATTGTTCATGAGGGGATCTCTCAGTACTGAGGAATTTAAAGTTTATTCATTTATTTATTCGTCACAAGTAAGGTTTACATTAGCACTGTAATGAAGTCACTGAAATTCCCTAGTCGCCACACTCCGGCACCTGTTCAGGTCAATGCACCTAACCAGCACATCTTTCAGACTGTGGAAAGAAACCGGAGCACCCAGAGGAAACCCACGCAGACACGGAGAGGAAGTGCAAACTCCACACAGACAGTGACAGGGAATCGAATCCAGGTTCCTGGCGCTGTGAAGCAGCAGTGCTAACCACTGTGTCACCATGCCACCTGTGTGGAATTTAATAGATACTATCACTTCACTAAATTAAAGCATGTGCGCAAGGAACTGATACCTAGTTTGGTCTTAATGAAAGACATGCTTCAAAGTATTAATCACAAAAGAAATTCATTTTACCACATGAAAGTTTAAGCGATTAGAATGAATGCTCCCCCACAATTCAATAGTTTGATAATATTCACCAGTTATATTAAATCTCCACCCAGCCTAGGAAGTGGACGATGATCCACGCCTGTGGAAACATTGCCCTGGATACGTCAAATCTCTTTTAAGTCCAGATGCTTCGAGGCTAGAGACAATTTTGAAATTTTATACATTGGTATGATGTTACTTTGTGTGCCAGATAAAAGGAGTTGTTCACAGTGTTGAAAGGGGCATGAGATCTCTTCTTATATAAAGCACATTTCTTATTAATTTGTTCATGCAAAACTTTTACTTGACAAAGTGGTCAGTTTTCAAAAGCAAAACTTTTGTGGAAAAATTGCCCTTTGCCTTGATGTGAGGCCCTAAATCTAACAAACCCACAGTTATTGTTTCAACATCCAAGATTTAAAGAAACAATCCAGTTTGATTACACTTTGGTCTGGATTTTATAGCCAGTGCAGAAGGAAAAATATTCACCATTCACTATGCTTACAGCTACACATAGATCATTTTGAATGCCAATTTGCTGTCACCACGAGTCTTATCCAACCCAGCATCTTTGACAAGAGATCTGTAGCAAGTGTGAGCAAGGAAAAGTAACAGCAAGGCTCTTCAATAAATCAGATTGAAGAATTCTCACAGCTAAACTCACAGAGCTACAGGGATAGAGTGAGGGAATGGAATCGATTGGACTGCTCAGTGCAGAGCCGGCACACACTCAATAGGCCAAATTGCCTCCTACTGTGCCATAATATAGATGTAGCAACATTTGTGGAAGGGCAAGGCAACTTGGTTCAGCAACTTCTGGATTTTCATGTTTAACTGCACATATATAGATCCGAGATGCTGCTGTTCAATTTATTCTACTATATCAGAAACCACTGTTAGCCTCACAATCAATCTTATCAATCTTCATGATATCAAAAGGGTTGAGCATCACTACAGAGAATGTAGTCAAGTTTGCCACAGCGAAAAGGAAACATAGATGTCATCTGCAATGACTATCAAAGGGACTGTGCTGGGCTGGTAGGAGGTGTCTGCAGAGTAGCATCTGTGGCACCCATATTTTGCTTTTTCAAGGGCAGAAACTGACTGTATTTCAAAAGAACTGAGGTGTATCAGGGGAGATCAGTCCTCGACTCTTGAGTTCATTCAAGGCATCTCACAGACCCCTTCTCAAGAGTAATTGGGGATGGGCACTAAATGTTGACCTAGCCAGTGATTCCAAGACTAAAAAAATAATAATTCACCTGCAGTTCGGCATCATAGTAGTGGGATCCAACTCTGTGAAGGCAAAGGCACATACGACATAGAACATCTAAAGTTCAGTATGCAGAATCAAGAATTGAAAGATTCTTATTGTAGCTGCAGAAAATTACCTTGAGTATGGCTGAAAGTTCAATACTATTGTTTTTTATTCAGTTGTTCATTATACTCCTGTATAAACCTTGATCTCAAAACAAGCACTACTCCTATCTCACCCTGAAATATATAATCTGATACTGTAATATTTTTCTGTCCATCAGAGAGGTTGGGTGATTACATTGGGCATCATATCCTTCTTCTAATATCTACTCCAATTATTCAAGTTAGATTGCTGATCTTGAATTGCATAATGCTATTCACTTCATGCATAAGTTGACCTGCAATGCAATGCATGTCTTCATTAAAATAATCACCAACATTTTGTTTCACACACATATTAGGTACATACTTCATTATATTTGCACCCCTTAATCTATGGTTCTGAGCAACAGGAAGCAGCAAACTCATTTCCTGACCTACAATTGTTCAGTTGCACAATCTCTCATGTCTTATTGTTTTCAATTGCATAACCCTTCAAGCTACTATATTCAGACAATGACCCAGGCAAGAATCATGTGGTTTAGTTGAGTTCCAACACAAATACGTTTCAACCTATGCAACACAGCAATACATTTCCATTTACCCAAATAATTTAGGTGGCACAGGATAAGAATTGGCCATGATGCCACCCATAATGGAGATTCAATTTGATTGTAACCATCCATATTCAAGCTTTAGAATGACCACTTAGGTAAGGTAATGCTATGGAATCTTATTCTTACATACCAGCTTTCCCATGGAGAAGAGGAGAGATTTTCAATGTCTCTTAATTTTTCTTATGCTGAAGATGTCTAATATATCATAGAAGAGGTTATCATAGAAACCCTGCAGTGCAGAAGGAGGCCATTCGGCCCATCAAGTCTGCACCGACCACAATCCCACCCAGGCCCTACCCCCATATCCCTACATATTTACCCACTAATCCCTCTAACCTGCACACCCCAGGACACTAAGGGGCAATTTTTAGCATGGCCAATCAACCGAACCTGCACATCTTTGGACTGTGGGAGGAAACCGGAGCACCCGGAGGAAACCCACGCAGACACGAGGAGAATGTGCAAACTCCACACAGACAGTGACCCAAGCCGGGAATCGAACCCAGGTCCCTGGAGCTGTGAAGCAGCAGTGCTAACCACTGTGCTGCCGTGCCGACCATACATGAATTATGTTATTAGCCCACTGACTGTAAATGGGTTTAGTGTGCATATTGACAATGCCGTTAATATTCTAGGATA
Source organism: Mustelus asterias (assembly GCF_964213995.1). Taxonomy (NCBI): domain Eukaryota; kingdom Metazoa; phylum Chordata; class Chondrichthyes; order Carcharhiniformes; family Triakidae; genus Mustelus; species Mustelus asterias. The sequence continues at coordinate 59,079,595 of NC_135804.1, read as the reverse complement.
ATATCACATAACCATCTCTCACTTAGCATCTCCTTTATAAAATTTATATAGCTGTGGCTAAGATTTTGGGACCATAATCGACTAATATCCAATTGTTTGGCTTTTAGTAAAATTCTTTTGCCCCATGATTTGGTCATGGGGGTCATTATTTGTGACCTACCCACCCCAGTTCCATTGGAGACAGGCAGCTCTTCATCAGCGTGAATGTAACAATGGGGCTCAGCATGCTTCAACATTCTGCCGGTTGCCTATGCACTCAGCTGGACAGTGTTTCATTGAAATCATGTGTTGAGTCAGCACTCTGCTCTTATGATGTTCCTCTTAAAGGGAAGCAGCACTGAATAATATTGCTGGCACTTAAACAATAGGAAGTAGAATACCAGAGAAGAGCTAGATTTCAAGGACAATGGATGCAGTGCTGGAGAAATTAGTGGTGGAGGTGGACAGGGAGAGCGTGATCATGGTTTCATTTGGGGCCAGGAGGCCTTTAAGGGCACAGCCTAAGAAGCAATTGAGAGCCAGTGAGCAGGGAGGTCAATTCACAATGACTGGACCTGAGGACCTGGCAGCAGTGCCACAAAACTCAGTGCAGATGATCAAGGTCAGTGAATGGATCTTCCCATGAAATCTCCTACCCACCACAGCATCAACCTTTCAAGCTGGCCAATTCACCACACCCTCAACGCTCACCCAGCAACATTCTCTGGCACTCAGAACTCATGGTTAATACTCAGTTACTCCACCATCTTCACACTCCTGGTAATACTGCCAGTCTCACACCAAACTCTTGATACCTTCACATAACCACTAGCTTCTTTCTATGGCATGAACATCACCCAAGCATAACAGTACATAATCACAGGCATCCTGCCATCTCTCTTGCAAGATACGACGCACAATAGAAAGGACCAGAGCAGAGCCTGTGGGGCTAGGGTGCCTGCATCTCAAATTCGCTCTTGTAGCCATAATATTTATAGGACTAGGCCAGTTCAGTTTCTAGTCAAAGGTAACCCCCAGGATGCTGACAGTGGGGGATTCAGCAATGGTAATGCCATTGAATGTCAAGGGGCGATGGTTTGAATCTCTCTTGTTGGAGGTGATCATTGCCTGGCACTTGTGTGGTGCAAATGGTACTTGCCACTTGTCAGCCCAAGCCTGGATATAGCCCAGGCTTGCTGCATTTGGACATGTACTGTTATCTGAGGAATTGCAAATGATGCTGAATATTGTGCAGTCATCAGGAAACATCTTCTAACCTTATGAAGGAAACAAGGTCACTGATGCATCATCGGAAGATGTTTGGGTTTAAGACACTGTCCTGAGAAACTCCTCCTAATGATGTCCCGGAGCTGTGATGATTGATCTCCAAACACCACAATTATCTTCTTTTGTGCTGGGAATGACTCCAACCAGTGGACATTTTTCCCACTGATTCCCGTTGACTTCACTTTTGCTAGGGCTCCTTGATGCCACACTCAATCAAATCCTGCCTTTATCTCTGACGCAGTCTCTCTCATCACAGGAATTCAGCACTTTTGTCCATGTTTGAACCAAGGTTGTAATGAGGTCAGAAGCTGAGTGACTCTGGTGGACCATAACTGAGCATCAATGAGCAAGTTATTATTCAGCAAGTGCTGCTTGACAGCACTGTTTATGACCCCTCCCATCACTTTATGGATGATCAAGAGTAAGCTGATGAGGTGGTAATTGGTTGGGTTGGGTTTGTCCTGTTTCTTGTCTACAAAAGTGCCCCCAATTTTCCACATTGCCGGGTAGATGCTAGTGTTGCAGCTGTACTGGAACAGATTGGCTAGGGGCATGGCAAGTTTTGGGGCGCAAGACTATTGCAGGAATATTATCAGGGCCCATATTCTTAATAGTACCTGAGTGCCTTCAGCCGTTTCTTGATTTCACGGAGTAAACTAAATTGGCTGAAGACTGACATCTGTGATTCTGGGGACGTCTGGAGGAGGCTGAGATGGATCATTCACTCAGCACTTCTGAGTGAAGATTGTTGCAAATGCTCCAGCCATATCTTCTGCACTGATGTGCTGGGCTCCTCCATCATTGAGGATAAGGCTATTTGTGGAGCCCCGTCCTCCAGTGAGTAGTTTAATTGTTCACCACAATGCACAACTGAATCTGGCAGGATTGCAGGGTTTAGATCTGACCATTGATTGTGGAATTTCTTATCTATGCCTATACTTGCTGCTTATGCTATTTGGCATGTAAGTAGTCCTGTGTTGCAGCTTCACCAGGTTGACACCTCATTTTTAGGTATGCCTGGTGTTACTCCTAGCATGCCCTCATATTCTTTTCATTGAACCAGGGTTAATCCCCTAGCTTGGTGGTAATAGTAGTGTGGGATATATGCTGGCCCATGAGGTTACAAATTGTGGTTGAGTACAATTTTGCTGCTGCTGATGGCCCACAGCATCTCATGGATGCCCACTGTTGACTTCCTAGATCTGTTTGAAGCAAGGTGGTAGTGCCACAGAACACGATGTAGGGTATCCTCAATGTGCAGATGGAACTTTGTCTCTGCAAGGACAGTACAGTTGTCACTGCTACTGATACTGACATGGACAGATGCATCTGCAGCAGGCACGTTGGTGAGGATGAGGTCAAGTATGTTTTCTCTCTTATTAGTTCCCTCACTACCTGCCGCAGACCCAGTCTAGCAGCCATGTCCCTTAAGAATTAACCAGCTCAGTCTGTAGTGGTATTACCGAGCCACTCTTTGTAATGGACATTGAAGACCCCACCCAGAGTACATTCTGTGCTCTTGGCATCCTCCGTGTTTCCTCCAAGTGTTGTTCAACATGGAGGAATACAGATTAATCAGCTGAGGGAGGGTGGTACATGGTAATCAGCAAAATGTTTCCTTGCCCATGTGTGACCTGGTGCCATGAGACTTCATGGGGTCCAGAGTTGATGTTGAGGACCCTCAAGGACAACTCCCTGCTGACTGTATACTGACTGTATACTTGCTGGGTCTGTCCTGCCAGTGGGTCAGGTATACCCAGGAATGGTGATGGGACATTTTTTGTGAGGTATGATTCTGTTACTATGATAATGGCAGGCTATTGTTTGACTAGTCAGTAAGAGAGCTCTGCCAATTTTGGCACAAGCCCCCAAATGTTAGTAAGGAGAACTGTGCAGGATTGACAGGGCTGGGTTTGCCCTGGTTGCTTCTGGTGCTTAGGTCGATGCAGGGTGGTCCATCCAGTTTCGTCCCTTGTTTTTTTTGTAGCAGTTTAATATGACTGAATGGCTTGCTAGGCTGTTTCAGAGGGCAGTTAATAATAGGGCAATATAAATAGAAAATGGAGCACTACCAAAATCAGCAGTCATTGGTAGGCAGGTGAAGCACACCCATGTGATAAGAAACCACTAGAAATGCAATGGAGGAACCTTCAACTTCCACTCAAAACAGGGCAAGAATCTTTATGCCGAAGCCTCATTTTGATGCCAGTGGAGAGCTGCAGGTACCAAAGGTTAATCTCACAGCAACTTGCCAGTTAGAAAACGTAGGAAATCGGCCAGCTCCTGCATTAAGCATGTGGGGCCTGGGAAGATGTGGAGTAAATCCAGGGAGCCAGTGGGAGGTACTCACATCGCCAGCCAAGGGACAAAATATTTTGGGTACAGGAAACTCTTCCTGGGCTTACAAAAATAAAGATGAGAAATTTCCTTCACCACATTTTTAGTGGCCTCCAATAGATGGTTCAACACATAGCGTAAGCATGTGGAATTTGAGTGATGCCACACACCCAACCGCATCACAAAATCACAACTGAGATTTTCAGGTTGATGCAGGACATCATTTTCCATAGTTAAGAAACTTCCAATTGAAAGCAGACAGCACGCTCGCCCATTTACAAGCCCACCTGAAAATTGAATCCGGTGACCTTTGGGGTGCTTCCTTCAACTTCTATGTGAGAAACAGCAGCTGGAAACCAATCCCAATGTTTATACACAGCTTATGCATAAAGACTTTTACACGAACTCTAGTGGCATCAATGTTGGAACACAAAGATTTATACAAGTAACAAATGAGCGTTCTTACTTGAATGAGATCCATGAGCAGAATTTCATGGTCCCCTCTTCGTATTTTGAAAGTGCTGGTGGCACGTAACATTCCCAGGATGTTGCCCTGACCTGTCCACAATTTAACAAATGTGTGTGAGGTCTAAGCCAGCCCATCCATCCTTGCTCCAACTGAGACCATTAAGTGGGCACTTAATGACTATTTAAGGGAAATTTCCCACCAACTCCCAATTTTGAGGCTAGCAGGTGGAGCCCTGAGACAGGAGTGATGTCAGCCACGTCACCATGCTTGGACCGGGGTAGGACAGGGGAATGGCACCCTCAGCAATTTCCTTTCCACATAGCTTCCCCAACCTCAACAAGGTCTGCCCCCTTATCCCCCAAGCCTCTCCAACAAGATCCCCGCCTGTTCCTCCCCATCGCCCACGTCTCACTTCTCCATCCCATTTTGAGACAAAGTAACTCACTGTCCTTTATTTGAAGGGATTGCCCCATATTTTAACTGTTTATCCTGCATCCATTTTGTCCATATCCCTGGGGCATACTATGCAATACTGAGCCTCGGGCAGATCCTCTTTGCCTCTTTGTTTTCTTCTGTGACCATGCACCCATCATTGTCCCCATCCACTGTATTTTTGTGCTGATCAAACCCCCCCCTCCCCAATCCACATGGTCAAAGAGTACCTTATTTTATTTCGAAAGAGTTAATCACCCTACCATGTGAGCATCTGCATATATCTGTTCCTTTGAATAAGGGAAATGCTGGTAATCCCAGTCCAGGAAGAAGTCTCACAACAGCAGGTTAAAGTCCAACAGGTTTCTTTGCCAAATAAACCTGTTGGACTTTAACCTGGTGTTGTGAGACTTCTTACTGTGCTTACCCCAGTCCAACGCCGGCATCTCCACATCATGGATTCCAGTCTGGCTACTACTGCTACTGGCGCTGCTGGGACTAGAGCTGGCAGCCATGGCACTTCCTTCTGAGTGAGGGGTAGAAGTCCCATCTCCAGTGAAATAATGCCCCTTGGAGCTCTAAGCGGCTGCAAGCCAGCCTGTATCAGCAGGGTGCATTCCCAGCTAATGCTTTGGGTGGCAGGACAGGAAGCTTCACCATCTGAAAATCCTGCTCTCTGGTCCTGATTTGCAACAATGGGGGCGATTCTTCCAGCCCGCTCTGCTGGTCTAGCAGTGCAGCGGGCCGGGAGACATCAGCAGCTGCCGCTTCATGGGCTTCCCGCTGGGCGCCCAGGCCTCCGCTAGCAAAATCTTTCAGCATCATCAGCTCCACACCGGAAATTGGTGCAGAGCTGATTTCAATATTATATTCACGATTTGAATGTCATTAGCAGGCCCCGGTCTGAGGTCTCTGGGACAACTAGCATCTCAGTCATCTCTTGCCAGGAGTGGTTCACTCCAGCGAGTTTTACTACTGCTCCCCACAGGGAACAGACGGCTGACCCCACTGAAGTGAAGAGCAGCCATTGAGATCCCATCAGGAAGTATGGGTAAGGGGGTGCCCCCTGAGCAGTGCCAGCCTGGCCTCCTGGCACTGCACAAGGGCACCTTAGCACTGCCCATCAGGCAGTACCAATGGGGTGGTGCCAAGGAGGTGGTGCCTATTGGGTGGGCAGGGCAAATTGGGTGCGATTGGTGGGGGTGGGGTGTCCCACTGCCACTCTGCACTTGGGGCTCGTGGCAGAGTGAGGGAGGATGGTGATCGGGGCTGGCAATCCAGGTGGGGGGATAAGTTGGGGCTGCCAGAAGGTCAGGTCTGCCGGGGTGGGGTAAGAGCTGCTGGTGGGGGCAGGGAGTGAGGACATTGGAGCTTGCCCAAGGAGGTCCGTGAGGTCAGCGATTGGGGAAGGGGGGGGAATCAGAAGGCCAGCGATGGGGGTTGTGGGGCCAGCCAGCAATTGGGCTGGCCAGCAATCAAGAGGCTGGCAATGTGGGGTTACTGCGCATGGGCCAATCTCCACACTGACAGATCGTTACATGCACAGTGGCCCACTCAGCGCCATGCTATTGGGCTCTCAGGCGGGAATAGGCCCTGCCCACAGATTTTCAGAGTGAATCACGCTGGGCATTCTTTGATGCGCCGAGTGTCGGAGATTCAACCTGAAAATCCCGCTAAAAAACCAGTGGCAGTTACTCCCGTTCTCACGCACAAGGGGACTTAGAGATCGGGATTCACCCAAAATAATTCGAAGTTTTTAAACCAATTCCAATTTTTTTTAAAGCAAGATTTTGCAGTTGAATCTCCGACACTGAGCAGTGCAGAGTGCCCTAAGCGGGATTCCCTCTGAAAAGCAAGGGGCGGGGCCTATTCCCATTGGAGAGGCCGGCAGCATAGCGCTGAGCAGGCCACTGCGCAAGCGCCGATCTATCAGAGCAGAGGTTGGCGTATGCACAGTAGCTCCGCATTTCCAGCCTCTTGATCGCTGGCCAGCCCCGCAACCCGCCCCCCCCCCCCCCCCCCCATCACTGGCCTTTTTGAAGCCCCAATCCCCAATTGCTAGCCTCCCGGACCTCTCCGGGCCAGCCCAAGTCTCCCCACCCCCCCACCAGCCTGCCCCGATTTCCCCAACTCCTCGCCAGCCCTGATCTTCCCATCCCCCTGGCAGTCCCAACACCCCAGCCAGGCCCAACCGCCCCGGCAGCCCCAACCCCCATCAGGATGGTCAGCCCAGATCACCGTCCTCCTCCCCTCTGCTACTGATCCCAAATGCAAAGTGGCGCGGGACCCCCTCATCCCCACCAATCGTCCCTATAAGCCCCACCTCCTCTGTCCCCACCCCCTTGGCACTCCCCAATGCCTGGGGGGCAGTGCCAAGGTGCCCCTTGGGCATTGTCAGTTTTCCTCTTGGGCTGTATAAGTGTGCCAGACTGGCACTGCCCAAGGGGCACACCCCCTCTACTCCAAACCTTCTGGGGAGGCCTCAATGGCCTCTCTTCATTCCAGTGGAATCAGCTGCCTGTTCTACATTAGTGGGGGAGCAGTTGTAAACTCTGCTGGAGTGAACCACTCCTGGTGGAAGATGAGACGCTGGCAGGCCCGGAGACATCAGTCCCAAGCCCACTAATCGAATGTAAATATTAAGTTAAATATTAAAATCAGCTCTGCACCAATTTCCAGCACGGAACAGATTACTCGAAAAAAACTTGGAGCGGGAGACACACGGAGGTCATGGTCCCGAGTGGGAAGCTCATGAAAGGGCCTCCACTGATGTTTCCTGGCCTGTTGTGCTAAAGCAGCACAGCGGGCTGGGAGAATCATGCCCAGAATTCTTTTGGGAGAATCCCGGCCAATGTATCTAACTGAGTTGAAAATCAAATAGTGTGTTGGGAACCCAGGGAGCAAAGGAATCTCCCAAGCTCAATCATTTGTTTGTGCTCTATTAGCTATCACTGCCTACAATTTATCTCTGATGTGGAGATGCCAACGTTGGACTGGGGTAAACACAGTAAGAAGTCTCACAACACCAGGTTAAAGTCCAACAGGTTTATTTGGTAGCAAAAGCCACTAGCTTTCGAAAGGCTAGTGGCTTTTGCTACCAAATAAACCTGTTGGACTTTAACCTGGTGTTGTGAGACTTCTTACTACAATTTATTTCAGCATTTTCAGGTTCCAGATTGGTTACAAAAACAAATTCTCTGACCTCGCTCGGGACTGGAATTCTCCCATTCCGCTTCAGCTAATGGAGATTTGACTGAGCACCAAATTCTCCACTCTCACTGGCAGCGATGGCGAGGCATACGATATATTTGAGAATTCTGACCAGGGTTAAAATACAAACTGATTGCATTTTAAAAAGTGCATGGCTGTCTACATCAACTGTGATGACACTCAGTAGATAAGGTAACAGATATGCCTGGCATTAACTTCCTACTTTACTTACTATGGCAAGAGATAAAATAGAAATAGCAGGTAGGATTTTTCACCCCCCCCCCCGTGCCCCCACCCCAGCCCCACCAGGCGTGTTTTCCAGTAAGAAGTTTAACAACACTAGGTTAAAGTCCAACAGGTTTATTTGGTAGCAAAAGCCACATTTGGTAGCAAAAGGTGTGGCATTTGCTACCAAATAAACCTGTTGGACTTTAACCTGATGTTGTTAAACTTCTTACTGTGTTTACCCCAGTCCAACGCCGGCATCTCCGCATCGTGTTTTCCAGTGGCAGAGATGAGTCACCATTGGCCGCCAGTGGGATTGTCCAGTCCTTCTGATTGCTACACCGTTTTGCGTGGCTCCCCCTTCCTGTTGCCGGGGGACCTGCCGTGGGGGGTTCGCCTTCAATGGAACCAGAAGATCCCACCAGCAGGAAGAGTTAGAAAATCCAGCCGACCAAAAATAGTGCTTAATATAGATTTTCATCAGGCATGTTTCAAATTTGAAGGTGGCTTTTCTTTTTGTATAAATTATAGGTTGATAAGTTATTCATTGACTCTTAGTATCAGGCCAATATTCCAAAATAAGTAGTAGCAAAAGCCTCTGAGGGATATTTAATGCAATCAATAAACTAGTGTCACCTCTTGTACTGTACTTCACCATTTGTACATTTTTAAAACAAAGGAGTTAGTTGTATTTTTATTATATCTTAGCTCAATTATCATAACAGTATCAGACAGGTGTATATACAACACAATCCTTTATAACAAATGATATATAGTGCAGGATAACAGTATAAATAACTTACTACTGATAGTCACTGAAATATGAAATTAACAAAATAGAATCACAGAAAATGTACAGCTCAGAAGGAGGTCATTCGGCCCATTTTGCCTGTGTCAGTCAATGAAGAGATACTTACCCTAATCCCACCTTCCTGCATTTGTCCTGTATCCCTGCAGGTCACATCTCTTCAAGTAGACATTCAACTAATTTTTAAATGTGGTGTTAGTTTTTGCCTCTATCACCCTTTCAGGCAGTGATTGTCACACCCCTAGCACTCTCCGGGTTAAAAAATATTTCCTGATCTCCCTCCTAATCTTTCTACCAATTACTTTAAATCCATGCTCCCTGGTTTTTGATCCTTTTTTCTTTAGCTATATCCAATCAAATCTAATCAAAGTCCAATTCAAAGTCTCAACCAGTGAGACATTACAGATCCAAGCTGACAAGACAGGCAAGCCTCTTCCTATCTTGGGCTTGATCTACATGATCCAAGCTGATAGGAGCAGGCATTGCACCCCCTCCAGTGCTTGATTTTATTTGCATCTTAGCCAAAAGGCCGAGATGCCATTTTAAAAAATTGCTTCAAATGAAGCCTCAGTGTAACCTCATTGACTTCTATCAAGTGCAGGACTGCCAATACTACACTTGATCTTAGCCAGAAGGTGGCTTTTGATCCCTATGCTAAAGTAAATATGTTGCCTCTATTTACACCAACTAGGCCTCTTGCTATTTTAAAATTTACTTAGCTCTCCCTCAACTGCCAATACTTTTAAGTTAGTATACTTTCATAACTTGATTTGCATAACAATATAAGCACTTGTATATTGTAAATTTAGAATGTAATTAAATGTATAATATGGTGAAGTATTGATAATTATAATGGAAATTAGATATAAATGGGTGTCCTGCAAACTAGCAATAAATGATACAGAACTATGGACACTGGATTTGAATGAGTATTATTATTCTGTATGCATAGTATGAATGGGAATGCAAATTCAGTCCACTAACTGTAAAAAGTAAATAAAAATGTTACATAGTGTATGTGACGAGAGCCCTGAAATGTTATGAAATGTACAGTACCTGAAACAGCACTTAAGTAAGGAGTCAATACAATTTAATATATTAGATGGAAGTGGACACCAAAATTCTGTATAGTGGGGAGGGGGTGGAGGGGGGAGGGGTAAACATAAATTGGAGGAGATGTAAAATAAGGTGCCGACTCCCTATCAGCCATTTTATACTAGCACACAAAATCCAAATTACCCCAATGAGGTGCAAATATGGCCTTGAATTCCATGAAAGGGTACAAATGGAGAATAAAATGTTTTATATATATATAAACTGGCTGTCAATGGTGAACTCAAATTCCGTAGGTATATGAATGGGGCAATTTATTTTATAAACTATAAGTGAACAGATGCAAAAATTCCACAGAGTGGCTGGAGGACTGGAATTGAGTTAAATTTGTGCATATCACATTTTCCTACTATGAGAATCCTTCAGAAATTAATTCACTCACAACAATCCTCAGTGAAATATGAACATCCTTCCAATGACCCTGCCAGAACTGTCAAAAGCACTCAGATAAGCATATTATTGATTCAGAAATATTAATTCACAGAAATAATGATTTAGTGAGTTAACAAATACAGTTAAATGCAATAATTTTATGATGCTAAGTCTTGTTGGAATTCTCTGGTTGACTCACTTATGAAGTATGTAATGATGGTATTCTTTATAGACAACCTATGATTGTTACAAAATACTCTTCAGATTTGTTTTCCCACCATCAGGCACATGTGGGGTACCGATCTCATTTATGGTGTTTCTTGCGCTTCGGTGGGGTTTCATTAGCTTTTTCGACTTTGCTCATGTTCCTCTGTGGTGTCTGAGTATTGTCTTTGTTTACTCCTTGTTCATCGCATTTAGGATTTTTCGTTACTGGCTCAGAGCAGCGAACACAACGCCTCATTTGAATGTTGCCTTCACGAGCTGTGAGAAAAACAACATGGAAACTAAGAGACAGAAAATGCTGGACACCGCTGATGAGTCAGCAACTTTATTATCTGAACAACATTGACCAGGAAGTTTCCACTTGTTAAATTATTGAGTTAATCCATTGTTTCAGAAGAAGTCATCATGTTTATGTAATACTTTTCATAACATCCCAAAGCATTCCACACAAATATATTGTGAATTGTATCATAAGAAACAGTCAATTTGCCAACAGCATTGCCCCCTGAGCAGCAATGAGATAATGATCAGTTTATCTCTTTTAGTGATGTTGCTTGAGGCTCAAGTCTCTTTCTACATAATCATGGTACAACATGTGAAAACTGGATTGTTATAAAGCTATACATTAGGGAATCACCCATTACAATGAAGCCTATTTGATGCAGAATATGAAATTGAAATAATGTTGCAGGAGAAATGCCATAAAACCACAATAGTCTGATACAGTATATTGTAAATCAGAAAATCTGGCCAATGAGTACCTTAGTCTACAAACCAGATATCAATACTTAGGCTATAAAAGGGAGGGGCATTTTTATTTTACATTCAGACTTGGGCAAATAAGTGGCAAGTAACATTGATGCCAGACAATGACCATTACAAGAAAGAATATAACCATGTCCCTTTGACATTCAACATTTCAGCATTAACATTTCTGGATGCCCCACCATCCTGGGGGTTACGATTGATGAGAAACTGAACTGGACCAGCACTATAAATACTGTCACTGCAAGTAGCAGACCAGAGGTGAGGAAATCTGTGACAAGTAACTCACCTCCTATCTCCTCAAAGCCTGTTCAGCATTTACAAGGCTCAAGACAGGAGTGTGAAGCTTATCATCCAGGACAAATAATTCCACTTGATCGGTTGCCATCCAACACCTTAAACAGTAACCCCCTCCTGTACTGACACACACTGACAGCAGTGTGTACCATTTAGAAGATGCACTGCAGAAGCTCGACAGCAAGCACCTTCCAAACTTGCAACTTCTACAATTTCTAAGGACAAGGGCATGAATATCACCAACAGGGAGTTCTCCTCCAAGCTACACACCATCCTGACGTGTAACTACATTGCTGTCACTGGGTCAAAATCCTGGAATTCTTTTCTTAACAGCAATGTGGGTGTACCTACAACAGATGGACTGCAGTGGTACAAGAAGGCAACCCACAACCACTTCTCAACAGCAGATGAACAAGAAATACTGATCTTGCCAGTGATGGTTACATCCCATGGAAAAATTTTAGAAAAGTAATGTTTTGTGTATTTAAAATAACCTATTATTTAAAAGTTTGTACTTTTTGCTTCTAATGTATTTTAAAGCAATAAAATTTCCATAAATTTGAATCAAGGATAATGGAGTTAACTCCCCTGAGGTTCACCACTAGAACTGCTACTTTTGTGTGATAGGATAGGTTTGACATGTGATGTCTAATTTGATTATCTATTTGATGGCCTCCTGAGATGTCAGATGGTGAACATACCTCAGTGGGAAGGTTGATGACTCGTGTTCCATATGCTGTGATGCATGGACACAATTGCACTTTGGGTCAACCTCCTGGTCCACTTTCAAAGCAGGTAGCTGGATCATCTATGCCCAGTGCAGTCACTTGATCCCCATGAGGAAAATCAACACCAGGGACATCATGATGACTATCTACATGTGGTCTTCCTGTGCTAGTTCATTGAGAACTTGCCAGCTAATCTCATCAAGAAGACCAAGGAGAATGACCTCCCAGTTTGAAAAGCATGAAAGTAACAAAATGTTCTCTCACTCACCCACTGTAACTTCAGCAGAAGAGTAGTGGCAACCCTGGCAAAACTTTGCAAACGCCTTTTTAACCAGCATTTCCATGGTAATGCAATGCATGCTACAGCTACACATGGGAGAAAACATACAGAAATTTCTCCCTCCCCCTTCAACTTAATCCAGTAGCACTTAGTTTAAGACTTTAACAATACATTGCCAAAATGTAACAGAACATTAATCCTATTCACTGAGAACATACCATAATTGCTTCATTAGCAACAACCATAACTCCAAAATGAAGTCCTGGAAGTTGTAACAGAATCAAAAGAAAAAAATGCAAAAATCATACTTAAACACGGAATCAGCTCTTCTGAATAAAATTGAGACTTTTGAGGCTATTGGCCAAAGACATGTGGAACATCTGATATTTGTGATGTGACCAGATGCTGACAGAAATGAATTTACAGCTGCAGTGATGGACAACCTTGGGATCTGTTTTCCATTTTTGCTCACTTTAGACAAATGCTCACAAAGCAATTTTTGTTTCAAATATGGAAAAATATAAAATATAATTCATAACTATATTCTGAGACTAGACAGACTTCTTTACAAATTGAGGAAACTAAATTACAGACCAGGGCTGAGTTTGAAGAGAGCAGAAGGGAAAAATGTGTAATTCAGGAAGTAGTAATCAGCAAATGACAAGCTTGGCTTCCAGTTACCTACAGATTTTTAGAGGAAGTGGGGACTGACAGATATAGGGGGTTTTGCAATTAGTGGCTGTCATGAGTCTTTGTTTCAATAAAGTGGGATTATAGGAGGTGGTACAATGTGTATGATGACTTATTTGGAACCTTGTTAAAATAAGAGTGGAAAATTCAATAGATAAATGACCATTGTGATATTTTTAAGATAAAGAGAGATGACACAAGGTGGAGAGGTGTTGCAGACTAGAAAAAAGAGAAGACTGCATTTAGAGATAGGACTTTAAGATTGGTCATAGCAAACATAGAAAGCAGGAGCAGGAGTAGGCCATTCAGCCCGCTCCACCATTCAACATGATCATGGCTGATCCTCTATCACAACACCATACACCCAGCACTCTCCCCATACCTCTAGATGCCTTTAAAATCTCTTAGATGAAGACACAGAGTAATGTATCTAAATTTGCTAATCATTTGAAGCAGGGTGGAAAGGTAATCAATGGAGGCTGCAAAGATATAGAGTAAGTGGGCAAAAGATGGCAGATGGAGTATATGTGGAGAAGTTTGGTCGTAAGAACAGAAAAGCAGGATACCTTCTGAAAGGTAAAAAACGTGTAAGTATTTTTTTGAGAGACTTGGCTGTGCTCGTCAAAGGAATGCAGGAAGTTAGCAAGCACATCTTGAAGTCTATGAAGACTCATAGCATCAGGAAAAACCTGGACAAGGAAACCTACTGCCGATTATCACATACCGCATCCCTTCAGCTGATAAATCCATACTTCTCCATGTTAAATACAACTTGGAGGAAGCACAGAAGGTGGAAAGGGTTCAGACGGTACTCTTCGTGGGGGACTTTAATATCAAACACCAAGAATGACTTGGTAGCACTGCTACTTATCAGGCTGGTTGAGTCCTAAAGGACACAGCTATTAGACTGAGTCTGTAGCAGGTGGAGAGTGAACTAAGAAGGAAAAATGTACTTAACCTCATCCTCACCAACCTACCTGCCACAGATTAGCAATGAGAGGGAGGAGGTGGTAGCGGACTTAAAGGAGCAGTAGGGATGACCAGCTGTATTGTTCTTTTGGAGACATAGTTGAATCTTCACATTAAGGATAACCTCCTTGTATTGTGTGGCTCTACCACCATGCTAAATGGGATAAATTTTGAACGGATCTAGCATCTCAAGACCAGGCAACCATGGGCCATCAGCAGCAGCAGAATTGTACTCAAACACAATCAGTGACTTCATTGCCCGGCATATCCCCAATTCTACCATTACCACCAAGCCAGGGGATCAACCTTGGTTCAATGAAGAGTGCAGGGGGACATGCCAGGAGCAACACCAGGCATACCTTAAAATAACCTTCCAATGTGGTGAAGCTACAACACAGGACTACATCCGTGCTACAATACAGGACTACATCCGTGCCAAACAGCATAAACAGCAAGTGATAGATAGAGCTAAGTAATTGCACAATCAACAGATCCTGCAGTGAATAATTCACCTCTTGACTCCACAAAGTCTGTCCATAATCTACATGGCACAAGTCAGGAGTCTGATAGAATAGTCTCCCCTTACCTGGATAGGTGCAACTCTAACAAAATAAAGGACAAATTAAACAAAAATTCCAAAGTGTTTTATAAGTATATTAAGAGCAAGAGGGTAACCAGGGAAAATGTAGGGCCCAAAGTGGTAATATGTGTATGGACCCAAAAGATGTAGGTGAGGTACTAAATTAGTATTTTGCATCGGTGTTCAGTATGGAGAAGGACATTGTACGTTTAGAAAGCAGGGAAGGGGACTGTGATATAATTGAACAGATTAGCAATGAGAGGGAGGAGGTGGTAGCGGACTTAAAATGGATAAATCCCCAGGCCCAGATGAGATGTATGCTAGGCTACTTGTGAGGCAAGGGAGGCGATTGCACAGGCTCCATGGCGAATTTTCAGATCCTCTCTGGCCGCAGGAGAGATGCCATAGTACAGGAGGACAGCCCGTGGGGTAGCATTATTCAAGAAACGAAATAGGGGGAAAAAAACAGGTAATCACAGGGCAGTGTCTCTAAAATCAGTGGCAGGGAAATAATTGAAAAAAAACCAAAGGACAGAATTAATCGCCACTTGGAGAGGCAAGGCTTATCAAGGGTAGTCAGCAGTTTTGATCTCCATTTTAGGAAGAATTGAAGACGCTACAGCGAATGTTCACTAAATTGGTCCCTGAAAATGAAGGATTATACTAAGGGGTTGGGTGATTTAGGCCTATCTTCTCTGAAGTATGGAAGAGTAAGAGATGACACATTGAAATATACAAAAGCTGAAGGGGCTTGTTAGGGTAGATGCTTCGAGATTGTTTCTACTGGTTGGGGAATGTAAAACACTGGGACACAATCTCGGGATAAGAGGGAGGAGAAATTAATTCACACAAAGGGTTATGAATCTTTGGAATTCTGTAATCCAGAGGATTGAGGCTGCTCCACCATTGAATACCTTTAATGCTGGGATAGGCAGATTTTTGGTCTCTAAGTGGATCAAGGGATATATGGAGCAGGCAACAAAGTAAAGTTGAAGCCCAAGATCAGGCACGATCATATTAAATGATGGTGCAGACTCAAAGGGGTGTAAGGTTTACTCCTTCTCCTATTCCCTGTTATCTTAATTGCTGCCCTGCAGACTGCCGGTTTCTCCCGCCCTCACTCTCACTTTGAATACTGGAACAAACTTGGGAGGATCTTAAAGATGCCAGCTAGGAGTACAATTTTCAAAGTGCATCCACACCCAATCTTGTTCCTCAAGGGAGATTGAAAATCCAATGCCCTGAATTGTACCATATTTCTGTGGAGCGTAGGAGGAACTTTGCTCTGACTTTAAATGTGCTGTACCTAATCTGGAAGTTCTTAGTGCATAGAAGGGAAGTGTTCCAAACTAAAAATTACCATATTTCACCTTGCTGAGCTCACAAATAAATTGCATAAAATACTATATAAGAAGTGAATTAGTATTTTTCATCCTAACGTTTTGTTATTGCAGCTTAATAAGGTTAATTCACATGTCCTTTCAATTTATTATCATTTCTGTATTTTTACAATTGATGAATATTAAATCTAGAAGTCCAACCATTAATGGAATAAGATTGTTCCCTTACCTTTACGTTTTTTGCAACAACATAATTTACAACAAAGCACCACTGCAATAATCAGAAGCAGTAAAGCTATGGCTCCACAGAGGTAGACCCACCAAGGAAAAAGCCAGCTGGAATCAATGCCTGCAAGATACATACAGAACAAAAACTAATCTTTCATTTTTCAGAAGAATGACAGTACAGGACAGATAATAATATGAATTTAAGCTTCCTGCACAAATATAAATACATAATATTCCACTTTCTGCTCCTGAGTCATAAACAGTCTGAATCATGATTGTCAAACCCATAAAATTACAACTCATGAGCCTTACGATTAATGAGTGTGTGAATTTCTGTCTCATTCCTGCTTGATGTGGGCCAAAACTGTCCATGATTCAGTTCAGATTAGCAATAATAGGATTTTTTCATTTAAACTATCCAAAAGGAGTGAAAAAATGGGATCATTACAGTTGATGGTGGGGCTTTTCTAAAGATGGATTTAAGAGCACTTACTCTATATCTTAAGTGGGTAAAGTTGAAGTCCAAGATCAGTCTTGATCATTTTGAATAGGAACACAGGCTCAACAGCTTGTAATGTCTACTCTTGCCCCTATTTTATGTGTTTTTGTGTTCTTAATTGGACTTGAAAATCAAACAAAGAAAATGTTCTTCTGCACAGCACTTGCTTTGGTTCAGATCAAAATAAAACTCCCCCAAACATAAATCAGAAATTAAATATGACCAAGATAAAGCAGCAATAAAAGTCTGATACACAGGGGAAAATGCATCTACTATAATTTAGCAACAACTTCATAAACATTTGGGAACACTTTGTAAATATGATGGTAAAGAACACAACTACAGTTTCACTAGAAGTGCTGAACAGAGTAAATTCTTTAAAATGCATTTGTTGCTTGAACGACTCAAATGTTGAATCCTTAGCTCTTTATCTAGAAAGTACATGGATAATTAAGATTATCAGCATCCACTTTTTCTGCCTATCCTGCTTAATGAATGAGGTTGCATTTATGTAAGCACCCATCATAAGCTCAGTCAATCCCAAAGTGCTTTACAGTCAGTTAAGTACATTTTGATGCGTGGTCACTGTATAATGTTGGAAACATGTAGTCAATTTGTGTACAGAGAGGTCCCACAAACAATGATGGAATAAATAACTGATTCATCAGTTTTGGTAATGTTAGTTGAGATAAATGACAGTGAGGACACTGGAAAATCTACCTTGCTCTTTTTTCAAAAGTATCATGGAATCTTTTCCAACTACCTGAGAAGACAGATTAAGTTGTTTGGCTCCTGTGGGTTAAATAATAGGTGACAGTGTCTGAACTTAGATGTGAATGACATACTGATATGGCAGGTGTCTGTGCCTTCAGAACAGGATGTGGAGATGCCGGCGTTGGACTGAGGAACAGGAAAGGTAGGAGAAACAGAAGGCTACTGCCAATGAGAATTCATTCTATTTTCTAAATCTTAGGTTATCTTCTCTAAGTTCCCTTTGTCCTGAAGCCACTGTCAGCAAAGTATCACTGCTAACTCGCTCATGTAACTGTGATGTGTGGAAGGCAGAGTTCTGCATTCACACTAAAACTCATAAAGGACCATCATCCATTAACCTCTCTAACAAGTGACTTGGAAACAACTGATGGCATAGTGAGACAACTGTGTTTCTGAGTTACTCTCACTAGATGATTTAAGCCTTCATAATTGGAGAAGTAACCCAATGATGGCCTAACGACCCAGAGATGTAATATAGAACATAGAAAAGCTACAGCACAAACAGGCCCTTCGGCCACAAGTTCCGCCGAACATGTCCCTACCTACTAGGCTTACCTATAACCCTCTATCTTACTAACTTCCATGAACTTATCCAAAAGTCTCTTAAAAGACCCTATCGAATCCGCCTCCACCACCACTACTGGCAGCCGATTCCACGCACCCACCACCCTCTGAGTGAAAAACTTACCCCTAACATCTCCTCTGTATCTACTCCCCAGCACCCTAAACCTGTGACCTCTTGTGGCAACCATTTCAGCCCTGGGTAAAAGCCTCTGAGAATTCACTCTATCAATACCCCTCAACATCTTATACACCTCTATCAGGTCACCTCTCATCCTTCACCTCTCCAAGGAGAAAAGACCTAGCTCTCTCAACCTATCCTCATAAGGCATGCCACCTAATCCAGGCAACATCCTTGTAAATCTCCTCTACATCCTTTCTATGGCTTCCACATCCTTTCTGTAATGAGGCGACCAGAACTGGGCATGGTACTCCAGGTGGGGTCTGACCAGGGTCCTATACAGCTGCAGCACTATCTCCCGATTTCTAAACTCAATTCCTCTATTGATGAAGGCCAGTATTTCATATGCCTTCTTAACCACAGCCTCTACCTGCGATGCTGTTTTGAGCGTCCTATGAACCCAGACCCCAAGATCCTTCTGATCTTCCACACTGCCAAGCGTCTTACCCTTAATATTATATTCTTTCATCCTATTCAACCTGCCAAAATGAACCACCACACACTTATCTGGGTTGAAGTCCATCTGCCACTTCTCTGCCCAGTCTTGCATCTTATCTATGTCTCATTGCAACTGCTGACATCCCTCTACACTATCCACAACACCCCCAACCTTTGTGTCATCAGCAAACTTGCCAACCCATCCTTCCACTTCCTCATCCAGGTCATTTATAAAAATCACAAAGAGCAAGGGTCCCAGAACAGATCCCTGGGGCACTCCACTGGTGACCGACCTCCATGCTGAAAAAGACCCATCTACAACCACTCTTTGCCTTCTGTGGGCAAGCCAGTTCAGAATCCACGAAGCAATGTCCCCTTGTATCCCATGCCCCTTCACTTTCTCAATGAGCCTTGCATGGGGCACCTTATCAAACGCCTTGCTGAAATCCATATAAACTACATCTACCGCTCTTCCCTCGCCTATGTGTCTAGTTACATCTTCAAAAAATTCAATTAGGCTCGTAAGGCATGATCTGCCTTGGACAAAGCTGTGCTGGCTATTTCTGATCATACTATTCCTCTCCAGATGTTCATAAATCCTGCCTCTCAGGATCTTCTCCATCAACTTACCAACCACTGAGGTTAGACTCACCGATCTATAATTTCCCAGGCTATCTCTTCTCCCTTTCTTGAATAACGGAACCACATCCGCAATCCTCCAGAACCTCTCCCGTCTCCATTGATGACACAGAGATCATCATCAGAGGCTCAGCAATCTCTTCCCTCACCTCTCACAGTAACCTGGGGTACATCCCATCCAGTCCCGGCGATTTATCTAACTTGATGCTTTTCAAAAGCTCCAACACATCCTCTTTCCTAATGTCCACATGCTCAATCTTCTCAGTCCACTGCAAGTCTGCACTGAAACTACCAAGATCCTTTTTCCACTGTGAACACTGAAGTAAATTATTCATTGAGTACCTCTGCTATTTCTACACAGACTTTCCCACCGTCACATTTGATAGGTCCTACTCCTTCACATCTTATCTTCTTGCTCTTAACATACTTGTAGAATGTAACACCACCACAGAGGCTGGAGAAAATAAATTCATTTAACTAATTAAATCTAAAATCAATTATGTGTGTCTGTGTGTGTGTGTCCTGATTATACATGAAGGACATGCAATTAAGTAAGGTTTAAGTCAGCACGACTCAATGCACCCTGGAAAGGAAAGCTTCAAAAGTTGGGTAAAATGAAATCAGCGAGGTCTGTAGCTGCAGCTAGTTCACTTCACCATCATTAACCAGCTCTGCTGAGTTCACAATTTCTGAAAAATCCCCAGCACTGCACTTATTTCCTTTCTGGCATTATTAGAGTGAAAATATTTCCCATCAATTGCAGTGAAACCACAATATACAACAATTCACAACTAAATAGGTTTTTTCCTACCTGCGAATTGAACAGTGTAGTTGACTGAAGTTGGAGCTTTAAGGGTCGAGTGAGATACCTCACAGATATAAACAGTCCCAGTTGGACCTGCCTGTGGCTCTTTCAAATAACTGGTAACTTCATACAGTCCCTTAGCATTCTTCTTCATGGATTTCTCAACTCCAGCCGTAACTTCTTTACCATCTTTACGCCAAACAATGGTGTAACTATCAGGATAGAACTCAGACGTTTCACACAAACATGTTAGAGAGCCATTCGCAAAAAGCTTTGGCGAAATCTTCAGAGGATCTGGAGGAACTATAAAAGAAACAAACACATTTCTCAATTTCCAAGTGGGTACGATTTCCTAATACATTGCTTTGGGCATCATTTAACAATATTAAGGATCTACTTTACCTATGAATATTAATTAGTTTAAAGAAACTGCTTCCTAGTTGTTAATTACTTTGTATCCATTTTGAGACACTGGCAGCCAAGTATAATCTGCTGCAAGCAAAAAAAGGAGAAACTTGATGTGTTCATAATACATTGTCGTGCAATAACGCTGCATACAAAAATGTAGATTATCCAAATAATCACTGGGTGAATATGCTGTTTGTTGGTCCAACCTCTGACCTGCCCTGGATTATGATGTGGAGATGATTATGAGCCTGGATTAACCAGTGTCATTTTACATGATTGCAGTTTGGCTCAGCAGAAATAGGTAGTGAAAATTAAATCAAGTCATGCTTCAAATTGCGACTCAACAAACGTCTGTGGAAATTTCCACTGAAAACATGCATCCAGGATATAATTGGGCTTAATTATAATGTTTCATGAAAATCATTGTCCATTAAATTGGATATTTAAGCAGGATTGCTGTTCAACTAGTAAGGGGGATAGTTGAATCATAATGCTAAATGAAGTAAACTACTTGTGTACAAAGTGACATTTAACTTGTAAAAAATGAATACAGAGCTACAGGGAAAGGGCAGGGGAGTGGAAGTTGCTTTTGTAGAGAGCTGGCACAGACATGAAGGATTGAATGGTATCCTTTTGTGTCATAATGACTCTATGATTCCATTCTGTTGTTCTAAACTTAAATTAGCTGAGATATTTCCGAAATATTGTTTCAACAAGAATAGTAACCCAATTTCAAAACGTGGTGCATGTTGCCGCAAGTAACATCCCAATAGAAGACCCAGTATTAGAAGCTACAACACAGAAACAGGTTATTCACCCAAGCGAGTCTATGCTGACGCATATGTACCATACTTCCAACCTGCCTTACATCCCTCCATTTTCTTCTTCATGTGTGCATCCACCCTTCCTTAAAAATTGATGATGCTTGCTTCTTCAAAGATAGATTTAGCTGTTACAAGGCTATGGAGGAAGAAATAGCTTGCTGCTCTGTATAGCAACATTGTAATTGCATTAATTTGGAGCCATTTCAATTAAGTCATTTACACACTATCCAATAATATGGAATCAGTGGCCATAAGAAATAGGAGCAGGAGACAGGTTGGTCTCTCCTGCTTGCTCTGCCATTAATAGAACTATGTTAACTGGATTTCAATTCCACTCTCGAGCCTGTTCCCTATAATCCTTGACTTCCCTGTAGTTCATGAATTTGTCTGCCTCAGCCTTGAATATATTCAATGGGTGGGATTTTAAGGCCTCGCTTGTCCCGAAACCGTAAAATCCCACCTGAGGTCAACTTTCCATGTTCCGCCCTTTGCCCGCTCCGATTCCTGTGGCAGGCAGGGTGGTAAAATGTCAGCAAATGACTCAGCTTCCATGGCTCTCTCGTGTGGAAATTCTAACAATTGACAACTCTCTTAATAGAGAAATGCCTTCTCATCTTTGTCTTAAATGGACAACCTCTGTTAGGGAAACTCTACCTTTAAAACTAAAATCCCTTTGAGGGGAAATATGTTTCTTGGTAAAAGTTTCTCGTAAAATTCTAAATATATCACTTCCAATTTCCCGAGAATTTACCAATGACAGGGAATCTTTATGACTCTGTTTATTTGCAACACAAAGACCAAAGTAATTTTCATTCCCGCCAATGTGCTTTAGCAAATATTTGAGTTTTTAAAATGGAACTCGGGTTGTTTTTCTGAGCTATTCCCTTTTCATATTTATTTTATCTTTCTGCTTCATATCACTTTTTGTCCAGGGACATGCAAACATAATTAAAACACAAACATTTAAGTTCATTTTGATATAAACGCTTTCACAAACTGGTGATAAATAACCTTGTATCAGGTCAAAAGACAGAATTTTAACTTCCACTGCCTAAGTGAGACTGCATTTGGCTATCCTGCATTTGATCTGGGAGGTGCATCCCCCTCAGATGGAGGTAGGCAAAGCTAACACCAGGTGCCTAAATGGTAAGTTTTACATTCTGCAGAATTTTTTTTAAAAGAATCACAAAAAAATGCTGCAATGTTACATATTGTCAGGAGCTAATGCACTAACACATTTGCATCTGACTGTATCCCTTTGTCAGATGAAATGCACATCACCGTCAAAGTTGAACTTCCATTTACTTAACCTCTTTCACAATGCTCCAAAGCACTTTGCAGCCAACATACTTTACAGCAACCTGGCTGACCACAGAAAGTTCCCATAAACAATAAGATCATTTTTTAAATGACTTTGGTTGAGGTGTATAGTTGACCAGGACACTGGGACAACATGCCTGCTCTTCTTCCCTGAAATATTATATTTTCACCCAAGTGGACAGTCTGGATTCTGGACCATCTGGATTCAAAACCAAGAGTGCTGCTACTGAGCCATGCCCATTAAATAACAACTAAAACAAAAATATGAAATAATAAATTAGTCTAGAACCAAGGAATAAAGATTTTTGATTGAATCAGAAAGATTTAAGACAAAGGACAGAAAAAACAAATTCATAGGTTAGATTGAGCAGCTATTACAAATATGTGGTTGTAACGTGACCAATGTTGGCAACTAAATAGTCACGATGCTTCATTTTTAGAAGAGATAGGCAAACTGGAAAAAGAGGAAGGGTGACCCTGATAATAAAGGACAAAGTGAAGTCAGTGGAGAAAGTGGATCTTAGCTCCGCCCAAACTGATTCTACCTCTTGATTTTTCTGAGCTAAAAACATGAAATGCTCATCAAACAGGTTGATTATCAGCCTGTAAATTCTTCTGATATGCCTGAAAGTAGACAGTAAGACTGGGAGAGTTTCCCAGTTAGTCATACTGCTGAAAGAAACCATTGCAAAACTTTGCCAAGCAGAATCATAGACCAAACCAATGAAAGTCCATGGTCACCACGGGCAGAGTATCTGAAGGAAGAACAGGAGCTAAGATACAACAAGGGGCATAAAATATTGTTGTGAGTTGTTTATAGGCCACCTACATTTAGTTGTGGTGTATGGCACAGTGTATAAACCATCAAATTAGAGGTGCATGTAACAAAGATAATACAGTGATCGGAGTGGGGGGGAGCTTTAATCTTTATATGGGCGAGGCAAGCTAAATTGTAGTAATGGTGTGGAAAAGAAAGATCATGGAATGTGTAGAAAATAGTTTTATAAATCAGAATGGTGTGCATTCAACCAGGGAGCAGGCTATTTTAGATATGGGCGGCACAGTGGCACTGGTGGTTAGCACTGCTGCCTCACAGTGCCAGGCACCCAGGTTCGATTCCCGGCTTGGTCACTGTCTGTGTGTAGTTTGTACATTCTCCCCGTGTCTACGTGGGTTTCCTCTGGGTGTTCCGGTTTCCTCCCACAGTCCAAGATGTGCGGGTTAGGTGGATTGGCCATGCTAAATTGCCCCTTAGTGTCAGGGGGACTAGCTAGGGTAAATGCATTGGGTTATAGTGATGGGGCCTGGGTGGGATTGTGGTCAGTGCAGACTCAATGGGCTGAATGGTCTCCTTCTGCACTGTAGGATTCTATGATTCTATACAGTATTGGGCAATAAGAAAGAGATAATTAACAAGCTTTTAGCAAAGGGGCCTTAGGAGAATTTGAAAGTTAAGTCTGAATCTAGGGTCTTTAATCTTAACATAAACTATGTATCATGGAACACCTACAGTGCAGAAAGAGGCCCTTTGGCCCATCGAGTCTGTACTGACTCTCCAACAGAGTATTTTACCCAAGCCCTATCTCCCTAACCCCACGTATTTACCCCATTAATCCCCTTAATTTATACATCCTGGGACATTGAGGGGAAATTTAGCATGGCTAATCAACCTAACCTGCGCAACATTGTAATATGGGAATGTTGGAGGAAACCAGAACACCCTGTAGGAAACCCATGTGGACACAGAGAGAACATGCAAAGTCCACAAAGACAATCAAGCAGGGCTGGGATTGAATCCAGGTCCCTGGTGTTGTGAGGCAGCATTGTGC
The DNA here is from genome assembly GCF_964213995.1 of Mustelus asterias. Lineage (NCBI taxonomy): Eukaryota > Metazoa > Chordata > Chondrichthyes > Carcharhiniformes > Triakidae > Mustelus > Mustelus asterias. The sequence goes on along the minus strand of NC_135804.1, from coordinate 59,054,983 downwards.
CACCATGCTGCCTCACAACACCTTCTGTTGTGAACAAGAAATAAGAACATTTCTTATGTTCTTATTAGGGGTTATGGGGATCAGGCGGGTAAGTGGAACTGATCCACTTCAGATCAGCCATGATCTTATTGCAGGCTCGAGGGGCTAGATGGCCTACTCCTGCTCCTATTTCTTCTTATGTTCTTAAGCTGCCTGTGTAGTTCTGGATAACTTGGAAAACTACATTTAAAGTTATGACAGTGGGCAAGCAATGTCTTGTATTTCAGGGTTAAGACATGGGTTGCAACAACTATAAATTCCTTTAAGGCACAAAAATCCATAGAAAAAGCGGTCCAACTCTGGTGGACAACAGGAGTTAGGGATAATAAAGGATCAAAGGGAGAAACTTACAATGTTGTAAATGAGCAGTAAGCCTGAGAATGGTGTTAGGAGCATCCATTAAGAGACCAGAATGTGTAAATGGCAGAACAAAGGTGCAGAGCGTCATAGGAAAACCTGAGGAATGTGGCAGTTGGCCGTAGTGGACTGGATGTCCAAACAACCTATTCTCCTATTATTTTCCCCTATGGAAACTCTATGTTGTAAATAATTTATTTTCAGCAAAATGGAGCATTGATTAAACAATAGCTTGGTCCTGAAGTCTAAATTGTTGGGTTGAAGCTAAGACTATCAATTATCATAGAATTGAATTGTAGACTCCCTGCAGTGCAGAAAGAGGCCATTTGGCCCATCAAGCCTGCACCATTGACAATCTCACCCAGGTCCTATCCCTTAACCCCACATACCCCAGACACTCAGGGACAATTTAGCATGGCCAATCAACCTAACCCACACATCTTTGGAGTGAGGGAGGAAACCAAATCACCCAGAGGAAACCCACGCAGACATGGAGAGAACATGCAAACTCCACAGACAGTGACCTGAGGCTGGCATGGAACCCGGATCCCTGGTGCTCTGAGGCAGCTTTGCTAACCATTGCGCCACCTTACCTATTTTAAACCTTGCCATAAATTCTTGCCAGGAGACATTGTTTCTCAAAGGGTGGTGAATTTGTGGAATTCACTACCCCAGAGCATGGTGAATGCGGGGGCATTGAGTAAATTTAAGGAAGAGATGGACGGACTTTTAATTAGTAAGGGTTTGAAGGGCTATATTGAACCGGCGAGAAGGTGGAGTTGAGGCGGGGAAGAGGTCAGCTATGATCGTGTTAAAGAGGGGGGCAGGTTCGAGGGACCAATTGCCTCCTCCTGTTCCTAGTTTTTAGCAAAAACGGGAATGCTGAAGAAAAGGACTGGATAAAAGTCGGTACATTCTTTGCATTTACAATGACAGGCGTGTGGAAGGGCAGTCGAACTTTCGGCCATGACAGTATTTTTAAACTACAACCAACGTCCCAATTTCTATTGAGAGTGAGAAATTATTGTTGTTAGCCAAGGTAATAAATTACAGTGCCACAAATTAAATTCCAAGTAGGGTCCTGGTTCAAAGAACGATTAAAGAAAGACTCGTCCCAGAATCAAACCTTTTACTTTCTTCCCCAAATATTAGTTGCTTCGAGCACGTCATGGTTTCGGACGCCAAACGCGAAGTAAATGGTCGGGTTGAACCCATTGAATTGACAATTAACAACTTGAGAAGAACATATATTTGACACGAAGCTGAATAAATCTTAACATTTAACAATTAAACGTTCCGATTCGAATATTATTAATTTTCAGGGACAGAAAAGTTTGTTATGTAGATTTTCGATTAATCTACTGGGAGTTTCCACTTAGACCAGAGGAACACACGCTAGATAGGGGGGCTCAAATGCGGGAGGGATTTTTTCTCGTGTGGAAATTCGGTGTTTAACTGCGATTCTTTATATGTGGCCCTTGAGTTTGAAACAGAATGATCAGGGGTTTGGACAGCTGGTGAGTTGCAGTTTGTTTTAATAATTCGGAACGATTTGTCAACGGTACTAAACGGGTGATATCAATAGGGAATAAAACTTGCGATAGATATGACGTCAACCCTCTTATTCCAGTGATGTACCTCTGACTACACATAGTGATTTAATTTTGCACTAATGTGTAAAATGGACGATGTTGGGTCGAGCGGATTTTATAACCTAATCAGAGCATTTTTAAACACATTCAACAAAGAAAAAATATGCTCAAGAATCGATCAATAACTCGGCCGAATACAACAATCCGGTTCGCTCTACCTCTAGAAACTTTCTGATCCGACTGGATCCGACTTTGGAAAAATCTACTGCTTGGATAACTGGAGCAAAGTGGTTTTGAAAAATAAGCACTTCGCTCCAGATACCCAATGAGAGAAGATATCCACTGGTGTCTAACGCCGACCTTGCGAGACAAATCCTATACGACATTACTTAAAGTGAATAATGATTCTCCCTGACGTGGACAAGAATTTTCATGTTATTCAGACCTGTTTTTATTCAGTTCCGCTGACAATGCCTCCAAATTATCCTGGACAAGAACATTGGAGATCTCAGTAAACTTCCGAAGCAGAGCCATATTCCATTCTAAACGTTAATTCTGTTTCTCTCACCACAGACCGTCTGAATATTTCTAATATTCTTATTTTATTTTTAAAAGTTTTCGACCCACACTTTTGGCCGAGGTTTACGTTTCTGTGTTGCCAATTCTGAGATTTTCATTTCAGAAAAGGGGGTAACAAACAGTGAAAGGGTTTAAACGCATTTAAAACTGGTGGATTTCGTTCTAAACATAAACCATTCAAGACTGGAGGATAAATGAGCGATTTCACTGGATGGGAGGTGATAGCTTATTGTCAACGCTTGTTACATTTCGCATCTTGTAACAATTAGAGGAGATTGTGAAATGTATATTTTAAATGAATGTTATTTCGAAATAGCAGTTAAAGCGGGAGCTTGCGGAAATCCCCAGAACCCAATAAACAAATGCCGAGGTGGGGTCCGATTCGCGCAATAGTCAGCATTCGGCTTTCTGTGCTGAACTTCCATCAACAAAAGCTCCGACCTGCCGTGGCCGTGTCTCTCATTCTGTCAGCTTCCCACCGCAGACGCAATGGTCGGCTGTGCATTGTGAAGCTTTGCAACCAAATAAACCTGTTGGACTTTAACCTGGTGTTGTTAGACTTCTTACACTGTGAATGTGCCATAATGAAGGGTGGCAAATGAGAAATTAATGTCGATTAGGTGTATCCATCCGGCCGTTTTCTCAAGCCATTCCTCTGCCCTACATCACTGGCCCCGATTGCTATTATTGTAAATTTAACTTGTGTTTTCCACAATCGCCGTGAAGGATCACTCACCGCTTACACCCAGCTGTATGCCGGTTCCATTTCCATTATATTCACCCTGCACTCGACAATAATAAACTCCGGCGTCTTCAAAACGCACCTTGACAATGCGCAGAGTGGCGCTCGCTTTGGTCTCAACCTCGAAACTTCTCCTGGAATCTTGCTGCGATTTTAAGAATTCTCGTTCGCCATCTCTCCACCAGTACACTGCGATCTTATTAACATCCCTGAACAGCGGGAACGTGCAGTGAAAAGTCACGGTATCTCCCGCGATCGCATTTTTCACATCAAGCATTTGGTGTACTTGGCTGCCGGCTTCTATTACAAAAAAACAAAAAAAACATTTACTTCTGAGAGGGAGAGGGCGAGTGGAATATTTCTAGCAGAAAACGGGCCGACAATAAGCTTTTATCATTGAATTCCAAATATCGTCTTTACTGAATATAGGGCGGCCAGAGGAACTCCAGAAGGAACAATAGAAAATTACCCCAGCTCTAAATTGCAATATAATTTACATATTTTCTGATGGTTTTTTGTCAGCTTAATTTACAGCCTTTCCGATGTCGGTGTTAAAATGAAGACACGTACCTGTGAGACAAAGGGCCAGGATGAGGATGGGTTGAAATGAGGTTCTTCCAGACATACTGACATTTGGAGCTGAAAAACGGCTGGGACCAGAGCCTCGGCCGGGTGGGGAGGGGGCGGGGTGGTAGATGGGGGAGGAAGGTAACTTTTGTTTCCACTTAACACGATGTGCAATATCAGACTTGCAATCTTGCGGTTATTATGTTGGGTGTACTCGGTAGTTAAGGTCTGACGACCACGCTGTGAGCTAAAAGCATAAATTGCGCTGGTGCAGCTCAAACTAAGCTTTGAAAATATTTAATCTGAAGCTGAAATCAAGGGTCACGTCATTCGAGGGAAGAAGTGCGGATGTTAGTCTGAAAGCTGACTGAAATGTGTTGTCCACTCGGCTTCCTCTCGCGGTCCGTGTTCCGCTCAATCTGGACGTCACACATGACATGGTGGGTAAGTTGTTGGAAGATATTTTGAGAGAGACAGGATCTAGGTTGTTGCATAAAGTTATATCTCACGGGATCCAGGGTGAGGTATCTAAATTGATACAAAAGGTGGTTGTAGAGGGTTGTTTTTCAAACTGGAGACCTGTGACCAGCGGTGCGCCTCAGGGATCAGTGCTAGGCTCACTGTTATTTGTCATTTATATTAATGATTTGGATGAGAATATAGTTACTAAGTTTGCAGATGACACCAAGATTTGGCATAGTGGACAGTGAAGAAAGTTATCTCCAATTGCAAAGGGATCTTGATCAATTGGGCCAGTGGGCTGACGAATGGCAGATGGAGTTTAATTTAGACAAATGCAAGGTGATGCATTTTGGTAGATTGAACCAGGACAGGACTTACTCAGTTAATGGTAGGGCGTTGGGGAGAGCTACAGAACAAAGAGATCTCGGGTTACATGTTCATAGCTCCTTGAAAGTGGAGTCACAGGTGGACAGTGGTGAAGGTGGCATTCGGCATGCTTGGTTTCATCAGTCAGAACATTGAATACAGGAGTTGGGATGTCTTGTTGAAGTTGTACAAGACATTGGTAAGGCCACACTTGGAATACTGTGTGCAATTCTGGTCACCCTATTATAGAAAGGATATTATTAAACTAGAAAGAGTGCAGAAAAGATTTACTAGGATGCTACCAGGACTTGATGGTTTGAGTTATAAGGAGAGGCTGGATAGACTGGGACTTATTTCTCTGGAGCATAGGAGGCTGAGGGGTGATCTTATAGAAGTCTATAAAATAATGAGGGGCACAGATCAGCTTGATAGTCAATATCTTTTCCCAAAGATAGGGGAGTCTAAAACTAGAGGGCATAGGTTTAAGGTGAGAGGGGAGAGATACAAAAGTGTCCAGAGGGGCAATTTTTTCACACAGAGGGTGGTGAGTGTCTGGAACAAGCTGCCAGAGGTAGTAGTAGAGGTGGGTGCAATTTTGTCTTTTAAAAAGCATTTAGATAGTTACATGGATAAGATGGGTATAGCGGGATATGGGCCAAATGGGGGCAATTGGGATTAGTTTAGGGGTTTAAAAAAAGGGCAGCATGGACAAGTTGGGCCGAAGGGCCTGTTTCCATGCTGTAAACTTCTATGACTCTCTGATCACACACACAAACTTGGCTGCTACACTCACAGCTCCACACAAGCTAAACGCAAAAGAGCTCCCTCCAACCATCTCACTTCCTTAATAACTCTGGAACTCATATTTCATCTAAAAACTCAACACCCTCGCTCTTGCAAGCATTCCTATGATGCAGGGGTTAAGCATGAACCAGGCAGAGTACGCCAACCACTCTGTGCCCCAATGCCCCTGCCCCAGCCCCATAGCAAGCCAAATGCATTTCATTTGTTCATTTAAAGATTCCCCCAATAGGGGGATTTCAGGGAGAGCAATTCTCAGATTTATCTATCATCGTTGCTACATTAACGGTTTCAGTGCCTTGGCCATGGCGAAGGGGGACAACTCAGAAACAGGTCCTTCGGCACAGAAGTGGCTGGCAGAGTCAGATTGCCCTCCGCTCCCCTCCTATTAAACTAAAAGGCACGGGCTCATTTCTCGCCTGACCTTCCTGCTTGGGCCAGGTTAGAGAAATGCAGTGCAGCCGTTCAGGGATCCTCTCTGTCTGGGGCATGGGGCAGGAGGCACTCAGCCTTCTCAAGAGCCCCAGACAATTCAATGTTCACTGTTTGGTAAATGAACAAAAATAGTCTGTATTACACAGCGTGCCAATCAGTAATCAGAAAAGCTGGGAAGTAATTCTATTGGAAATGGGTTGGAAGAGATACCTCAGCAAGAAAAGAGGAGAGCCACAATAAAATTAATCAGGATCACAAATGCCTGTTATAGGGAGGCAGTTCATAGGTTAAAAAGTCTGCATACCTGGTTACTGGGAACAGCTGAAAAATAAGAGGCGAAACATCAAGCTCATTTTTCATTTTCAGTGTTCGCTGATTTATCCATTATTTCCTGTGCCACCCGCTCTTCTTCCAGTTTTCAAGCAATTGCAGTTGGATGCTACTTTAAGGCCAGTGTTGGAGTTGATTAGTGTGAATATGTTAGGAGAGAATGTCGGAAGCCTAACCATAATCTCCTTTCATTTTTAGCTTCTCAATTTACTAGCCTCCCTTATCCAAGATAATTCATGGCCATTCTCCATCTGAGCAGAAACTAAATGGGAATACTCAAACCTATGTAAAGATTACTGTTAAGGTGAAGCTAGATAATTATGAGGGAAGAAGAAAAAGGAGGATCTGGTAATGGGGTGCTGGTGAGATGGAGGAAGCTGAGAAGGAGATTCACGTTTGCAACACAATAGATCTGTCGGACAAAATGGCATGTTCCTGTGGTGTAAATTCTATGTAATGCTAAGGTAGTGGGATAATGGAGCGAACTGTGAGAGGGAGTTAGATACTCAGCCAGTACCTGGAATGGTCAATTCTCTCCAGGTAGCATTGTCTTTAGTGCACAGTTGGAACCATCAGGGTCTATCACAATAAGACATGTTGCTAACTAAGCAATGTCAACTCCAATGCTTCTTATCACATCAAAAGAAAACAATTCACCAAAGAAATGTGAGAAATAGATGTAAATATAAGTAGGGCAACTCATGGAAAAAAAAATCCCTGAAATTCCTCCCCAAACTGATCAAAACCATGTTCCAGGAAATAATAACAAACAGGAAATACATTACCCAGCATGTGTGATATATCACAGTCTCCCAGCATGATCCCAATTCAAAGCAGAGAGGTTTTTCCATTAAAATTAAAATAGAAAGGAGGAAATTAGGTACATAATGAGAATGGCCTTTAACCTTTAAGTACCCTATTTGACTTACACAAGGTGATTGGGTCAATGTAATACCATTTTAAAGATAAAGATTGCTTGTAAAATTAATTTCTGCAATTATAACACAACTCTGAATTTGAAGCACAAACTACCCAAACATTGTTTAGTCACGTTAAGAGACTAAGATAGTGCTCTTAGAGAAAGAAATGCTGTTCACAAGCTAGATACAGACAAGTTGAATGATTTGGTCCATCTTAGCTTAACTATCCAAAAAGGTGCTACCATCCTCCAATCAAATCAACCAACTGATTCTTAAATTAATCCAAGGTTTCAGCCTATATTATTTATACCATTCTTGATGTGATTTTTTTTTTCAAAAGTGCATGTTAATGCAGATTTATCATCCAAAGGACATAACAAAGCACCTTATATGAATTACTTTTTGAGGTTTATTTACTGTTGTTTTGCAGGCAAACATGGCAGTCAAGATATACACCGTAAGGTCCTACAAATCGTAATTAGATGAATGACCAGATAATCTGTTTTAGGTCGTTTTAATTGGTTGAGGGATAAATGTTAGCAAAGACACAGGGAGAACCCTCACCTCCACCCCCCTCCAATCACTTTTTCACATTTTAAATTTTGCGACAAAATTCCTTATGTCTACCTGAATAGGTAGATGAAGTCTCGTTTTAGCGACACATCCATAAGTCTGTAGCTGCAAAATTCGACTCTAAAACATCTGTTTTTGCAGTGCTACTGGTGCCATTTTGGTCACACCTCATGTTTACTTCCAGTCCAACCCATTTGGTATCACCATTTTGGTGATACCATCACTGCAGGCTTTCAGGGGTGACACGGTGGCATAGTGGTTAGCACTGCTGCCTCACAGTGTCAGGGACCCAGTTCAATTCCCAGCTTGGATCACTGTGTGTTCGAAGTCTGCATGCTCTCCTCATGTCTGCGTGCGTTTCCTCCGGGTGCTCAGGTTTCCTCCCACAGTCTGAAAGATGCGCTGATTAGGAGCATTGGCTATGCTAAATTCTCTCAGTGTGTCCAAACAGGCGTCAAAGTGGTGACTAGAGGACTTCCACAGTAACTTCACTGCAGTGTTAATGTAAGCCTACTTATGACACTAATAAATAAACTTTAAACTTATCAAGCACCTGAAGCAGCGTCCGCAGATCTTAACTTCAATCGGTGTGTATAATTTTTAACAAAGGTCAATATGTCTATTCTTACAATACAATTGAACACATATTTAGCAATAGGAAGGACCCCCTACCAGAACTCAACGATTTTCAGGTTAGTTGTTGATCAATTTCTTTAGATTGTTGCTGACTCTATGGCATGTTTGGTGATTTGTACTGTTGCTTAAGTTGGTGAAGTCTATAGAACAAGGTCTGGCACAGGGTGAAGACCTTGATTCTCACTTCAAGTGTTCTGTTCAGATCACTTGCTTCCAACATGACAAGGAAAATCAGCAGATATTATGGAGGATAAGCTGCTCAAACAAATAGATCGAACAGAAGGGATAAATATGGAGTTTTCAGGGAATACATCTTTTGCCTCAACCTCACTGAAGGACAGTATGTGCAATGTTGCCATTTTGTGAAGGAGGTGCTCACAGGAATACATTGCCTCATGCAAGTAGACCTGAAATCTCAAAGTCAGTGATGAAAGTACTGCCACTGGCTATGAAGATGACCACAGCCATGAATATCACGAATCCGGATCATTTCAGGCTAGTGCAGGTGATAGCTCTAACAACTGCCCAGGTATATCCTGCACACAAGAAATAGGACAAAGCTAACCTGGCCAATTACTGCCCCATCAGTCTACTCTCAATCATCAGCAAAGTGATGGAAGGAGTCATCAACAGTACTATCAGGCAGCACTTAGTCAGCAATAACTTGCTCACACTCAGTTTTGGTTCCACCAGGGTCACTCAGCTCCTGATTTCATTACAGCCTTGGTTCAAACATGGACAAGAGCTGAATGCTAGAGGTGAACTGAAAGTGACTGCGCCTGTTATCAAGGCAGCATTTGACTGAGTGTGGCATCAAGGAGCCCTAGCAAAACTGGAGTCAATGGGAATTGGGGAAAAGCCTTTACTGATTGGAGTCATACCTGGCACAAAGGAAAATGGTTGTGGTGGTTGGAGGTCAATCATCTCAGCACCAGGACATCACTTCAGAAGTTCCTCAGGGTAGTGTCCTCGGCCCAACCATCTTTAGCTGCTTCATCAATGACCTTCCTTACATCATCAAGTCAGAATTGGGGATGTTTGCTGATGACTGCACAATGTTCATCATTCGTGACTCCTGAGCAATCCATGTCCAAATGCAGCAAGACCTAACAATATCCAGGCTTGGGGCTGACAAGTGGCAGGTAACATTCACGCCACACGAGTGCTAGGCAATGACTATCTCCAACAAGAGAGAATCTAATCATCGCCCCTTGACATTCAATGGCACTACTCCCACTATCAATGTCCTGGGGGTTAGCTTTGACTAGAAACTGGACTGGCCATATAAATACTGTGGCTACCAGAGCAGGTCATAGGCTTGGAATCCTGCAGACTTCTGACTCCCCAGAGCCTGTCCGACATCTACAAGGCACAAGTCAGGAATGTAATGGAATACTCTCCACTTGCCTGGATGAGTGCAGTTCCAACAACACTCGTGAAACTTGACACATCCAGGACAAAGCAGCTTGCTTTATTGCTACCCCTTCCACAAACATTCAATCCCTCTACCACAGCAAAGAGTGGCAGCCATGTGTGCCATCTACAATATGCACTGCAGGAACTCACCAAGTTTCCTCAGGCAACACCTTTGAAACCCATGACCACTACCATCTGGAAGGACAAGAGCAGCAGAACCTGGGCAGACCAACACCTGGAGCTTCCCCTCCAAGTCACTCACCATCTTGACTTGGAAACATATCACTGTTCCTTCATTGTCGCTGGGTAAAAATCCTCCCACCCTAACAGCACTGTGGTTGTACCTACACCTCAGGGACTGCAGTAGTTCAAGAAGGCAGCTCATCACCACCTTCTCAAAGGCAACTAAGGGTGGGCAATAAATGCTGGTCCAACCAGCAACATCTACATCCCATAAATGAATAAACAAAAAACAAGCATCCTGGGACAGGCAAATTATTTTTTCTGCAGCATGGTTTGATGCAGATAATTTATCTGAATCTGTATTCCAGAACTAACTCCTTTTGCTTATATTTCCCACACCAATTATCTTTCCTCTTCCCTGAGTGAGACCATCAATTTCACCATAATAAATGCCTAATATCTGATGTAGAATAAATCAAAGAAGCAGTTGTAGCCTCAGCTATCTCCATACCTCCCAGCAGCCCACTTCCAAGCAAAATTGGCAGACTAGCAATAGATCACCTACCAACATCTCAGCCAAGGACTCTCACATACCAGAAATTCTCAGATGGAGAGAAAATAATATAAACTGGAGGGAACACCAACAGAAAATACCGCCCAAAAAATCATAAGATTACAAATTAAACACATTAGTGTATCACTACAAAAGTTGTAAAAGGCAGTAGTCTACTGTCAAATTCAGTCTGTGAAATGCTTGAAATTTAGAGGGTACCACTATGAGAAACTTATAGCATGCACGCTGAAGACAGATGATTGTGAAGAGGGACCAAATAACAAAGAGACAAGCAAAATTAAAGGTTTGATTCACAATTATTACAAAAATGTTTTTAATTCAAAAACTAAAACTGTTCCAAAAATATTTTAATTAGTATTACAGTACACTTTATGGCAATTGCAAATTTAACACCAAGCTCTCACAAACCAAATAAGTCTTTCTTCAAATGTATAAACATCTGGCACAGCCAAAAGCAGCCCAGGCGAAATGCAATGGGGATCTAACTGCCACTATTGTATATCAGATCTTAAGAGATGCACATACCACATAAGCCTCTTTATCAGTAAGAACACATCATTCAACATTTTGATGTTTCATCCCATATCAGATGCAAAGACTTTGTTACACAAAGCAGATGTGCCATCACTCATTATACACAAACGAAAAGTCCCAGAACCCCTTTCTCTCTTGTGTATTCTTACACAGACTGATGCTTCGCTGGTTAATGTGTTTCACAAACTTCAGTGTTTCTTTATCTCGGTAGATCAAGGCCAAGGAGTTGTCTTCTGGACAAAGAGTAAGTAACTGAAATACAACACAAGCCATTAAAATGTTTTCACTTCGCTTCTTCCTTTGCCAAACCCCTATTTACACTTTATCTTTGGTTATTATGGGTGGCACATGATATCTCAAAAGCCTCAAAAGCTTAGTAAAGCTGTCTTGGGTGATTTACAATCCACATTTTAAGCCTTTTCTCATATTGGAGTACGAGACTTTCATTTAGTTTCTCCTCAGGATGACATGGCCCCATTTTCAGTGAGTTTGCTAAATCTAGGAATTCAATATATGGAAAATTTTAGTATCTTCCTACACTACTGCAGACACCAATTAAGGATTTGGTGCATTTAAGTGCACTACTCAGCGACCCCAAAAGATTATTGCATCATCAATATTGTAAAGCCTTTCCTTTCAGAGTCTTCATGCTAGTCCAAATTCTCCACTTGGGAAGAATGGGTTTGTTGCCAGCGGTCACTGTTAGTGCTAGTCATTGACTGGC